>NC_135313.1:3186759-3486759 GCF_048772815.1 Callospermophilus lateralis
TCAGGGCTGCGATCCTGGCCTCGATTTCTGACACCTGGACAAGAGCAGACAGACGACTAGACGGCCAGACAGGCACCACTGCGATGCCCCCTCCCAGAGTCACGGTCAGAGACAGCAGCTGTCCCCAGCTCATAGGTAGAGCCCACCATAGTGGCCTCCCCTGGAGACTGGCGCCCAATCAAACGCACAGCCTGAGGTCCCCTCTGGGTGTGGGAGGCGTGCTCTTGTGGGGCACCCAGGCCGGTGGAGAGGCTCTGTGGATTTTCTGGGGGTGTTTCAGGAGGCCTGGCTCCCGCAGGCATGGGCACACTCGGGTACGGGCAGCTCTGGCCTAAGCAGACCTGACCCTAGAACCTCCCTGCCCTCCTGGGCCTCCCCTCTGACAGACAGCAAGCTGTTACCCTGGGCCGTTCAGAGCCCCCCAGTGTTCCCCCCAGGTTTAACTTTCTTGCCTCTTTTCCTTTTCAGGGGTGGGGTCAAACCCAGGGCCTTGTGAGAGTGACCTTGTGCTCTGGCACCGAGCTTCGCCCAGCCCCTCCCTGCAGTCTGCTCTGTGGCCTCCAGGCCTCTGCCGTCCACCTTCCTCCAGACCTGCCTCCCTGCCCCTCATCGCTGCTTTGGTTTGGGGTTTTGGGCTGATCCCTGAACGTGCCCCTCTCAACCCCTGCTGGGCCCTGGCACACGCTGTCCCTGGCACACGCCGTTCCCGCTGCCTGGACTCCCGCCTCCTCCGGGCGTCCCTCCCTGGCCTCCACTCACAGCCCCGCTCCGGGCACTCTGTGGGGTCAGCCTTGCTGGATGTCTTCATAGCTCTGTGTCCTCCCACTAAGTCACGGGTTCCACAAAGGCCCGGCTGGCTGTGTCCCCGGGCCTGTCACACACCTGCCACATTCTAGGAGGGACTTAATGACCGCACAGTCCTGACCCCACCCCGTTCCTGCCCCATGATTGGGCGGGGGGACGTGCCTGTCTTCCTCAGGTGCTTGCTGAAGGGCCAGGGCCACAGGCTGTCCCTGAGGTCTGGGTGGAGGGCTCCGGGGGAGGGGAGGGCAGTGCCCACCTGCCCAGGGCTGTCCCTGGGGGCTCTTGTGATGGCTCTGGCCTTTGGCCTGTACACCAGGTATGTCCCTCACCTCAAGCTCTGCAGCCACAGTTCAGCCCCAGGTGGCCCTGGGCTGAGCCCCATCCTGCGTCCGGCTGTCCTAACTTCTCAGCTTGTGTCCAGCCCACTATAGGAAGGGAGCTGTGGGCATCCACATGGTTCCCCAGGGCTGAAAGCCCGGCCTGCCCATCACCCAGGCCTCAGCCAGGGACAGGGGTGGGTGGGAGACCTCATTCTGCCTTCCCCAGCGGGCAGGGTCTCCAGTAGCCTCTGGGTGGACTGCCGGGGTCTCCGAGCCCACAGGTTGGCCCCAGCCCCTGGGTCCCTGTCTGTCTGGGAAGCTGCACTCCCCGCAGGTGGACTACCTCACTCTCAGTATGCTGAACTTGGGCAGCTGTCATGGCCACTCTGTCCTCCAGCTCCGACAGCTCCTCATCCGTGGTCCAGCTGGCCTGTACGGGGCCCCCGGGGCCCTTTTCCTGGGCATCGGTGGCTGTGCACACCTGGGAAGAGAAGGGCTGGGCTGGCTTCCATCAGGAGGGACCACAGGACACTGTTTTCTCTGAACTCCCCGGGTGCAGTGGGTCTCCAGGTCCCCAGAATGGGCCACTCCCTTCTGCTCTTATCAAGGGCCTTTGGTGACCCTCCATGGTTGGCTGCCTGACCTGGGGAGAGCCCATGGCTCAGTCACACACCACTGGCCAGCAGGGACTGTCCACCATGCTCCTGCCTCTGCTGTACCCTACAGAGACTGCTGGGGAGGCCTCACCTCTGGGCCCGGCCTGGGGAGGGCCCTGCCGGGGGTGGCCACATCCAGCTGGGTTTCTTCTTCCCTGACCTGCTCCTCCTCGGACGAGGTGCCCTGGTCACTGATATTTCTGGTCAGGTCCTCCAGCTTCCTCCTCAGGGCCTCCTCCTCTCTGTCGGCGTCTGCGCCTGCTCCGGCAGCTGGACCCTGATGGAACAGGCAAGTGGCGCTCAGCGGCCTGGGAGCTGGGCTGGCCCAACACGCCCAGGCCCCTGCTGGAGCTGAGGTCCCATCTCTAGGGAACCTGTCCCCAGGCCTGAGGTGACACCATGACCCATGGCCATTCAAGACTTGCCATTTTCTCTTCCCTCCCTTCCCTTAAGCGCTTTTTTTTTATTGAGTCAAAACATTTATGAAATTTACCATCTTAACCATTTTAAGTCTATGGCTCTGTGTCACCAATACCTTCCTACCACTGTGCAGCCACCTCGGTCACCTGCCTACAGGTCCCTAATCTTTCCTGAGACTGTCCCCATCAACACGAGTTCCGCAGCCCTCCCCAGCCCTCCCCTGGCCCCAGCAGCCATCAGCGTCCTCCCTGTGCCTGAGGACCTGGTCCCCACAGCGCCTCCTGGAGGTTCTCATGAGCGGCTTGACCTCGAGTCTGGCGGACCCCACTTCCACGGCGTCCTGCGGGCGCTCCCTGGTGGAGCTCTGCCAGGACTGCCTTCTTGTTTGGGGCTGACCTGCTCCGGCAAGATGGGAGCTTTCCCCTCTGCTTCCCAAAAGGGCCCCAGGCCTGTCATTTCCCCCAGCCCTGGAGCCGAGCCACTGACCATCACCACAGCCCTGGGCTGTTCACACCTGGCTGGGGAGGGACCCAGGCCCCGGGTTCTCCCTGTCTCCAGTGTTGACTGAGACACGCAGGCCGTGCATCAGGGCCCTCATCCTGGGGTGCTAGGCTCTGTCCTGGACTTGCTTGCCCACAAGAACATTCAGGTCTCCCATTACGGTGAGTCTGCGAGGTCCAGGGACAGGCGGAGGCGCTGTGCCACACTCCCATGTCACCTCCCAGTAGAAACAGGCTCCCAGACTCCCCAGGGGCTGCCGCGCACAGTGGGGCTGTGAGTTTCATGAGACTGGGGGGGGAGGGGTGGTTTGAGATCTGGCAGTGGAGTGCCCTCTCAGGGCAGGCCCCATCCTTCACAAGGGACCCTGCTTGAATTCAGAGGCAGGGGGCTGGCCAGCCTAGGGGAACCTGTTTCCTCAACTTAGGTGTCATTTCTAGAATCCAGAACGTCTCTGAATGCTGGCTTGGTTAGCGAGAAGCTCGGAGCTAACCCAAGCACCCGAGGGCCAGTCTGAATCTAGACTTCAGTTATTTCTCTGCAGCCTGAAATGCTTTTCAGCGTTGGCAATTCCAGCCTTGACTTTCATCAGTGGCATTAGGACTCTATCTGGAGTTGGCCCAGAAAGAGGTTGGAAGGGAGAACTGACGCTGACTGTGCTCCTGCCCAGGGCTGCCTGGCGCTCACTTGGTGGAGCCGAGCTTTTTCCGTGGGTGGGAGGCGGGGGCTTGGAGTCCTGAGTACCTCTGCCCGCTGACTCTCAGAGAAGAGGTCCCGTCCAGGGCCTGCGCTCTCTCCACGCCGGCTGGGGACCCCTTCACGGCTATTTGTGGAACGTCTCCTCTGTGCCCCGTTGCTCCTGGTCACACAAAGGCAGCGCTGATGTGTGAGCGTGAAGGAGTGTGTGCTCCCCTGGTGCCTCATCTGGGGCAGAGGGGGCCTACGGCAGGTTCTCCTGCTGTGAGCGTGAGCTTTCCAGGCAGGGGTCCATGTGTCCGTTCCAAGAAGGTATCAGAGTTATGTGATAAAGGTACAAAAATGGCAAAATCGTCTCAACGATCTTTGACAGTGAATGATCTTTGACACTCAGTGAGGTGACTGGAATGTCTTCATAGAGGGCCACTGCGTCCTTTAAGGTTTGCTCAGGCGGAAGCTCCGGGAGTCGGCCTGGACCCCCCCTGTTCTCATCCAACACCCATTCCTGTTGGCTCTGCCTGCCCGAGGCATCCGCTGCCCTGCACGAGGGATCTGCTGCCCTGCACGAGGGATCCGCTGCCCTGCTGGGTTCCGCTGCACCTTCTCTTGCCTGTTAATCCCAGCCTCCTACCTGGCCTCCCTGTTTCCACCTGGCACCCCAGTCTGTTCACAGACCCGGCGAGATCCCTCAGCTGGCTCTCCTGCGCCCAAACCTCCCCTCTCTCCAGAGTCACAGGCAGAGCTGGAAGATGGCCTTGGAGTCCAAACCGTCCTTTACCTCAGCTCTCGTGGTCTGCTCTGCGATGGCTTCAGTGGGTCCCCAAAGCTTACATCCTAGGAATTCGGTCCCAGGTGGTGTTGGAGGTGGCGCCTCTGGGAGGGAGTTAGGATCAGAAGAGGTCATGGGGGCTCCCAAGATGGCTCTGGTGGCTTTGTAAGAAGAGAGCTTGGGCTAGCATGTTTCTCTGCCCAGCTGTGTGAGCCACCTGCCATGATAGGAGGTGGTGAGGAGGCCGTCCCCGGGTGCCAGCGCCTTGCTCTGGGGTGCTCCAGCCCAGGACCTCGGGGAACACATCTCTTTATATCACCAGTTTTGAGTATGTTGTGAGAGCAACAGAAAATGGACCCAGAGGCCTCTCTGCCCAGCCTCACCCCATCCCAGTCCCCTTGCCTCGGGCTGCTCTCTGGCCAGAGCACTCTGTGCCGATGGCCGCCCAGCGGCCTCGAGCCTCCTCTGACGGGGGGCAGCCCCACCTCTTGGCGGGGTGCCCCCACACTCCACTCGGGATGGCACCCTGCTCCAGTCCCTCTGGCCCTCGGCTCCCGTTGGGTTGCTTATTTCTCCCTGACGGGAGCCTCACTCCAGAAGGGTGCACACTGGCAGGAGCCAGGGCCCGGCCTGCAGCGGCTCCCCAGTCGCGGCTCTCTCTAGGTCTCAGGTTCAGTAGCAGGGCCGCCCGGACAGAGTGCCTTCCTCCCCTCGCTCACTCCCCACCCACCCGCCCACCCACACTTCCACCGCTTTTCACTGGTCCCACAAAGCCGACTTTCAGGGACTGCCCCCAGGAGAACCTCAGCACTTCCTCCTCGCTGCCTCCCTCCTTCAGGAGTGAGTCACTGAGCGCCCCAAGGAGGGACAGGCCTCTCCACCAGGAAGCCGTCAGGTGCCCGTGCCCCAGGCAGCATCCATCCCTCCTGGCCCACTCTCCTGGGCAGCGGAGGATGTTGCTCACGACCATTTGATTTTCTGTTTGAACGAAGCCTATTAAGACAGATGGAGAAGCCTCACTGCCCGGGCCTCACAGAGACACCAGGAGCTGATTAGATTGCACCGTGGCCCGTCTTGTCTGGGTCTCTTCCATGATTCTATGTTCTGAGGAGGCTCAGGAGCCCAGTCTCCTGAGAGAACATGTAGGAGAGGACCTGGGTGACAGGTGGCCTGCAAGCTCTGCTCTCAGAACAAGACTTTTTTCAGGCTACAGGGAATGAGCAGCTTCAGGCCCACGAGCAAGGGCAGGCCGCTGGTGTGGGGGGGGCATCCATGGATACCTGAGAGAGGCAGGTGTCGCCTCCACCTTGTCTCCCCAGATGCAGAGGTACACATGGGCCTCCGACCTCCGCACACACCCATGTGCACAGTGTACTGCCTAACGCACCTGACAGGATATGGTCAGGGTGACCGTCACACCCTCGTCAGCTAGGGATTTCCAGGTGTGAGCACCAGAAGTCCCTTGTCCCCCTTAGGTCCCCTGCAAACCAGGACGTCAGTCACCTGCATCCAGCACCCTCATGATGCTCAGGGGCCTGCTCCCCAGTGTCAGAAACCTCACTGTCAGGGATCCTGGGCCCAAAGGGCCCAGCAGGGAGGTCCTGTGAGCCCTGGGGAGCAGGCCCCTCTGCAGCCCTGGGCTCATCCATGACATCAGGTTCACTTGACCCTGCCCAGGGATCTGTGTGAGGAGGAGGACAAACTGAGGAGGCACCTACCAGAGTGGAGCAAGAGAGGCCTCCTGCAGGCCACGGGAATGGGTGGGCCGAGGGACCGTAGTCCTGGGTCAGCAGGAGGAGGAAGGAGTTGAGCAGGAAGAGGGCAGAGGAGGTGAGGGACAGATGGACAGTGTCCACCCAGGAGGCAGAGCTGGAGCCTGAGGGTACCTGGCCAGCATCCAACAGGAGCCCGTGGGCAGGTGGGGGCTGGGGTGCGGGTGGGCCCTGTGGCTCTATGGGGCCATGGAGTCTTCGTGGAAGCTTCCTGAGGGAGGAACAGCTCTGCCCCAACCCCGTGTTGTCCCTGGGCTCCCTGGCAAGTGGTGGGCCAGTCCTTCCTGAGAGCTCCGCTTGGCTCCTCATCTCTAAGCTCGGGAGGGAAACGTCTACCTGACGGGAAGCCTCGAGAGCCCAGCCCATGACAGGTGTGCAGCTGCAACTTGGGGTGCTGCAGGGAGGGCACCGAGGCCCTAGGCGGGCGAGTGGCTGCGGCTTGGCTGAAGGGCGGCCTGAGCCCACCTGCTCTGCACCTGCGCCGCCGCCTCAGACGCGGGATCCCAGGCACTCCTGCACGCCTGCGTTGGGCGAGGCTGCGCTTGGTTACTGCTGTGCCGTTGCCCAGGGGCCAAAGGTGTCCCCGAAAGCCCGTGTGCACTGCAGGGTACACAGAGAGGTGGGTGGGTCCTCAGAGGTGCCCCTGTCAGACTTCCCAGTCCCAGAACCGTGAGCTGACAAGTGTCTGCCCAGTTCACATCACAGTCTGCTGTGTTCTGTTAGAGGGGCACAGACAGGCTGCGCCGCGTGCTGAGACGTGCCCCTGCTTGTGGCCTGGCCGCAGGGGCTGCGGGAACGAGTGAGTGCCAGGCAGTTCTCCCCTGGCTCTGCCTCCCAGCCGCCCTCTGAGAAGGCTGTGGGTCTTCTGAGCTCTCTCACAGCTGAGTGCAGGGCACGGGAGTGGGCCTGGACGGGGCGGGTGACCTCTGTGCACACGTGGGTTCAAGGCTATGAGTTGTAGACCTCAGGCAGAGCCAGTGTGGACAGCTTGGGCTCCCTCAACCTGGGGGCTGCGGGCTGTCCTGCTGGCCCAGCCCCACACTGTGACCTGGGCTGGGGGAGGCACAACCGTGTTCTCCAGGTGCCCAGCAGGTGCTCCATGGCCAACACTCACTCAGCTGGAGGATCGGGGCTGGCCAGCCCACTCCCAGCAGCAGGACCCTGTGCCCACCACCTCTGAGCCCTGAACTCCCAGGAGATGGAGGGAAAGCCGAGGCTGCCCACCCCAAGGCCTGGGAAGGTCACCAGAGACGCAGGGAAGTGACCAAGCCCAGCAAACGAGGAAGTCACACCGAGGGCTCTGACATGTCATTACTGCCCACAGCTATCGTCACCACTTACACCGATCGGCACAGGAAGGTGTGAATCAAGCAGGACACAGTGACCAAACCGAAGCCATTAGCTAGCAAGAGCCCTGGGTCACTCGCTGGCCAGCAGTGACTCCAGGTGACATGGCAAAATGACCAAAAGCCCCACTTCCTCATCCTTGAGTCACCAGACCCTGAGTCACCCGAAGTCTATTAGCTCCCAGATGGAGAAGGGAAAATCAATTTTCTTTGGCTGCCGCAGGCAGAGGCGGCGCCCCTGCATTATCTCACTCGCGCCCCAGCTTTCAAAGGAAGTGGCACAGGACACGCGCATTGCTGGGAGGTGATTAGTCTCATCTCCACGGCACCGAGGGCTTTGAGTGGGAGAGGCGCAGACGCTGGAAACGTCCAGGCCGGGGTGTGCGCTGGCTGTGGCCCTCGCCTGCCTGAGTGCCGCTGCACGCAGAGACCAGCGCGGCCGCTGTCAGCGTCTGCAGGGCGGCGATCAATACCCGCAGGAGCTGCTGGGTAGATGGCCTTGTCTCCACACAGGGCACATGTAGGAGAGGAAGCAGCCCCACCCAGAGCACGCCTGCTGAGCACCCCTGGAGGGGGGCGGGTGGCTGGACTGGGGAGGTGGCTAGCTGGGGGAGGCCAGTGCTGGAAGGTCAGCGGGGGTGAGGGGCTTGGTGCTGCCTTCCGACAGGACCCTGGCTGTGTCCAGACTCTCCCAGCTAGGAGAGGGCTTCCCTCTGGTATCCAAAGCCTCTGGCTGCCTTCTAGATAATCCCAGGGCACAGTGGCTTCTTGGGCTCTCACAAGGAACTTCAACACATCTCCTTTTGCCTTTTGCCAAAATGGCAGAAGGAAGAATAAGCAGCTTAATTCTCCATGTTGAAAATAAGGGAAGAGTTGGGGGTGGTGGGCACACTCGTAATCCTAGGGACTTAGGAGGCCGAGGCAGGAGGATCTCAAGTTGGAGGCTAGCCTCGGCAACTTAGTGAGGCCCAGTCTCAAAATGAAATAGAATGGACTGCGGGTGTAGAGCACCCTGTGGTAAGGGAAATCTGTCCCCTTCCTTCCTCTGCATGTTCTTTCAGGATTTCTTTCTCTTTCCTTTTCAAGTGTTTGTAAGTCTTCATCAAGGGCTAAGAGCTCAGGACCCAGGAGCCGCCTTTTTGAAATGCAAACAACAGGACAGTCTCCGGGTTCCTTTGTGTGGGAAAGAGGCCAATGGCAGAGGGGCCCTGGGTCAGTTTGCAGAAGTACCTCCTGCCTGAAGACAGACTTGGGTTTCTTTTCCAGGTAAAACCAGCACAGGTGGTCTTCTCCTTCACTCTATGACAAAGTTAGGGCAGCCTGTGTGACAAGAGGCTCTGTCAGGTCCTGTCGCTGAGGACTGCTGACTGCTTATCCTGAGGGCATGGAGGACAGGGGAGGTTGGGTTGGGTCTGGGCGGGACCCCTCCCAGCCTCCCTCCCAGCCTCTCCCATTGCCTGGATGTGCATTGGATTCTGGTTTTATATTTATTTGATAAAAAAACTTTTCTTTTTCTTGTGGAGCAGTTCTCTGGGAAAATATTTTGGGGATTTAAAAAAATTGTGCGGTGACAGCATCCCACGGGGTGGGGCTCCAGACCCTGCCTGGGCTCCGGGTGTGGGTCCTCCTGGTGCCTAGATGTGTATGCACGGGAGTCCTGGCAGGAACCCCTGGGGCTTCAACTTGCATGTGACAAACCAACAGATGCAGTTTAGACATGCACCACAGACAGACCTGGGGTTAAGGGGAGCCCTGGTGGCCCCGCTGATGCTTTCATGGAGAAACTGAGTCAGTGTCTGCAACAGGGCGGGAGGGCATGGACGGCGCTCCATGTCCTCTCCCCTCCCCATGCAGCCCTCTGGGGGCTCCTCCACGGGGCCTCTTGTGCTTTCCTGATTGTGTCCCCCAGAAAGTGGCAACCATGAATGCAGAAGCACAGGCAGCCGCGGCCAAGTGGACCACTTAAACACCCTTGGTGGCTCTGGGCCAGTGCATGTCTGTGAGTCCTGGTTCAGGAACCCTGGTCTGAGGGTGGGTGGGCTCAGAGGGCTTTCTCTGGGGTCCTGCAGAGACCTCCCCAAGACAGGCTGGGGGCTCCTCACTGAAGGGCACGCTGCTGGCCAGCAGGGGTTTAGGCCAACTGCCTTCATGCGCAGACTGACGGACATAGGGAGGGCAAGTGCTGTAGCAACAGTAAGTACGAGGAATAGATACGGAGAAGGGGTTCCAGAGATACTGCCGCAAACAAGGAGCAGCGGAGCACTTGGATCCTTCGACCGCAGAGCTGCCAGACCCCCTTCCTCACAGGCTGAATGGCATGCCACCCTGTGGACCGGCTTGTGCATCCAGCTGAGGGTGGACACGTGGGCTGCTCCCCAGTTCAGCCACGCATCATGGTCCACACTCGGGGGTACAAATGCCTCTGAGTCCCTGTTTTCCATTCTTTTGGGGGCAAAGCCAGAACTGGAGTGCTGGACCTCAGGACGGCTATCTTTTTATTTACTTTATTGATTTATTTTAGGAACTGCCATAATAACACGGTTAGCTTTATCTTATGTGAATTCACTTCAATAAAAAAGGCATTTGATGCTGTATCTGCACGGAACAGGTGATTTCACTTTGCAAGTAAGTACCGAAGGGTTAGTTCCTCTAAAATGGCGCGTGTGAAGCGCACGCCTCTACACTCGAAAGCCTGGGTTCTGTCAAGCCCCGGTACCTGGCTCTGAGCTGCCGTCTGCCCGCTCCGTCTGCTGTGCTGGGCGGCCGCCGCGGTGGCCCAGATGCTGTTTTCGTCAGAACTGTCCACGCTGGCCAGGTATAGCGAGGGCAGCTGCTCGTTCCGGCTGGGCTTCATCCCTTGGAGAGAGAGAGGGTTTGGACTACTTGGAGGGAAAGCTCGGAGTCGACACACGTGCTCTGTCCAGATGAAGAACCAGAGACCAAAGTGAAGCCATGACTAGGTTCCTCTGCTGCTCTGGGTGGGGACTCTGAAGTCACAGGGAGAAGGGGCGGAATCCGTAGCACCCCCCCCCCACCCCGCCAGGTCCTCAGGGAACAAAAGCCCCTGCCCAGAGCTTGGGGGGCAGAGCTTTCAGGTTTGAAAGCAAATTTAACATGATCCCCAATCCTAAACCACACCTAATCCCACATGTGTGGAGGGCAGCGGGCTGGGAGGTGTCCACAGTGGGGGTGACTTTAGGACGTCTGCCCAGCAACATGGCCTCTGCGGCTGTTTTCCGTCAGACCCAGGATTCGCAGGCCTTCCTGGTCCTGCCCCACAGTGTGGCTGGAGATGCTTATTTCTGGGCTCCAGGGAGAGGTAATGTTGCTATCACCATGTCCCGACCAGAATGTGCCCTCCACGCCCCCAGCTGGCACCACACACAGCAACACGGGCAAGTCACACGGAGGGTACTGTGCACCCGCTCACTCCCCAGAGCCCAGGGCACCTGCCCAACTCTGCCCCTGACGTGCAGGGACCATGCTGCACTGTGGGTTCTGCCCACCCCCGAGCAGGCATGGAGACCCTGTGCAGAGGCACACAGCCAACCCGGCCGGCCCGCCTGGCCCTGGGGTTGAGATCACCGAGTGTTGTTCAAGCTGCTACATTTGTGGCAACCTGTTATGCAGCAGGGGTCGACAGAGACGGCCATCTCATTCGCTCTGTGGGGCTAGACTCAACCAGTGTCTTTTCTCTAATGAGGATGCCGAGGCCGGAGGGTGGACGTTCATGGCCGAGCACACCAGGCCCATCTCTCCACAGCCCTCCAGCCTGCGCGGCTCCATTAAGAGACAGCAGGCCGAGCTCGGGGGCGCCCCCTCTGCCAGCTCCCTGGAAGACACCCCTCCTCATCTGAGAGACGCTGGAAAGCACAAAGCACGGGCGCCTGCTGAAGGGCTGGGGTGGGCCCCTCGCCTGCCTGCCTCCTCCATGTGCCAGGTGACCTGAGGGGGTCACAGGAGGGAATGAAAAGCCACCAGGGCTCGATCCCTGGGCTGCCTGTGGGGTTCATTTGTTCATTGTTTGGGGACAGGGAGTGCAGCCCCACCTTCCAAAGCCCCCGAGGCTAGTCCGTGTGAGGACCGAGAGGCTGTGGTCTCAGAACAATGAGATGGAACTGGACAGGCTCCCCGCTCCCAGCTGCTCGCAGTCCGTGCGCTGCCTCTGATCTCATTTATATCTCATTTGCTCTGACTCACGGGGTGTCTGAACTCCTGAACCCTGCATGCTCCCTGGGGCCCAGGAAGGCAGAGATTTCATTTAGAAGCAACACTGTCTTGACAAAATTAAATGGAACAAATTCAGGTTGTCTTATTCCAGGGTCCCTGATTGTAACCAGGGGCGCCCAGACAGGACCCATTCCATCCATAGCCAAGTGCAGCCTCAGGCCTGGGGGGGCTGGCCTGGCAACCGGGTGACCGTGGCCACTCTGTGAAACCTGCATGTCCCTACCCCAGCCAGCAGTGTGAGTCGGGCATGGTCAGCCCCTCTGCCGGTGTTTTAGGTGCCGCAGGGAAGCACCCAGCCCAGGGAGAGCCGGGGTCCTCGGTGCTTGCCAGGCAGCATACGCGGGTCAATCGCGTGGGAGAAGGGGCTCTTTTGACTCACCCAGTGTGTGTGCACTAATCCAGTGGACAGGGGAGGGGCTCAGCCACCCCTGGCCCACCCAGAGCCCATCTGGAAGACCCTGGACCACAGCACCCACCGGGCACAGCAGCAGGCCCCAGGGCCATCTTGCAGGAGTCCCCAGGCAGGCACGGTTCAGCAAGGGCATCCTGTCCAGTAGGTGGGGGGCTGTCTGGATGCTCTTCTGGATGGGGGTGGCATCTGGAGGTCCTAGCATGAGCCTCTTCCAGGATGGCATCCTCCTGGGAAGTGGCACCCTCGGAGCAGGGCTCTCCTGAGAGGAACTGAGGACAGGGGCTGTCAGCCTCCGCAGTCCTAGGAACTGGGTCCTTCCAGCCCAAGTCCTGAGGGGCCAGGCCTCACGTGACTGACGGACCCTAGACATCCACCTGCTCTGCTGACTGTCAAGGACCCTGGGCCACCCTGGCCATTTGCTGCTGTTCTGGACTGTGTGCCTGCAGAACTTGGCTTCCTGGGACAGTGCCCATACAGAGCCCCTCTGTTGGAAGCTCAGGTCTGTGCTCCCAGGGATACGAGGCTCACCCCGAGGCCACATTCGGGAATCTCCGCTTATTTCGGGTGTGTGTGTGTTGCTACTGCCTCTACTTGTGGGGACAGAACTTCCTGAGCTTTCCAACAGAGGGGTCTCTGTACTGGGCCACTGTCCCCAGGAAGACAAGGTGTTGAGGGCCTCTGGAAGCAACATACCACAGCTCCTTTGTGGCCTGAGTGTTGGTGGGTGGGCAGGAAGGAAGCAGTGGCCAGGCCCTGGAGACCCCTGGAGTACTGACACCAGGCCCAACCTGCAGCAGGAGCAGGACCCTGGGCCCAAAGTCCAAATGGGCGCTCGCACCTGGGGCCCTGCCCTGGTGTCCCCTCCTCCCAACAGTGGGCAGACGGTCCTGCCCAGCCCTGGCTGGCACTGCTGAGTCTGGAGGACACTGGAAGCTGGAGTTTGGGCCTCTGGGAAGCTGGACTTGTCTCTGGGCCTTGTCCTGGCTCTTGTGCCCACAGATACCCTCACTGCTAATGGGGCATCCCACGAGTGCCATCCACAGTGTCCAGCCCTGGAAATGCCCTGTAAGGCAGAAATGGTCACCCCTCTTCCTGAGGAGGGGACAAGGCCTCAGAGTGCTGTCCAGGGTCAAGGCCTCACAGCTGATGAGCAGAGTGACCCCAAATCCTGGTTCACCTGGTGGCCCCTGTGTGCGCTGGGTGTCCAGGGGTCATTTAACAGCACCCTTTTCATTCCCAAGATTGGCCCTCCTTGGGCAATGAAGCATATGGTCCCCTACTGTGCGATGGAGACTCCGGCACAGTGTCAGGCCCTGTCTGGCCCCAGGCAGATGCCACTTTGTCCTGCCCTCCTGAGATCCTGGGCACTGACCCCCATGACCTGACCTGCTTGCTCAGCCTCACGCCCCTGCCTGGCCCACCTCTCCAGGCTCTCCAGAAAGCCCAGTCCCGGGAGGGCCTGAAGTATCTTTATTTCCTGTCCCAACTGTTCCCTGGATCGAGAACCTGGTATGACCCATGGCTATTCAACACTTCCCAGAGCACCACTCCACCTGGAGCCCAAGCCAATGCTGCCCCAGTTCCCGGGAGGGGCAGAGCCTGCTGACCTGCAGAGTTGCTGTGGCCACAGGGACCGAGGGCGGGCTCGGGGGCTGATAGCAGGCCTGGGAGGCAGGGTCCAAGTCCAAGTCCTGGGAGGCAGGGTCCAAGTCTTCCTCAAAGTCCACATCACGGAAGGAGAGGAGGCGCTTTTTCTTTGCGGGTGTGAAATGAACAAGACTCAACTGCGGTCAGCTTGACAGACAGGTCCAGACCCAGCCCTCTCTGCCTTAGGGCAGTGGAGCTCCTCAGTGGGCACATCTATCTCTTGTGCTAGGAACAAACCTGCAGAGCCCCATGTGGCTGGGGGCCCATACTGAGCCCCGCAGCACCACCCTTAGACACCTTGGGCTGTAAGTCCAAACCCCAGCCTGCCTGCCCAGCCCCCTCCTCCAACCCGAGCCCAGGACCTAATTGCTGTGTCTACCACCAAAAATAAGTTAAGAAATAAGTAAAATCAGAAGCAAACACCAACAAAGACAAGGCTCAGGTTGGTGATAAAAACCAAAATGTCCCGGAGGAGAACCTGCCCGGTCTTCTCTGAGACAGGAAGGCAGCCTGCTCGAAAGCCCACTGTGCCCACCACTGTCCCCGCTCTGGCCCCACTCTGGGCCTGCCCTCAGGCTCCCCCAGCCCACAGCTATCTGGGTCTTGGATGCCCTTGGCAGGAATGGGATTCTTCATGCTCAGCTGTAGGAGCTGGGGAACCAGAAGGTACCAGACTTTCAGGAATCGCAGCCTGGGGTCAGAGAGGGGGGAGGCAGGGTGCCTGGGGAGGGCGGGTGCTGGGAGGACTCACTCTGTTGCCAAGGGGCTGGGCCTGGGCCTCTGGGCCCGGTTCTCCCTCCTCCTCTGTCTGCTCGCTGTCTCCACTCCTCTCTCCCACGCTGGACTCAGGCCCACCTGCCACAGAGCCCTGCGTGACTCCACTGGAGGGGCCGGCTAGAGGGGCACACACGGTCCAGCCACCACCCACCTACCACCCCATCCCCTCCCCTCCCTCCCTCCTTCCCTCCCCCTCCCCTTCTCCTCCCCCACCAATCCATTCATTCACTGGGAAATGCCCAGGCAGGGCCTTCTGCTTCCTTCCAAGACCCATTCAGACCTCAGCTAGGAGCTGGCCTGCCTCACAGCAGACGACCCCCACTCTGCACCAGCTTCACCAGTGGCTTCTGGCCACATCTTCAGGTGTTCACCCTTCACTACTGACCCCTTCTTGGTCAGTCTGAAGTCCCTGGGGTTGTGATGGGTGAACAAGGCTGATGACACCTCTTCATCTAGTCTCATCATTGCATATCAGCGCAGCTGGGGGAGGTAAGGCTCCGCCTCAGCATGCCCCTCTTCATCCTGAGCACCCAGGCCTGGCCTCCCCGGCTCAGCCTCCCTGGCTCAGCCTCCATCTTCTCCTGTTTTCAGTTCACACCAGCCTGGTCGATGCTCCATTGTCTTAGACCACACAGAGAGCTATGCAGTGAGTGAATCCCAGGGCACTGGAGCTGGAAAGCCTGGTGGGTCACCACCTTCCAATTTCTGGGGCCACAGAGGGCACAGCTGGCCTCCTGTAGCTTGTGGCCTCTGGGCCCAGGCCAGGTCTTGCTGTCCCTGGACACCCTACCCGATTACCTCCCCTTGGTCTCTGTGTCTGAGGGGTCTCAGGTGTGAGAAAGCAGGGGTCTCAGGTTTGTGTAAGCAGGAAATTCTGGTGCACTGGAGGGTCCCTGTCAGTTGAAAAGGGGAGGGACCCCTCCGTTCTGCTCTGCGACGCAGGACTGGCACCCGCGAACCTCAGAGGTCTCTGGGGCAGATGAAGAGGGAGCAGGCACGTGCCGCTTCCTGTGGCTTCCCGCCCCAGGGCCCTTCACCGTGACGGCGGGTTCAGCTTCATGGCCCCTGAGACAGGAGCACTAGCCTGCAGTGTCCCCTCCTCAGGGGACTGGCTGCCACCTCTGTGGCCTCCTCTGAGCCCTCGTTTCTATTAATCAGTGTCTGCCCTCTGCTCCCCAGCCTAGGGAGGGCTGATGGTGTTCCCCATGGGCGCCTCATCGTGCATCCACCTGTCCACCCGGCTACAAGTGCTGCTCATGCTCCTTGATAAGGGACACAGCAGTTGAAAGCTCTGACCTGATCCTTGGCCTGCTCTGGCTTCTCAGCTGTGTCCCGACTCAACAGTGACCCTGTCTATGGGTGTGTGAAGTTGGTCCAGGTGCCTGGTCCTGTCGAGGCCAGTGGTGCCCTGCTGCCTATGGAGGGACAACAGGGAAGATACTAGCAGGGGACAGGGAACCCCCCACCTGTCTGCCTCAGTGGACCGTGTGAGGCACAGGCCTAGTGGGAGGAGGGGTGGGGCGGCAGCCTGGCTCACTCTTAAGTCTTTTCATCTACAGATTAAAACTGCCGAGTTTCAAAGGGGCCTGCTGCCCGTGCCTGGGCTCTGACAGCCTGCGCCCACGAATGCCGCGGAGGCCCCAAGAGCAAAGGCAGAAGGCAGGCCCGGTCATTGTTTCTGTTCTAGGTCACTGATTAGACAGAGACTCACCCAAGCCTCCAGCAGCAGATACAGAGGCAGGGGGTCCCTGCAGTGGGGGGGGGGGGGAGGCGTGGGCAAGGCCCACACGGGCTTGGAGGGGGAGCCGGCTGCTGCCCACCTTGAGTGACGCACCGGGGCTTCAGGACCTGTTTAGTTATGGCTCCGATGTCTCTGCACTAGGGGCGAGGGTTTGAGCCACGTTAAGGATCTGAGCACCACGCTAAAGCAACCCGAGCGTTTCCCCGTTCCCGACAGAGCAGGCAGCTGAGGTCCTTTTCTTTCCCACATTCAGACTTTTCCCACGCAGAGCCCACCGCTCCCGTGTGGAAGACCAGGAAACAGGCCTTACCCTGAAGGTGGACAAGACACCACAGCCCATCCACCTGCTGGACAAGGTCTGAGCCATGCTCTGTGGGGTCAGACTCCAAAATTCTAACTTTTTTTTTAAGTTGAATACTTTTTTTTTTTTAAAGGCACAACTCCTCCATCCACCCCTCTTCCTTGTGTGGTCTTAATATGACGCATTTACAGGGGCCCAGCAGGTAAACGCAGCCCAGGTGGGCACCACTCTGGGAGGAGTGTGAGGAGGGCTGAGACCTGCCCTGCAGGGCAGAGGGCAACCCCGGGAATCCCGCTGCAGGGGCCAGCTGTTTCTTCCTGCACCACAGCGCCACCTCCTGGCCCTCAGAAATCAGCATTCCAGGTCTCCAGGGGTTCTCTGGTGGCTGTGGGCCTTTTGGCACAGAGACTCCCCGGGGGCTTTGTAGCAAGGTTTCTCTGCTGCTAGGTGCGTCATCTTTGTCCTCGAGCCTGTGCAGGGGCTGCCCTGCTGGAGAGAACACCTCACTGGGCACAGGATGTGGGATTTGCTGTGTGCTAGCCGGAGACTGAGATGGCAGCAGCCACACAAGGACAGGTGACAGCCTCTCCCTGTGGCATGGGAGCTGTCCTGGCCCCAACTGTTGTTTCAGCATGGTTATCCACAGGGCTGGGTGACTCACCACACCCCTGTGTCCCCACCATCACCCCGCCTGCACTCCAGGGCTGACCACTCCCACAGGTGGGCTTTCCCCGGGTGGCCTCTGTGTCCCAGATGAAGGACAGGCTGAGATGCCTCAGAGGTACTCGTGCCAGGCCCAGCCTGAGCTCAGATCCTCCGAGGGCTGGATGTCTGCTTCTGTTTCTCCCTGTCAATGGGGGCTTTAGGGGACAGGCGCAGACAAGGCACCTCTACAGAGGGTGGCCTACAGGAGATGCCTGGGCGGGGGCCAAGTAAGGACACCCCAACCGAGAAGCCCAGCATCTACTCTGGATGTGCAGAGCTGCTGGAACCCTCACCTGCCGCATGCCCCAGGGGTCTCCCCTTGGTCCTGCAGGGTGCTGAGAGCCCACACCAGGCTTAATGATATACCTAGGACTCAGGTGACAGGGACAAAGCAAGATCCTCCCTCAAACCCTGCTCAATTTCCGCCTTCAGTTCAAACTCAGGCAACCTTCCCTCCTGCCCCTGTTCTGTTCTCTTTCCAATTGCCTCGCGGGGCATGACGGAGTCATCACGTTCTTAGCTCAAGTTCATCATGGAATAAACACTTGTATTCAAAACACCAAAATCAATGATGAATTACAATAAATTTCTCTGTCTTGGTTTGCATCAGAAGCGTTGGGATGCCCAGGTCTCCAAAACCAGATGTCCAAGGTGGCCAGGCCTGGAAGAGGTGTCACGTTGACACGTTCCTAGACCAGGATGGAGACCTGACCGTGTGTTCTCAGTGTGGTGTGAAGCTCTGGAAAGAAACACCATTTCAAATGGTGGGGATGTCGACAGCATGTGGGCTTCCCGTGACCAGGGAGGCAGAGGGCTGCAGCTCTGGCTGAAAGCAGCCAGGGTCACCCAGGCCGCCAGAGGCAGGAGTCAACGGAAAGGTCAGTGCACACACACTCTCTCTCCCTCTGTCTAAAGGCCCTAAAACATGAAATCACTCCCGGCAATGGAAAGAGCGCCCTCTCCTTACCTCCTCCTTGCAGCCGCCCGTAGAGGGACCGGATCACTTTGGCACTCCCGAACCGCTTGAAGCGGGCTCTCACATGTGCGTGGTACCACTCCAGCGAGCCCATCTTCAGGACTCTGCAGGGAGAGGAGCACAGGCCCGTGTTACACAGGTACATGCAATTGCCACTCGCCAGTGGGGCCACCCCTCTTCAGCCCACCCAGGGAAAACCCCGCCCAGAAACCATCAGGCCGCTTGGGCGGAGGCCCCAGCTCACCTGGACAGGTGGCAAGGGTCACAGAGCCAGCCCCGCTCCTCCGGGTGGCTGTGGCTGCAGCTTTTGCAGGTGAAAAGGCCACAGTCCAGGCACTGCCTTCTGCTGGCCAGGAGCCGGTAGGGCTGCAGGCAGCGGGCGCAGTGGGTGTCCTTCAGATGGGCCGTGTCCGCCAGCAGCTCCCTCTTGGAGCTTTCCTTCTTGATCCTGCCCTTCAACTCCCTTGAGAAAAGACGGAGACAAAAAGACATCAGGTGTCTTCTTTTTACAATAGGCTTAAAGGCGTGCGCAGGTGTGTGCGCACACAAACTATCCCATGTGCAGGAGAAGGAGACCCAAAGTCAGGCAACAGTGGCCTCAGGTATCCTTAGCTGCCACAGTGCCAGCCCTGTCCTTACCCCGTCCCTGGGGAGAAGACATATGATCTTCAGAGAAATGACACTGCATTTAAGCATTTCTGTGGCTTTTACAATTGCACCAGTGCTCAGATGGCAGGGCCACAGAGTCCTGAGGGCAAAGCTAGGTGACATTATCTCAGCGAGAAGTTTTGGGGCTCCTCCGGCAGGGGAGCAGGAATTGAGCCACAGGCATGTTCCTGTGAGCAAAGCTGAAATGGCTTGGCTTGGCGGGTTTCCAGGTGGGACCATCCAGCACCTGGAAGTCCCAGGAAAACTGTGTCTTCTAGCCCACCTTCTTGGCTGACTGAGTTTAGATGATTAGCTTCCTGGTGAACCTGCCAGATTGCACTCGCTGGAAAACACACTCCCCGTCATGATGAATGCATTCTCTTTGTTCTGGGTTTCAGAGAATGTCTGCCAAACATAATATTTTCAGTTTTAGATGAGGTAAAATGAATGAGTTCTGAGTGGCAATAATTAGTGAGAGACTGGGTGCTATTGTCCCCTGAGGACTCTGAAGTTCTCAGAATTTTGATGGGGACAGCCCAGCATGTGGCAAAGGTGAAGAGGAGTTCAGAGGCTACTTCTGGTCTGAAGTGGCTTTGGCTGAGGTTCGCAGTAGTCCCCCTCATCCCCAGCTTCAGCTACCCATGGTCCACGAAGAAGAGGGGTGAGTATGGTGTCATAAGAGAGCGGTGACACACGTTCCCATGACTTTGATTTCAGTGGGTTGTTATAATTATTCCATTTTATTCTAGTCATTACTGTTGATCTCTTACTGTGCTGGCCTGCAGATCAAGTTTCCCCAAAGGTAATGTATGCACACAAGTAGACAGAGTGTGTACAGGCTCAGCAGTACCCGTGGTTTCAGGCATGCACTGTGTGACCTGGAAATTGTCCTCTGAGAGTAAGAAGGGACACTGTGCTGCTCATGGGGATGAAAATGAGACTCTTCTCCTGGTTTTGTAAACAAGGGGGAAAATGTACCAGTAGTTGCAAGACTCTGGGGGGATACCGTCACCTACTGACTGCAGTGCAGATGGAGTTGGGTCGACAGCACAGTCTTCACCTGTGTCTGGAGCCAGTGGGAAGGCCCAGTCTCCTGCAATTCCAGTCCTGCCAAATCCCCACGAAGCGCCCCCTCCCCAGGCAGGGCTTGCCCAGGCTCCCTCTCAGGGAGTGCTCCCTGCTCCCCATCCCAGCAGAACCAGACCCGGGCTCCGCACAGCGGGGACAAGGACAAGGATCTGCAGGAGGTGAAGTCCTTTTAAATATCACCCAGGCTCCTGGGGTGTAGCTGGGGACTGATGTAGTTCAGGTGCTGGGTTTGGGGGAAGCTTAATTCTACTCTGCTTCAGGTTCTTTAAAACATAACTTCCTTCCCAGCAGAGCAGAAAGGGAGGGTGGAGGGGTCCCGTGTGGGGACACCAGGAGACAGCCGTCAACCTTGGGGCATGACTCCCAAGCTGGAGCTTCAGGTGGGGACAGGCTTGTGGGGCCAGAGCAACCTGCAGCTGTGCTTACTGCAGTCACCAGGCGGGCCAGGTGTCACCCCGCCACAGAGACACCAGCAGGCAGAAGCCCAGCACGCAGCCACAAGTTAAGGTCACCTTTGGGGGTAAAGAACTCCCCAGCACGTGACTTACATCAGGAACAGAAGACCTGAAGCCCTTCTGCTTGCTGAGCTAAAGAGGGTGAGAGAGGGCAGAGCAGGGAGGACGCAGACTGGGAAGAGGACCACAGGCCGTGCAGGCCGACGAGGGCGGGGAGCCAGCCATAGTAGATGGCAAGGGGTCCCGGGACTCTCTCCTGCAGAAATGAAATCCAGAGATTCAGAGGAGTGGTCCTCAAAGTGTGGCGCAGGGACCCCAGGAGGTCCTAAGGTCCTGCAGGAGAGTTCACGCGGTCAGAGCAGTTTTCATGACAGCACTAGGACGCATTTGCTCTTTCCCCCTCTGTTGCTGGGCGGGACCAGGTGCCAAAGCAGCAGGGACAGAGCCGCCAGGGCTTCAGCCCTGAGAGAGGCTCGGCGCCCAGGTGGCCGAGCAGAGGCTAACACACAATACAGGAGAAATGAGGTTTCCCCAGTTAGTTAGGAAGCCCTCTGAACGCTGACCCTGACACCCGTTTTGGTTCTGTGGGGACAGCGGGCGGCACACTTCCTGACAGGGATGCTCGCACAGTGGTGCTCAGAGGTGAGAACAGGGTGACTGAATCGTGAGCCCACCTGAAAACTCTCACCACAGAACACCATTCTCACCCGAATGAACCACTGAGATGAGCTGCCCTGAAGAGGGTGTCCGACAGGTACCTCCTCCCAAGGGCACAGTGAGCCTGCCTCTTCAAGGAGGAGGTCCGCAGCAATAGTTGCAGGGACAGAACCGAAAGTTTCAAATGACAAAGCAGGATCTGGGGAAATTCCATCATGAACTTGACAGCCTCCCACACCCAGAGGTTTCCGACGAGATCAGTGGCCACGTGACACACATGGTCTCCTCTGGGCAGCAGGAAGGGCACCTGCAAGACACCGGGACTGGCATTTTCTGATGACAGGTCACAACATATGGGTGGAAGACTCTTTTGTGCAGGTGGACCCACGGGTTAATGTAACAGGAAAGGAAAGGGCCGCAGGTCTTTTTTAGACTCCACATGGAAGCCAAACTATGACTCTACTAAGCACCGGCTTCTCAGTAGGTAACGCAACCCACAGTCGCAACCCTGTGATGAGGCCCGTGAATTTCTCTGTCCAGCCTCGGATGTGAGGCTAGACTCCAAGGCTGCTGCTCAGAGGACACGTCACAGCACACTGAACCCGAGGCCATAGGCCAGGCTTTGAAGGGATTTTGGAAAACAGATCAATGCTGCTCTTCTTACTCATCATGCTTTTGCTTTGGAAAAAGAGTTAGTTTTCATAGAAATGCTATTTACGTTAGCATGTAAGTGCTGCTATTTTTAAATGAATGGATGCCTTTAAACTGCCCAGCTTTAGGTTCTAATATGGTCAGTACTGGTATACATGACCTTCGGAAACAACATGTTTTCGCATTCTGGATAGTGACTATGAAGGGATCCTGAGGTCAATAAGTTTGGGACCCACTGATTTTGCAGTCAAGTTAGCTCTGGCCAGAGAAAATGATGGGGACAGGAGCAGGAGAGAGGAGACGGTGGGGCAGGAGAGAGCGACGCCCCAGGGCAGCAGAGCCTGGGCAGCAGGGCCCAGGGAGCAGGAGAGGAGCGTGTGGGCCTCAGTCACCCTGGGACACCCAGGTCGAGAGCTGTGGGTGGTGGTCACAGGAGAGCTGTGGGTGAAGTCCAGGGAGATCTCTGCACTCGGGGACATGTGAAGTCCCTAGGAAATTCAGACAGAAATGATGGGAGGAGACTTTCCTAAGACAGGCCAGAGCCCCTTCAGCCAGGAGGGGAGGAGGGAAGGAGGGCCGACCTCAGGAGGATGAAGCAATCAGACCTGTGTGTCCTGCTCTGCGGCTCTTGGGATGCAGTCCAGGTGACAGCCAGGTGGCAATGTGCAAGAGTAAGGGGGAGAGGAGCGGGGGTGGGGATCCCCCTCCAGGCACAGCCTGGGATGTGCCCTGCTGTGACCACAGCTACCAGGGCCCTACCGTGGAGGTGAGGGAGGAAGTAGGGTATTGGATTAGGGTCTCTCGGTCCTTAGATGGAGCTAGCAGGATGGGAGAGGTGCTCAGCACCCAGGGGACTGGCAGAGGTGTTGGGATGGTCTCAAGAGGCCACAGCATGTGGGTGCCTGGCTGGAGTCAGGGTCTCAGTGGTGGGTGTCATCTACTGAGACCCCATGCCCATCCAGGACCATCAGCACAAGAGCCAGCAGTCAGCTCGTGGTGTTAGGACCCCATCAACTGTGTCATCCTGAGGGCCACAAGACCCTCCCCCGAGTCTAACAGGTGGTCTAGCCAAGCCAAAGGAGGGGGACTGGGTGCAGACAGAAGCAGAGGCCAGGTAAGTGCTGGAGTCTGGGGATCAGAAGCCATGAGTCTCTGCTTCCTTCCCTAAGGGGGAGACTCACGAGTAAGTAAGGAAATGGAAGAACTGCGTCTCCTCTGCACTCGGTGGAGCGTGATTGAGTTCCCGGCCAAGCTGCAGCAGCAGCGACCACCCGAAGGACACCTGAACATGCTCCTGACCAGAAAAGGAGCAGGGCGTTCACACAGGAGGACAGCTACATGGACCTGACGACACTCACACAGGAGGACAGCTAGATGCACCTGACGACACTCACACAGGAGGACAGCTACATGGACCTGACGACACTCACACAGGAGGACAGCTAGATGGACCTGGACCGACACACAGGAGGACAGCTAGATGGACCTGGACCGACACACAGGAGGACAGCTAGATGCACCTGGACCGACACTCACACAGGAGGACAGCTAGATGCACCTGACGACACTCACACAGGAGGACAGCTAGATGGACCTGGACCGACACTCACACAGGAGGACAGCCAGATGGACCTGGACCGACACACAGGAGGACAGCTAGATGCACCTGACGACACTCACACAGGAGGACAGCTAGATGGACCTGGACCGACACACAGGAGGACAGCTAGATGCACCTGGACCGACACTCACACAGGAGGACAGCTAGATGCACCTGACGACACTCACACAGGAGGGCAGCTAGATGGACCTGGACCGACACTCACACAGGAGGGCAGCTAGATGGACCTGGACCGACACTCACACAGGAGGACAGCTAGATGCACCTGGACCGACACTCACACAGGAGGACAGCTAGATGGACCTGACGACACAGCCCCTCTGTGCGAGGGCAGAGACCTTCTGCTGGCAGGAGCAGGCGGGGCAGCCCACCTCCCAGGGCAAAGGGCAGGAGGTGGCTGCTTCTCTGCAGGCTGGGAGCCAGCAGCCTTGGTGGGGGCTTCATTTCCCGCTGCTGTTGCATAAAATTTATACAAATGTCCTGTCTTGAAACAACACACATTTATTCTTGTAGTTCTGGAGGGCCTAAGCCCCACACGGAGACTTCTCTGAGCTGAAAGGAAGGTATCCTGGGGACCCAAGGTGAGAATCAGACCCTGGCCTGCCAGCTTCCACAGGGCACTCCCTGGCTCACAGCCCTTCCTCTGTCCCCAAAGCCAGAGGTGGGCTGAGTCTTCACACAGCAAATCTCTCTGATCCTCCTCTCCGCTCCCTTTCACTTTGATGACACTGGGCCCACCCAGGAAATCCAGGACAGTCTCCACGTCCCGCTCAGCTGATCAGCGTCCTTAACTGCACCTGTGAGCTCCGTTCCCTCTGCAGAGAGCCCGACACCTCCCAGGTTCCAGGCATTAGGACATGGGCATCCTCTGGAGGTGGTGGTTGCCAGCCCCGGGAGCACCCCGGAGCCCTGGGAGGAGTGTGGAGCTGAGGTCTCCCCCCTAGGCGAGCAGAGCAGGGTCTCACACATAGGCACACTCCATGCCACTCCTGAGGAAATGACTGGAGAGTGAGTCCCGAGGAGGCCCTTCGTTGCTGACCGCAGCACCACGGAGGAGGGCTGACCAGGCCAGAGGGAGCACCCACGGAAGAGCGAGTGCATGGACAAGCGTCAGAGCTGACAGGAGCCAGCCCTGGAGGCCCTGCAGACGGGAGGTCGAGATGGCGATAAGGACACACAAAGGAAGTCGCGGTGGCCTGTGAGCGGTGGGCTGCAGAGCCCCCCCAGCTCTTGTCCCTGATCTCAGAGGAGAGCTGCCATCCCCGCCCGTGCTGGCAGCTGATTTCCTGTCTGGCCCTGTGCTATGCAGCCCTGGGAGTGGCCTGTCTGCGGTGACAAGTGGCCCAGCTGAGGGCGACTTCAAATTTCTTCTGCTTCTTCTTCTTTTTAAATGAGCCACAGTGTGCCCCACGTCTCACACTGTGAGGGCTTTCACAGATTATCTTCAGAATTTCCATCTGTTTGTGGAGATTGAAAATCCATGTCGCCACCTGTTTGTCTTTCTGGGATGGTGAGCAGGCCTGATGTTTGATTTGCGGGCTGTGCCCTGTCAAACAGGGTGTTCCGTTTAGGTACAGTCCTACCCCAGGGCATGAGTCACCTCCTCACTCTGCCTGGTTTTAGGAACATCCAGTAATTTCTACCAAAACTACAGCTGGGTGGCCACCCCAACAACGAGGAGGCAGCAAGAGAGGGGACTTTAAATTGGCACCACGTGGGCAGGCCTGACCCAGTGTGGGACTCTCCAGCAGAGTCCAGGCTGGGCTTCCTTGCCTCCTGCCCAGTGCCGGCTCCTTTGGGTCCAGGACAGGGGATCGAGGCATCCTGGGCACTCCCCCAGAGCCGTGGATCAGCAAGCTGGGTGCTCCCTCCCAGAAGTTTACTCTGGCGCACTTTGTGACAATATTCTGAAGTCATAACACATGATGATGACCTCTGCTGCACTGAGAACCTCTGCAACACCCAAGCCACAGGAACGGACACAGCCCGCCAGGAAGATGGGAGGTTCCCAAAGCCATCCTGTGCAACTCCCTCTGAACCCAGAGGGAGAGGGGGACCGAGGAACCTCAATACCACGCCACGGACAAGCAGCAAGCTCCAGACTGCAGAGTTTGACAACCGCTTCCTCCACAGCGGGAAGATTTATAGACGGAAAGAGGCTTGAAAGATTCTGCGGTGGACAGGAGCCTGGCGAGGGGAGGAGTTCCAAGACAGAGTGGGCATTCTGCACAGAGGAGCCACTAGATTAGGTGTAATAAAATTTTTGTAGGAAAAAAAGATGAGAATAAGAATACAAAACAGCACACAGCCAGACGTGCCCGCCCCGAGGTCCCCACCCCTGGGCATCTTCACAGCCGGGAGCCTGCCTCCTCTGCTCCCTCGTCTGTCGCTGGGGAGGACGGCAGTAGCCATGTTAGGGGCTATTTGGGAATTAAATGAGATAGCACAGGTGAATCCCAAAGTGGTCATTGTTGTGTGGATTCAAAGGCAGCCTCTGAGCCTGTCTGTGGCCAGGAACTGTGGCAGGTGCTGGTGACAAAGCAGCAAGCGAGAGAAACCCCGGGTGCAGACACCTGTGGGAGACACGCAAAGTGAGCAGCTCCCCTGTGCCAGGTGAGTGCTGAGGGGGGTCAGTGGGACAGGAGGTCTCAGGCAGCAGGGCAAGGTCTCAGGAGCCGCAGTGAGGAGGCCAGCTCCATCATCAATGCGGGGCCTTCTCCAGGGATCATGAGCTGGGAGCAAGGACAAGAGGGCAGTGAGGGGGAAGAGGGACGAGTGGACGGGCTCCTTTGGTGTCCACGAGGGACAGGGTGTGACAGGACCGGGGCTGGCCTTGAGGGTGATGAGCAGGGGGTGGGGTGGGGACAGTTTGCTGGGCCTGCTGACCTGTGAACGTGGAGCAGGAGAAGAGGGGGAGGAACTGCAGTCCTGGGAGCTTGACCACAGCCACCAGGCAGAGCTAGAGAAGGAGGGCCTTGGTGGAGAAGGGGGAGCCCGAGACGCGGGTCAGATGCACTGGCCCAGGGCTGAGCAGGCATCTGTCTGCTGAGTCTGTTCAGAGGCGAGGTCTCAGCTGGTGGGATTAGGGGGGCCACTGGCCATACCGCACAGTCTGGCCACCATGGTAGGCACACATGGCTACTTAAGTTTAAGTTACAAGAAAATTAAAACTTTGGCTGCTCAGTTGCCTTAGCCACAGTTAAGGTGCTCTGTCACCCTGGGTGTTGCCCGGCTGCCTCACCAGGAAGGGCGGACACAGCACAGGAGCATGCCTGAGGCCCTGGGTGCCACCCCAGCACTGCTAACGACAGACAAAAACAGAAACCGAAAACCGACCCAGGGCTGGAAGAGGTGACTGGTGGGGGTTGGTGCACCCAGAGCAGAGAAGGGGGTGAGGCCAGGGCCTGGACCCTTGGAGAGAGAATATCTAAGGAGCTGAGGACCCACAAGGGAGACACTGGGGGGCTGGAATCCAACACGCAGCTGTGGAGACTCGCCGCAGAGAGGGCTCGGGAGGCTGAGCCTGATATCTCAAGATTTAAAAATGTGGCTTTTAAAAATACAATGAGAGGAAGCCCCATTGTCATGACCCCCTTCCTCCTCACACGCCTGGGAACTGTCCGTGCCACTGTCTTCTACAACACCAGCATTTCCAAGGCTGCCCCGAGATCCACTCTTGCTCCCCTCGTTGAGCATGGTACTCATTGGGGCCACAGGTCTCCCTCCACCTGCCTGAGTCTCTCCTGGGGGACTCTCCGCGGAGGACTTGCAGCACACTTTTGAGGAGCTGAATTCTTACTTTACTTTCAATTAGTTCAAATAGCCACGGGGCTAATGGTTCTTATCACGGAAGGTGCGGCCTTCGGGATATTAATATGGTGGCTTAACTGGGCTGTTTCTGTTTCTATCTTTACTAAGAGGAGGTGTCAGGGCAAGGCTAGGGGACACTCTGGGAGGAGAGTGAAGAGGAGGAAGAGCCACTGTGGTGAGCAGGACTGGGGCTGGCCAGGGCACAGATCAGGAGGCCGTGCAGCACGGGGGGCAGGTGAGACCGGAGACCTGCAGGCTGCAAGGCTGGGATGCGCCCCTCCAACTGAGGGCCTTGTGCAGGGCAGTGGTCAGTCAGAGAAGTCCTGGCTGGAAGGGCGACTGCCTGAGCAACAGCCAGAGCATCTGCAGTGGCCACGAACCCAGGGAGAGAGCCCCAAGGACCAGGGGCCATGGGAAGGCTGCCAATGGACTGGGGCATAGTGCAGTCATGGGGTCTGCAAGTCGTGGTGAGGTCAGAGTTGACTAAGCAGGTGTGTGGAGGGGGAGGAGGGCAGTCAGGAGACCCCCCGGGATGCGGTGGGTCGATATGAATCAGCAGAGGGGCAGATCTGAGGAGTCTGGGAATGGGTGACCTCAATGAGCAGGGTCAGGATGAAGGTCTCGGAGAGTGCCATGCATGTGCTCTCCCAGGGTACCCCGGGGTGGCTGGCCCTTGACCCACCGCTCTCTGTACTGGCCCCAGGGTGGGCTGGGCAGCTAGGAGGCAATGTGGGAAGAGACCAGGGTCTCTTCCCACATTGCAGCTTTTGGGGAGGGACTGGGATGGTGGGGACAAAGGGTGTGGGTGCAATCTCCCTTCTCAGGGGAGCCCTGCTTCTTGGGGAATCTGTGATGAGTCCGATGACACTAGGATATAAGTACCTGTGTGGTTCAGCACGGTCCCTTCATCCTGAAAGAGGACCTGTTACACCAAAGCTCTGCCCAGAGGCAAGGGCCGCGTGGCACTGTGGCAACCAGTGTAGGCAGGAATGGGGCTTTTCTGACTCCACTGGGAAGTCCCTGACAGCACTGTTATAACAAAGGGTCCCCTCTGCAGAGCTGGCTGGACTCTTAGGGGACACAGTCCTGCAGAGGGCAGGCCCCGTCCTTGGCCCTGTGCTCTGGTCCTCCATGGGGAGGCTGCACCTAAAACCCTCTCACCTTCATGCTGTCCCCAGGGGATGCCTGTGACATGAGACCTGAACTAAATGCAAAAAAGGAGAAAGACTAAAGCGTCGTTTTCCAACAGAGCAGAGTCCCCTTTCCAAGGAGCCTTTCTGGCGCCTGCTCCAGAAGTGGGTGTGGCCTGCTCCAGAAGTGGGTGTGGCCTGCCACCAGCCTTCCTGGTGTCCTCCACCTGGCTCTCCTCCCTGCCATTGTCGTCACCATGGTCAAGCCCACTCCCCAGGGCTGGGTCTTTGGATCCAGCTGGTCCCTCCCCTGGGTGAACCGGGGACATTTCCTGGTTTGCAGGAGAGCACAGGCTGAGACTGTCAGAGAGAGGAGCTGCCCCTTTGAACTCGGTCTCTTCCCCCCACCCCACTGGAGCCTTCTCCCCACGCGAGCCACAGGTGCCAGTCAGCACATTCGGCAGGGAGGCCCTTGCATGTCTTCTCAAAGTTCCCCCAAGGAAGACATGTTTTCATCACGGCGCCTGCCCGGCACTGGGGGGCCAGGAGAGGGGACAAAGTTGATTCTGCCCTAAATCATTCTCCTGATGCCAGTGGCCTTAACATCCCAGCTTTGTACCTCTGAGATCATTCTGAGTCTTTGGCCCACAGTCCCGTGTGCTGGAGGGGAGCAGGGGTACTGGGGCACCCAGTGCAGCAAGCAGGGCTCCCTGGTCCCCAGTCGCTTAGGACGGCGACTGCCTGGGTCTGCTCTGAAGCAAGACGGCCGCCCTGCCGGTTGCAAGCAGAGCTCTTCCGAGGGTTCAGCGGCAGCACCCACCACCCAGGAGCTGAAGCCCAGAGAATCCCTGCTGGCCCTTCAGAAGAAGGCTGCCCCGGTTGCCCTGTAGCCGCAAGACTGGCTGTGCATGGGTTACCAGGAGAGCACAGCTAGACTGGCCTCCACTACTGGACGTGACCTCTGCCTTCTGGTGGCCACAGGTCCTCCCTGAGGGCTTTACTGGGGAGTGGTTCAGAACAGTCTGCAGAGAGCACAGGCCTCACCAAGGGGATAGGATGCTGGGTACCAGGTCTCACAGCCACAGGGCCTTTGCTCTCTGGCACATTAGGGATCTGGACCAGCTCATTTGCCACTGGCTTTGACAGAGGAGACGATCAAAGATGCGCTGCCCTGACACCAAGGGGACAGGTGTGGGCATCACTGCCAGAGCCCACCCGAAACCCATCCCTGCAGCTGGACACTCACATGAAGGGGAGGGAGGGACACTGAGCAGCCACCTGACTAACTCATCTCTGCTAACTTTGTAAATATGAAAATTAACATTTTTTTCCTGGTTGATTGCTTTTGAATTGGTCTATCTGGCAAAGGGACTTCTTGGCACACTGACTCCCTGGCGACTGTCCCTGGGCCCTCACAGGGAGTGCCTGTGCATCTCACAGCCCTTAGGCTCTTTCCCAGAGGCAGATGGTTTGTTGTGCGACCAAATCGACGTCACAACTTTCCCACCATCTTTGTTCTGCCAACAGCCATGGCAGGTTCTTTGGGCAGGTCCAGGAGTTCATTGTCCCTTCTAGAGAAGGTCAAATACATCAAAAGCTCAGCTGGACGTTTCCTGAGTCGCTAAGTTCCTTCCTGCCACTTACTCTGGGTCCTCACTCAGTCCACTGTGATTCAGAGATTAAGGAATCAGGAACCGGGGAGCACGGTAGTGGCCCCAGGGGAACCCAGGGAAGAGAGACAGGATGACAGCGTTGACCCCGGTGAGGTGGCAGGTTAACACTGGTGACAGACTGCGGGGAGGGGCTTGTTATTTTAAAATGATCTTCAGGGCTGGGGATGTGGCTCAAGCGGTAGCATGCTCGCCTGGCATGCGTGCGGCCCGGGTTCGATCCTCAGCACCACATACAAAAAAAACCAAAGATGTTGTGTCCGCCGAAAACTAAAAAATAAATATTAAAAATTCTTAAAAATTCTCTCTCTCTCTCTCTCTAAAAAAATGAAATAAAAAAATAAAATGATCTTCAGTGTCATTAGAGACTTGTGCAGCTCTAGCCAGGTCTGCAAACTGCAGACCCAGTCTGGGTGGTGAGAAGCCAGTCTTGCTCCTGCCTGTTTCAAAGGTCATGCTGTCCGAGTGTCAGCATGACCCAGACTGTGCAGAACTGAAGCCACATGGTCTGACTCGGTGGTGCCCATCTACCCACCTTGTGAACATGGTTCCGGGCCTGCCACTCCTGGGGTCAGCTGGAAAGTGTAAGGGGGCTTCTTAGGGGCAGAGGCTGCTCTACTTTTGTGGCATATTTAAGACAAAACCAAGAGGAAGAAACTTGGGCGGTCCGGCACCACACCCTCCACTGCTGGTGTGATTCTCACCCACCAAGGGTATCACCCGCTGGGTCTGGATCTGAATGGTAAGGGCCACAGGGGCTTCAGTGTTCTTGACCTTGAGGCTGACCTTCCCTATGTGGCCTCCCTGCACACTTACACTCTAACACGATGCTCTGTGGTGTGACAGCATTTGGGGTGGCTAACAAGCCCATTCCCTAATCACATGGCCTCCAGAAGACAGCAGAGTCAGCCAACTGCACTGCCCTGACCTGCTCATTCTGAGCCAATGGCAAAGAGACCCGTCTGCGGCTGGCTCAGCAGGAGACGGGTCCTCAGGCCCCTTCCCTAGGAGCACCGACAGGTTACCTGGGTGTCTCTTCTCTGCAGTGTGAAATGACCAATGGGGCATGGAATCAGGAAAGACTCATGTCAGACAGAGTGGCCTGCATGCGAGAGTGTGGGATTTCTGCAAAACCACTTTGCATAACCCACCACTGAAGGAGGGGAGGGCCTCACCAGAGTCCCTGGGGACACAGTGCCTGCCTGGGACTCCTGCTGGTTCCCTCCTTCTGCTCCCTGGAGAGCCAGGATCCCCTTCCCCTGCATTCTGCCAGCTGCCATTTAAAATAAAGGCCAACAAGAGCCAGGCCTGCGCTCAGATGGGGTAGGAGCCATCCCCTGGGAAGGCGGCTCTTCCCATGAGGGAAGGCCAGGGTGTCCGTGGGCGGAGATGACATTCAGTCCTCCCTTTGGCACAGCCTGGAGACCGAGGCAGAGAGCCAGTGCTCCGGTCAAAAAATCCAGAGGACATTGAGCTTTCTACAGACCAAATAGAAAAGACAGGAAGGGCTTCGGACTGTGGACAGTGGGCCAGCAGAGGCTGGCGGGAGGAGGCAAAAGGGCAGGCCCCAAGACCCAGTTCTGCCCTTGGAGAGAGGGCGGGGCCTGCAGCTCTGGGTCTCTTGGCTGCTGGAGGAGTGGGGTCAGGCCTGCAGCGCACCAGGCTTGGGCTGGCTCGTGGCTGCACAGCAGGATGGGCCCTCCCCAGAGGCCAGCCCTGGGAGCTGGACAACTATGCAAACCCAGAGAGGACAAGCAGCCCGGGCGGGCAGAAGGGGAGCAGGATCGCTCTGAGGGGTGGCACTGACCAGGTCCCTCCCCATGGAGGCCTGCGTGGGTGGGGCTAAGCTCTGAGGTCTTCCTTTGGTGATTCAGGAGCAGACTCCCCTCCTGGCAGCTCCTTCCCAGTCTGTCTCTTAGCCTGTGCTCAAGTCAAGAGCCCTGGCCTCACTCCCTCTGAATCCCTCCCTCCTGGTGGCTTCCTGCAGCACCCCTCCCCCACCCCAGCTTTCAGTACTGAAGTAGGTTGAGCAATGGCCCCCCCCCCAAAGCATCCACATCTGAGTCCCCAGAAGCTGCAGATGCCATTCTGCAAGGTGACAGGGACTCTGCGGGTGTGATTAAATTAAGGATCTTGAGAAGTGAAGATTTTCTTGGATGTCTGCCTGGGAATCCCCAAGAGGGAATCACATGTGTCCTTAGAGGAAAGAGGGAGGAGAGAGGGAGGGCAGGTGGGGAGGGACAGAGAGAGAGAAAGGAGAGAAAGAGGGGGGGGAGAGAACAGTGGAGGTGGGGGGGGCATGCCATGCTGGAGGACTTGGAGAGGAGGAAGGGCAGTCCGTCAAGGAATCCAGGCCCTTCCGGACCCTGGAACAGGCCGGGAAGTGGCTTTTCAGACAGAACCACTTCTGTGGACATCCTGCTTTTAGGCTTCTGACCTCCAGAAAATACTGAGTCCTACGGCGCCATCTGCATGGTAGAGCTCTCCAGCTCCCCAGGGTGTGCGCCCAGCCGCCCGCCCACTCCTCCACTTGGTACCTGGTAGGCACCTGACTCCAGCTCCTCCGAAAGCACTTCCTGGTTTTCCAGAACCTGCTCATCTGCGCCCTCCCAGCTGAGTCGGCCTCAGCTCTGTGCCCTCAGGGAAGCCCGCACAACCTGGGAGCTGCCCTTGACTCCTCCCCAGGAGACTGAAAAGCCAGATGCCCGAGGCCCCCAAGGAAAGCCATTTCCCACAGCACAGCTTCCTGTGCAGTGCCACTCACCCTGCACCTCTGGCCTTGCACCTACCCAGGAGTGGCCAAGTGACAGCACTCAGGGACGTCAGAGGACCAGGGCTCATGGCCCAGACACCGACACTCACTCTAGTCTCTCCTCTTCTCTCCTCCGGAGGTCGAAGTCCCGCTGCACCACCTCCCAGATGTGCTCCGCCTCTTCATCCGTGAGCTTGGTAAGGTCCAGCTTTCTCCCCATCTCTGCCTCTTGTCTGAGTCACACCTGGAATGTCACAGGGTCACAACTGGTCAGCCCCAGGGAGCCTACAGATGCCAATCGAGTCCTCGAGTAAGAGGAGGGACAGCAACGATTCCTCCGAGTGTCTCAGTTTCCTGCCTGGAAATCGGTGTCATCTAATAAATCCTGCCCAGTTTACCAAATCGAAATGAGCCCCTGTTTACAGTTTCCACACGGGACACATGCAGGGCCACTGAATTCTCTTCCCACAGGGAGACAACGTCATGCTTCTCCATCCTGGGGCGCGGCTCCCTTGCTGGGTGAGGGCTTTGCAATGCGGCCCCCCAGGCTTCCCAGAGAGAGGGTCCATTCTCCACATCCTCCCAGGCTCTGGGGGCAGGGTCTGGGGGCTGATGGCCAGGCAGGAAGCGCAAGGAGATACGCATCATCTGTGAGGGTCACTGTCCTCTGACGTGGGGGTTCTATGGCTGGATTAGAGGCTGCTGAGACTGTGAGCTCTGGACCCCATCAGTCCTGCATGGACTGGATGGGGTGGTAGCTGTGGGTGTGGCTGGAGGAGGTGGGTCTGTGGGGGCTGCCCTGCAAGTGGGCACCTTCCCTGCAGCCCGTCCCCTCTCTGTTTCCTGACTGAGCAGAGCAGCTTCCCGCCACGGGGACCTTCTGCCAGGACGTGCTGCCCCGCCTCAGGCCCAGAGCAGTGAAGTTGCTGTCTGTGGTCCCGACTGTCCCCATGCACTCTCCCTCCTCTAAGCTATTCTAGTCAGTGGTTTGATCCCAGTGACAAAGCTGATAAAAGCTTGTTCCCCAAGGTTTGTCACTTGGCAGGGAGGTTCCTGGGGTCACACAGCATGATGCCCGCATGAGGGCATTGTGCTGCAATTGGGGACATCAACAGGCACTCCCTGGTGAGGCAGAAGTGACTCAGGTAAGGGAGAGGCAGACACCTGGGCAGGTGGCCAGGGCAGCCAGCGTTGCCTGCTGAGAGAGGTCAGCTGAGGGAGGCTGCCCCACAGGAACTCTGGGCCCTGGTGTACGTGAGGATTACCTACACATACCCATGGCCAGCTGCTGCCCTCAGGGGCCTGGATAACCCAGTCCCCCTCACTGTGCTGGGGCTATGTGTCTAGATGACCCACAAACTGGAAAGTCAAACTTGAGACTTTGAAATTTGCCACACCTGATCCCCATCAATGTCAAAAAGACACAGAAAAGAAAATACAAATGTCAGAAACCAAGATAAGCAGAACATTAGAAACTCGTTTGCAATTCAAAGTGTGGCCAGCAGCCTGCAGCATCCCCTGGGAGCGGGTTAGGAATGCAGGTTTCCGGGCCCACACACCCATTCTGGCTCAGAATCTGTATTTTGACAAGGTCCCTGGGCAGTTTGCACAGTAGAGCTGGCCAATGCTGCTGGTCCTCAGGCCCCTCCGGGTGGCAAAGCTTCAGGGGAGACCCATGCACTCAAGCCACAGAGGACCTTGGTCTGTGGACTAAGGGGTGGGCCATGGGCACGGGGCAGGCCAGGGGTGGCAGTGGTGGTGGCTGAGCAGAGGACAGTGCTCTTGCTGGCTTTTCAGACAACACTGCTACTGGGTATGACACTGGAGGCGCCACTGTGGAGGGAGGAGGGAGGGCCTCCTGGGGACACTGCAAAGCTCCTCCCACTCCCCTACAGAGGCGTCCCAGCCATCTCCACTCCTTCACTGTCCCCTGCCCCGTGCACCCTGTCTCTCCTAACAGTGGTGCCAGACAAGTTACTGTTAAGCTCCGTGGGGACAGTGTCTGTCTGAGCTGGGCACACAGTGGGTGCTTTCCATGCCCCCAGCACAGAACTCTGCTGCAGACCTGCAGGGGAACCCTGTGACCTGAGGTTCTGCTGTGACAATCAGACCAACTGGGCTCCAGGCACTGGGAGTCCCAGGGAAGGTCACGTTAGGATGACCCCAAAGGCCTGTTGTGGATGACCAGAGGCCAGAAACCCAGCATGTGACTCAGCAAGCCTTTCTTGAGGACTTAAACCCATTTCCTTGGGACATCAGAGAAGGTGCATAGTCAGTGCTCTTCCAGTGGGAGCTGGGGACCCACAGAGACCAGCTCTTGCTTTGAATCTCGCCCAGCATCCGGCTCCAGCGCCACCTCGCGTGCCAAACTTTCTGAGAAAACCTTAAAAGCATTTGCCTCGCCCCAGAAATGTACTTGGATTTGGTCACACAAGAGGTCAATCATGAAAAGCGACATTGTCTAGCATATATTATTTAAAATGAAAATTTTCAGAGGTCCATGGCTGCCAACCAAAATATTTTAGAAAAAAAATGTGTCTTAAAACTGGTGGAAAATAATTTCTTAAAATTGTTGCCACCACACCACAAGGTTTCTAAGCTCCATGCATGCCGACTGTAGAAACTCACCGTGGTCCGGAGCAAACTGCACATTGCCAGTTGAACTCAGATTCTAGACAGGAAAGTGCACAGTGGAAAGCCAGCATTCCTGGTGCTCCCAGAACACATGGTGTCTGGCTTCTAGAAGTGAACAAGCAGTTCTTATCTGATGCATGACTGGGGCTTATTCATTTTGGGAAAAAAAGAGTATCATAAGGAGAGCATTCATTGAAGTTCTATTTTCAGAACGGATGAGCAGCTGACCCTCAGATGAGGAGTCCTTATTCTCTCTCCTCCTAAAGTAGAAGTCAAAATTCCAGGCCTTGATATAAGAAGCTTATGTCCTTAGGTGTGAGGAAGAAAAGAAAAAAAAAAAAAAAAAAAACCCAGAAAGTGCATGTTTCTTATCCTGCAAACTTGCCTTTTTCAGAGGGAGGCCAAGGTCACAGCTCCTCAGAACTGACCCCCAGGGCTGCCCACTGCACACGGAGGAGCCTGTTTCTTCCCCTCTGATGCCTGTTCCTCATAGGATGACCCCAAAGGCCTGTTCTGGATGACCAGAGGCCAGAAACCCAGCGTATGACCTCAGCAAGTCTTTCTTGAGGACTTAAACCCATTTCCCAGCCAAATAACAAAGACCAACAAAGTCAGGAACTGCGTAAGAGGGGTCAGAGAGCCTGCGGGCTAGGGAGGGACTGGACACCTGTGTTGAGTGGTCCCTGCCAGAATGGGGCAGGGGAAGGGTCCAGGCTGGTGCTAGGACATCAGAGTTGGCCTAGAGCAAGGCTGGGGGCAGCCTCATGTTGGGACGTGGGTGTGAACCAGCGTGGCGTGGGGGGCAACAGCCTCTATGACTGGAGGCCCAAGCAGTGGCCCTGAGTCCAAGGACACATACACACTGTGCTGTTTAAATCAAACCTGTGCGATTTCCATTCAGAATCTGAAAAGCACGCACCCCACATAGCTAAGCCAAGGGCAGTGTGTTGGTGCCTCTCAGGCAGGGAGTCCCCTGGAGAGTTCTGCTCTAGTGCTAATTCTTAGCTCTGGCCTGTGCCCTCGTGAGAGGAGGTGCAGGCCGGGAGGCCAGGGAGCCTCTGCAAGCTTCTCTGATGGCTGTGCCTGCTACAGGGGCCCTGCTTGTTCAAGCACAGTTCCTGGACAGAGAGTGGTTGAGAGCCAGTGTTCCCAGCAGGGTGGAACTTTATCCACCAAGTCCTCCCCTTGGTGAACTGGGGCCATACAGCAGCTGGACACTTTAAAAAGTCAATCTCTGGAGAGCAATCTAAAATCAGATGGATAATAGGTTCGATCGTAGCATTTAAAATGCACAACCAAGTCGGTGGCATTTGGGGGACATATTGCAAGCCCCCTCTGCCTGTCCCAGGCCAGCTCAGGTTGAGGTCACTTGAGTGTGGTAGGGGCATCCCCCACCCCCACGGTCAGGCTTACCCACAGCCTTCAGCAGGTCGTGCTCCCCTGTGGCCCCCGAAGCCTGGGTCTGTATCCGGCACCTGTCCACCCACAACTGTCAAGGGGCACGGGCGGCCCGGGAGGTGCTAGGCCTGTGTGGTGCAGAGCTGCTCTGAGCTGCCCTGCAGGGAGGGCTGATGGGCGTGTGCTGGCGCAGCGGGGACGCCGCCAGGCTGTTTCGTTCCGCTTCTGTGCAGATAACCCCTAGTCACGAGGTTCCTGAACCAAGACACTTTCAATGTGTGTGTGCTGCACTGCTCAGAGTTAATCCTATTTCAAATCTTGGAGACGTCCGTCTTCTCCAATGGTTTAGTGGTCAGAGTGGAGAAGAGGGAGGTGACCTGGGGACAGACCAGCAGGAAGGAGAGAGCGGAGCTGGAACGCACAGCCTCAGCTCGGATCACTGAATGTCAAGGGCTTGTCATTTCCATCCACTAAAGGCTGCAATTCATATTTTGGTTGAATCAAAGGGAAATCTCTAATGGTGTTTCTCCTAGCAAAGACCTGGCTTAGTCAACTCTGGGGCTTGCCGCCTCCAGGAACTGGAGGACACTGACTCTGAGTGGGCACCCACCCAAGCAAACAGAAACTGGAAAGTCAAAGTCCCTCATTAAATACCGGGCTAACAATGGCAGGGCACTTGCCAGCCAGTGGCAACGTGTGTTGTGTGGCTGTGTTCCTGCTGACATGGGTGTGGGCAGAGGTGCCATCTGTGGTGCCCTCTGCCTTCAGCCTTTGTAGCTCTCCCAAATTATGTCCTCACAGCTGGCCTCGGTGGTCACTTCTGTGGGCAGGGCCTGATGCCCACTGCTAGAATGAAAGCCCAGCCTTCCTCAGCAGCAAAACGAGCGCGTTTCCACCCAGGGGGCTGCTCCCTGCCCTGCAGGGCACCAGGCACCAACTCGAGGCTCTGGAATGGCTCATGCAGGTGGCTGTCCTGCAGCTCAGCTGCCCATCCACCCTGTCCATTCTCTCTGTTCCCCAGCTCTCTGAGAGTTTCTCACTCATCCACAGACAGGTTCTGCCCCTCTAAAGCCTTCGCTCCCATCTCTTCAGCGAGTCCAGACCTAGGAACAGCCGCAGAGAGCTGGCAGCTGGGCTCTGGTCCCGCTCAGGCACAGCCTTCCCTGCCATTGGGGACAGATTCCTTCTCCTTCCAGGGTCTCAGTTTTCTCAACTGTTCTGTGGACAATGGTCGGGCTCCATGACCTCTCTGGCCCTCCAGCCCAGTGTGCTGCTAGGATGTCAAAATTAAGAGAAATCATGATGGGGTGGGGGCAGTGGTGGGCTCCCCTGAAGGCTCCCCAGCCACCCAGACCAGGGCACATCTGGGCCACCCCATCTGCCCATCACCCTTGAAGGGCACCAAGGCCATTTTCCATTAGCCTACAGCTCCAGGACCTCTTCACTACCCCACCCCACTAGGCACACACTTGGCTGCTTTTAAGTTTTCAGTCACTAATGCCTTAATTCAGCCATGGACTCCCTGTGGGTGTGCCTGGCACTGTCCCCAGGTCCTGAGGGGCACCTGCCATTGTCGCATTGTTTGGATGGACACCGAGGCTGGGCGAGGTTGGAATTAGCCACATATGCCTCCTGGATAGGTCCCGAGGAGCCTGGAGACATGGGCAGGGTCAGGGCTCTTGTCCAGGAAAGGCTTGGCTTTGCTGAGGTCCCATGACCCCATGGAGGGATGGGCACCCCGGTAGTGATGGCCCCTCAGAACTGAGAGGCCAGCATGACTGCCCAGCTGCCTGTGGTCCGCAGCTCTGGGCGGTGCCAGCCTCTGCACCTACTGTGCCAGTGGGGGTCTTGACCCCCATTACCATTTCAGCCCTTCAGAAGGAAATCTGTGAGCAAGATAACACTCACTTCCCAAGAAAAACAGGACGGGGAAAGGCGCCCAGGTGTCAGGAGAAATGAGGGGGGTTTCAGTCTTCACTTAGGGTCCGCAGAAATGGTGCCAGTGAAATCTCTGGGGTTTGCAAGTGAGATTCTGATCCCGAGGGTCTTGGGGCCAGTGGGGACAATGCCCGCAGTGCTCACTGCCCACAGATCCTCTCATCTCTCCACAACGAGGGGTAAGAGGGGCCAGGGAGCCTGTCAGCCGGCCAAAGATGGTTCCATAATCCTGTGGCTCTCAGAGTCCAGAAGAGGGCCAGAGAGCCTCCTCCCATGCCAGGGTCCTCGGCCTCCCTTCCCCAAACTGAGCTGGGCAGCCCAAAAGGAAGTCTGTCCCAGGTGGCCCTGGACCTTGGGTGACCAGCTTGAGTCTCTTGGGGGACAGCAGCCTTAGCCAGCCTGCACTGCCCTGCGAGGGTTAAAACCAACTGTTTTTTCTCCCCAAAATGGGCTTCCCCAGAGATTCAGGTCAGTCTGATCAAGGAATCCCGGAGAAGCCTGGGGTGTGGGTCCGCTGGCCGGGCTTGCGCTCTTCACCGGTTTGGACCAGGGCCTGGAGGGAAGCGGTGGGGTGTATTCACGCTGTGGGGCTGCAGGCTGGCGGACTCTCCCTGAGCCTGGGCTCCCTGTCCCGGAGCCCACCAGGTCCAACTTTCCCTCTCTCAGTGCACTCACCAGCCTCTTTCCCCGGGGACGCTCAGCCCCCAGCGGGTCCTTGGAGCTGCTCCTCCTCCGAATCCTGAGAGTGAGAATGAGGATCTGTCAGCCAGGATGTCGGCGGCCAGGGCCCACGGTCAGGCGCTCCCGACCTGCCCCCGTGCCGCCCGCCTAGGTCACGTGCTCCGCGCCCCGCCCCGCCTCGCCCCGCTCCCGGATCTCTGGGCACCTGGGGCTCTGGCTAAGACCCAGCCGAGCAGACACCCTGGGGCTCCTTACAAGCTAGTTTTGGGGGGAAAAGCGATGACAGGGAGACAGTGAGCCGCACCTGCGAGTCGCGCACAATTGCGACAACATTGTCTGGGTGCTGGCACCAGCTTGCTGAGTACCCAGGGAGTGCGTGGTACCTCCTTGAATTAATTCCCTTTCTATCGCTGCAGGGAGAAAGGCTCCGAAAAGCGCCTTACGCAGACCCACCAATTAGTAAGTGGCATCTTACACTTGAAGGTTTCCTGCCACAGACCGGGCCCCAATTGCGGGGGCCAGTAGGCCTGTCCCAGCCCAGTCAAGATCCGGAGAGGACTGAGGGAGCCCGGACGTCCTGGGGCGGCCCCGAAAAGACTACTCCGGACTCTAGGGTCAGCGATTGGATGCTCAGGGGCACTTCAAACCCAGTCGGTCCCTAGCCAAATTGGCATCTCCACTTGGCCAGCTTATCCTCCTGCACTGCCCTGGACTTTAGGGGAGTTTCACCCTCTTCCTCCAGGTCTGGGCGTCAGAGAATCCTAACCTCCCTCCCTCACTTGTCCTTTAAAAATGATCCAACAAAGGCACCTTTCTTCCCCAGGAACTGCTTTGACAGCTCAGTTTCCACATCTGCAAAATAGGATGGAGTATGAATAAATGGACAGGTTCTGGGTGAGGGAATTACTGTCTCCACTTAGCAGAGCGGGAACCAGCCTCAGGGAGCCTCTGATAGCACTGGACAAATCCAAAGCTTTCAGAAGCCACCAAGCCCTTCCAGTTAGAGCATCAGTTGCCTGCTGAGCCCGCCACACTGGAGGTGAACTGGTCACTTCAGGCCCTGAGAGGTGAGGACAGGACACTCCCTACCACCACCCACCCAGCTGTGTGAGCCTGTAAACAGGTGGAACATGCTTAAACCGCCATGCCACAGCCCATGGGGATCTGGTTTTCACTTCCTTACCCTATACTAACTACTATTGGTTGTAAAATTAACCCTTAAAAGTTGGTATTGAAAATGTAAGTTTCTTAAGGACAAATTTTTTTTTTTTTAATACTGTAGTGCCCATTCATTTGAACCATTTACACCTATCTCGATCTAGATCCAATTCACCTTTCTAATAATTGCAGAGAAGCCATTGCATGGGTTGCCATGATTACTTACCAGTCTTCTATTGGTTTTCATTTTTTTGTTCTTTTAAAATAATTCTGCCTCAAATATCACTCCAGGCAATTCTGAGTATCATGAACACATAGATATTGATGGTGTAGAAATAGTGTACAGATACAGACGTCATTGTTCATGCACGCATCTATCATTATAAAATCCTACAATTGGAATTGCTGAGTTGAAGGTTGTATGTGATTTTTAAGGGAAATTCTAAAATTGAAGCCACTTTGAATTGTTGAAACAATATCCCTGCTGTCGGACCACCTGTTTGTCTCGGTCTTGCAGAGCCTCGCCCTCAGTTCCATGTCTGTGTGGTTCCCTGGTTAACACCTGCAGTTCTCTGCTCTGGGCTCAGGGCGGCAGGGGCTGTGATGTTGTCCTGGCTGTCCCTCTGCACAGTGCTTGGGGCATAGTGCAAGTGCCAGTAAATATTTGCTGAAAACACGTTGTTCGGTAATCGTGATCACATGGTAGTGTATTTTGATATTGCTGCTCATTCTGACTTTGCCTGATGGTCATTTTCCAAACAGAACTCTGCCCTTCCCCACCCAGGTGGACTGAGCTTACAGCACTTTCCTGGTTCCGTGGGGAAGGGACTGGGGGGAAGGTGGGACTCAGGGAGGAAGGGCTGAGACCTGAGCCATCTGCACAGCCGTCATTTTTTCTTTGCTCTTATGGTTTGTTGGCACTGTGTTTTGAGACAGCGACCCCAACTCAGCTCAGCCTCTTGCTCTTCCTTGGGTTGATCCAAGACCATCTCTCTCGCTGCCCAGGAGGGGTGTGCTGGCGCCAGGACACTCCCCCTTCTGCTTGAAGCTTTGCTGAATTTTATTTCAAATGCCTGTGCCCTGATGTTCTGTGGCAGAACACCTACTTGTCAGTATGCCATCTCTTTGGTTGAATACACAGGGAGATGCCTTCTACAATGGGTTGGGAGGACCCCCGGTCACCCAGAGTCGCCAGAGAAGGTGAAGCCCTCGAGTCTGAAACCATCAGGACACGCAGGCTTGTGGCCTTGTGAGACATGGCCAGTGAGCAGGGCGCTCTCTGAAATGGTTTAATTAACTTAGAAAGCAAGGGCTCAGGAATGGGGCGGACAATACAGATTTGTGCTCCAGTCCAGGAGGCCTGCCTCCAGAAATCTCAGTTGTGTGTTCATACAGGAGAAGAGCAGGGGATGGGTCCTCAGGGAAGACCTACTGTGTGCTGAGCAAGTGCTGTGCGAGTGTGAGGGCCTGATTTCATGGTATCAGCAGGCTGGGGGCCCGAGCTACAGGATCACAATCAGCTAGTGCTTACCCTCTGTGGATCGGCTGGGTTGGGGATTTTAGGAAGCTGAAGCACACAGCTGAGCTCCAACTCACACCCAGGGCTGAGCCTCTGGGCCTGGACCTCCACTATGCCCCAGGCCTTGCACTGGTGACCAGCTCTGGGTGCCAGGTCAGTCAGGGGCACAGAAGCTGTTGCAGGCAGACCTGGAAACACACAGGCAGAGCTCGCCAGTGGTTCTCTGCCAGTCAGCCTCAGTGTGTGCTGCCCTGTGGCAAGTGGCTGGCAGCTTCCTACCCCAAGTCCCAATGGATAGTGTAGGCATTACGGGAACAATTCTTTCCACCCCTCCACTTCCATAATTCACAGAAATGACCTAATTTCAATTTCAATGGTGTAAATTGCACTTCATATTTCACATTAATGTCTTGTTTGAACTTTCCAGAATGTTTGCAGTTTGATAATGACTCTCCCCACAGTGAAATATGTCACAAGACTCTCTCAGCTCAGTCTGATGCCAGCACAGGGCGTGGTGGTCAGCATCAACTGGAGCCCAACCCAGAAGCAGGAGCGAGATTCCAGTAGCACCTCACCCTGCCCACCCCTCACCAGGGCCAGATCCCCAGGCACCTTACCAACCCAGAGACACAGCTGTGGCCCCCGGCCCCGACCCCGACCCCTCACTCAAGCTGGGCCTTCAGGGTCAGTTCCCTCCCCGTCACCACCACTGAAGCCCAAACCCAATCAACTCCCTGTGCCAGGTTCTGCAGCTGCCTGACCCCACAAACCCAACCCAGTCCGATTGCTTCCTGGAACACAGTATGGGCCTCCGTACTGAGTGCAAAGTTACTTTTCTCCTCCAGCCTTCCAAAGTTAACCTTTCAAATTGGCTAAAACCCTATCTGCAACTCATTATCAAACTGCAAATTGTATTTCAGGGCTTTGGAAACACTTGATTCCCATTTTTTAAATTTAAAATCACTCACTCACATCGTAAGAACTTCACACAGGCGTGGGAAGAGGGATGAGGGGCTCAGGCAGGTCTATGTCCTCGGTGTGGGCCACAAGCCAGGAGGCCTCCAGAGTGGTTATCAAGACATCCCCATCTCCTGCCAGGAGTGGAGGCACACGCCTGTAATCCCGTGGCGCAGGAGGCTGAGGCAGGAGGATTGTAAGTTAAAAGTCAGCCTCAGCAACTTAGCAGGGCCCTGTCTCAAAATAAAATACAAGAAGGTCTGGGAATGTGGCGTGGTGGGCAAGTACCCCTGGGTTCAATCCCCAGTGCGGGGGGAAAAAGAAATCCTCATCTCCTGACCCCTGGGGAACAGACTGTGTGGAGCACCAGACCCCAAATATCATTCCCAAAAGTGGCATCTCCAGATGACACACAGCCTACCCAGTCAAATTTGAATTTCAGATAAATCATGAATATCACAGTAAATATTGTATGGGCATACTTGTGCTAAAATATTATTTGTCTGTCTGAAATTCAAGTTTAACTGGGTATCATGTATGGACATCTTACAAATCCATGCCACTGTTACAAGGCACACCCCGAGCAGGGTTCTCTGCTAAACTCGGCCTCCACAGGGGGTCTGTCTTCTGACCTGGGTTGGGGATATTTGGGCAGATGGTTTAGGCCTCTGGGGCGTGGAGAAGCAGCCCTTCCCTTTGTCAGAGATGCTCTGGTGGGTTCTTACCGCACGCTGCCTGCTTTACTTAAGGTCCACCCCATCTCCTCTCCTTTCTGTGAGGCCGATTTCTAGGGCCAGGTCCCAGCCTAGACCAAGAGGGGAAATAAAGTTCCTGCTCTGGAAATGCATGGCCTCTCGTGGACCTACCCGTGTTGGAGCTCACATTTGTCACCAAGCATCAGGGGGAAATGTGGGGACTGGGCTTGAACCGAACTGAACTGAGTTCATGGATCTGGGACAATGCTCCCACCTCTCAGGATCTCACTTCCTGACAAGGACACTGTGGAGACGGCTCTGCCCAGCCGGCGGGGTGAGCCAGGGCGAGATGCTGCCCTGCCTCTGCAGAGGATCACCAGACCCCGTGAGGCGGAGCGTGAGAGGGGGTTGAACGTGGGATGGGAGCCTCTACCACTTGACTGTGCTGCCGGCCAGGCCCAGAGGACGCTCTTCACCAAGGCAACAAGGGACGCGCCAACAGGGTGTGTGGGGTGCTGGCTGTCTTCTGTAGTGCCGTTGAGGTAGGAGACTGTGCCATGGACCTGCACTCGCCAGGGCCCGAGGAGATGTCAGGACCCGGACCAGCAGAGCTCAGGTAGTGATGCTTGGCTGTCAGGGGCAGGAGGCACCAAACCTTCACGCTGGACAATACCCAGAAAGGCAACCAGGATCCCTTTGCCACCGTGTCTGCGGGACGGCTGATAGAACATGGGCTTCCTTGGGACTCAAAAGATCAGCAGTGAACTAGGGGACTTCTTAATGGATGTGTGCAAATAATTGAAGACTCTGACCTCAGATGCCTCACCCAGTTTCAGGTCTCACCAGCTTTCAGGCCCACCCGGAACCCACCTCCCTCTGAGGAAGGACCTTCTAATCACCACAATTTATACTATAAATACTCTACATTCCTTTCCCCAAAGGTACCTATGACCACTGCTATGGTTGGACGTGAGGTGACCCCCAAAACCTCACATGCGAGAGAGTGCAAGAAGGCTTGGAGGAGAAACGATCTTACTCCTGATGGGATTAACTGAGTGGTGGCTGAGGCCGTGGGCGGCTGGAGGAGGTGGGCATTGGGGGTGTGGCTATGGGTATATATTTGGTATCTGGAGAGCGGAGTCTCTCTCTGCCTCTGATCACCATGTGAGAGGCTTCCCTCCACCCCACTTCTTCCACACCACCTGAGCCCCGAGGGTGGAGCCAACGTTCTATGGACTGAGACCTCTGAAACCAGGTGCCCTAATTAGTCCTTTAGTCCTCTACGGTTGTTCTGGTTGGATCTTTTCGTCGCAGCATCAGAAAAGCCAACCAAAACAGCTACTTATTATCCTTGGGGGAAAGGAAATGAACTTTGGAGAGTTCCTGGGTGTAGATTCTGGGCTGACACCGATCTGGGGAGGCACCACACGGTCACCAGGAGAGAGGGTCTGAAAAGGGTTTTCCGTGGGAGGGACAGTGGCACATCTTCTCCCTGTGATCCCGGTGGTGCCCACCCTGACGCTCACCAAAGATTCCTCAGACACTCTGAGCATACTGGTCCAAAGTTGTGACGATATTTTCCCATTTGGACCCTGTGGACAGGAAATTTGAAAGCATGCTGGATGCCTGGTAAGACACATTTGCATCAGAATTTGTGTGGCAAATCCTACAAAGATTCAAAGGGATGGACTTTGGTGATGTTTTCAGAGAACTAAAGCTGTAGGCATGCTGGGAAATGTCCCTGAAAGTGAAGGACAAGTCACACTCTGCCGTCTCTGCCACGAGGCCAGAGCCACAGCACTGCTGAGACTCTCTGGACTTTGGAGGCAGCATATGCCTCACTTGTGGGAATGTTGTACCAATTCATTTGGCAGGTGACGTGGAAGGCTGACAGGTTGGAGTGGAACTTGGAGCATGAGACAGTTCTCCAGCAGGCCCAGGCATTCATGTCAAGTGCTCTGGCCCCGCAGGATCAGGGAAGATTGAGAGAGGAAGACTGGGGAAGACAGGCATGCATATGGGTCGCAGGACTAGGTGCCATGTGTGAACCTTGGATGATGTCATTTCTCAACAGAGGCCATCTACTACAAGAGGACACTGAGTGAATAGCAATGCTGGGGGATTCCCACTGTGGAGACCAGCTGCTGTCCTTGGTCACCTTGGTGTTGCACCTGGTCTCCACAGGGAAGCCCTGTGAGCCCCGGTGCAGAGGCTCCACCTCACCAAGGTGAGCGTCTGACTGGCGCTGAGCCCTTGTGCAGGATCCTCCCTGTGTGGACCAGCCGGCCCTTGGCACTGGTGCAGAATTTTGGCATTTGGTGGGTGCTGGTGGGAGACGGGTTGGGAGGTGGGCTCAGGAAGGACTTTGGATTTCCGAGCTGGAGCAGCAGCCGCAGACTCACTGCCTGCCCCTCCCTTCAAACCAACTCCGTATTCAACAGGCAACCATCAAAGGAGCCTGGGTAGATGAGGTTGGACCGGAGAGACCTCAGCATGACGGCCTGGTCACTCGGCGAGGTTCCTGCTTTCTCTTCATCTTCTACAGAGCCCTGCACTGGATGCCGAGAGACCGGCAGCTAGAACCTCCAACAGGCCCTGGTCAAAACGAATCCAGACAAGCCTCTCTCTCCGGCCCAGGGCTGGGAAAGGGGACCTGGGAGAGATCCAGAAGAGGCTCAGCCCCACCCCACAACCCCGTGGGCCTCAGAGGGCAGCGTGTCCTGCCGGCAGCAGGGTCCGCAGTAAGAATCTGGGCCATCCCAGCCCTGCTCTGTGATGGGACACCAGGGACAGTTGAGCCTGCTCACAGCGGCAGCAGGGAAGCTGGGGGGTCTCCTGCCCTCTGCCTGGTGACACAGGGACAGCCAGGCCTAGTGCTTCAGACCCCACCCCAAGTTACCTAATGTTTCGTGGCCTAGCGAGGCACCTTGTGCCCCTACAGACAGCGAGGCAGAGTGGATCTGGGGGCAATGGAGCCGACCCTAAGAACATGGCGAGGTACAGAAAAGGAGCTGTCCCCGGAAGGGAAGCCCACAGATGCCCTTCAGAACATGAGACTCCAACCCCAAATTTAACCCCAAAGGGCGACGGACTGTTAAAATACAAGACTTAGCTAGGATAGCCCCAATGACCAGGACACAGTGCTAAGTCACTGGTCACGTCCAGACCCGGAAAAACCACACGGAAGACAACCCGAGGGGACACCCCTTAGGTGGATCAATGCAGGGACTGTCTGTGAGGATCCTGAAGCAGTTATCATAAACATGCCTCAAGTCCAGGTCCTAAAGCACATCACTGATCAACCCCAAGTTATTGATTAATGCACCATTAAGACTTAGGAGACCAGAATGCCACCCACTAGCTGTGCCACCTTCAGAAGGATTTCGACCTTATGGTGCCTCGATGTCTCTGTCTACAAGGTGGAGATCATGTGTTCGGCTGGAAGGTCAGGCAGGGCACATGCAGGTACTTGTCCACCAACAACTGTGTCCCTTCTGAGGGACAGAGTCTTGGAGCGTGCAGTTGTCCCGGCTCCCTCGTAGGGAGGGTGCACACTTCTGCACAATGGTGGTGATGGGAGAGGTTTCTGGGGAGCAGGTCCCTTCCAGAACAAACAGAGTACTCACTAGAAGAAAACCCTTTGCCACCCATGCTTCCCCGTTCTTCCTGCCCAGAACTCAGATGTAAGGTGTAGAGCTGCAGCAACTATTTGGTAACCAAGAGGAGACGAGACAGAGGTTTGGGGTACTTGTTCCCAGAGGAGAGAGTGCCCGGGTGGAAGTCAACATGGAAAGGACCCTGAGGTGCACAGACAAGCCTGATGCTCCGATAGCATCACTAAGCTGTGTTCCCAGACTGACAGTGACCCTCTGAACCGCTTGTTATGGCAGCAAAAGAAACACCCATCTCTGGTGTGTTCTCCAGTGGTTTTCTGAGCTTTAAATGCAAATGGTTTAGTGAAGAAGATGCCCAGGGAGGCGGGGAGGGGCTAGTTAGGGTTAGGATTAGGGTTAGGGCCTGGGGAGGAGAGAGCGCGTGACTCGGGAGGCCTGGGGGACGGTGGGGCAGCGCTGCCCCCTATGGTCTCTGCAGGAGAAGGGCCCACCCCAGGCGCTCTGTGCCCGGGCCTCACTTCACCCCCACTGTGGCAAAGCTCTCCTGCCTGGCTTTGGGGTCCGACGGGGATTTTCTGTGGACACTTGGGGCTTTAGTTCCCGCTCTCCCATAACAGTTATTTGAGTGCTTTTACAGAATTGTTTTTAGTATTAAATTAAAAAAAAATAGGTTAATTAACTCTCCCCTGGTGCTGGTGCCTGATTTGTGGGTGGCCCGAGCTGTGGTGTGGCCACCCATGAAACCCTTCTGGCAGCCATCCCACTGGGCTCCGCTCTTCCTGCTTAGGCAGCCCCTGGGTGGGGTGCCTTCCCACCACCCCCAAATACAGGGTCAGGGCCCAGGGCCCACCCAGGCCCCAGGGCCTCTAGGCCTGCAGAGGCCTCCAGGGACCTACCCACAGTCCCCCAGGGCTCTCCCCTTACTCCAACCTCAACTAGCAGCTGGGACCCCAGCGCCTCCTTTTCTGGCCCTGGGGCCGCCCCGCCCCACCCCACCCGTCTAGGGGCATCACTCTGCACAGCTGGGCAGCTGGGGCAGCGACCTGGAGGGCTGGTCACCTGGGAAGGGCCAGGCACAGTTTCTAGCTTGGAGGAGGGGCAGAGGGGTGGGGCCTGCATTTCCTGGGAAGCAGTGGGACTCTGTGGGTGTCTGTCCTGAGTTGTGTGGTTTCTGGAGTTGCCTGGGAGCCTGGCCAACTCAGCCACCGGCTGTGGGGACTTGCCTCCTAGAGACGGGTGTGTGTGTGTGTGTGTGTGTGCGCGCTCCCCTCCCCTCCAGCCACACCCCACACTCCACCTGTGCCTGTGGGTGCCAGGCCTGAGAACTAGGAAACTCAACCTGATGCCCTAGGTTTGCCCCTCTCCTAGTGCCAGCCCCCACTCAAAGGGACAGGGCTATCCCCTGGAGGAGGTGAGGGTGCTGGGAACGCAGCCCAGTCTCTCGTCCTGGCCCTGGGGGCTCCGGGCCAGGGTCTGGATGGGAGACAGAGAGCAGTGTTGCTGTCCAGGGATCCCTGATGAGGTGGCAGAGCTAAGCCAGCAAGGGGTGAGACGTCACCTCCCTGCCGGGCTGGTCACAGCAGAAGCCACCTTACGACTGGTAAAGCAAACGAGGGTGTGGCCTCCAGAACTGGAGAGTCAGCAGCTGCTCCCACAGCCCTCAGGAGGCACCAGGTCCCCAAAGGTCCTGAGTAAGGGAGGCGGGGTTTCATGGAGTGGCTCTACAATCTACAAACTAGGCAGTGCTGGTGCAGCTGGGTCCTGCACAGGCCTGTCTGAGAGCAAGGGTGACGTCTGTGCTTCCCTGCTGCCCGGCTTCTAGGTCACCAGGCCGCTGGGGTCCCTGCAGTATCCCTGGGGATGACATGGTGAGGGCCAACTCTGGTGGCCCCTACCTGGTGACGGCTGAGCGGGGCCTACTGGCGGAGTGCCCCGGGCCCCCTCAGTCACCTTTGAAAGGACCTCTACGTTTCCCTGCCCTTCAAGTCACCTTCACAGAGCTCGGGCCCCCGTACCACTGTCCGGGCTGTGCCCCTACCTGTCCCTTTGCTGCTCTCCCTGCAGCCAAATGCCCACCTCACTCTGCAGACGCTGCTCAGCCCCCTCTGCCTCGCTGAGCCCAGTGCCAGGTGCTTTGCTGTAACCCTCAGGGCCTGTGTGGCCCTGGAGTGTGATCCACCAAGCTCCGAGTGTGCCCCAGGGCAGCGGCCACAGCTGGAGGAGCAAGCCTGCCTTGTGTGTCCATAGCAGGAGGAGGAAGGCCAGTGCTGCAAGAGCTGACGACCTGCTGGCCCCTGCCTGTCTCCTGGGAGCAGCGGAGCCTGGGTGCAGGCCTAGGTGACTGGCCACTCCAAGCCAGCTGGAGTGGGGACTTGGGGTGCTCTGCTGCCCTCTACTGGCCAACATGAGTTACTGGGTGAGGACCGGGGATCACATACACTTGGGAAGAGCAGCCAGACTCACCAGCTGCCCACAGCTGACCTCTGTCTGCTAACTGCACCATCTGCCCAGCTCTGATCTGGAGCCCTGCCCATCCTCACGGAGGGTGCTCAAGTGGACACCAGGCTGTCCGCCTGACGTCCGTCAGTGTCTGAGGTCACATTCACAGAGTTCTTGCAGACAGACCCCTGTCTTGGGTGCTTTAATGTTCATAATCCTTTCTTCAGTGGCTTGCCACCTCTTTGGGTGTCTGGTTTCAGGCTGACAGTTGTTGGAAGCTGTGACGTCTCTGCTTGATTCTGGGGCAGTGGTTTCCGACGTCTGCACTCTGGAGTCAGCCACGCTCCTGCCAGGACCTCCCTGGTGCAACGCGGGGGAGGTGGCTGGCCTGGGAAGCCTCCCCGTCAGGCCTCCCTAGTCAGGTAGCAGTGGCCTTTAGGGACACCACCCTACCCAGTGCAGAGCCCCATCCTGCCCCTTGGCCAGCCTGGTGGGCAGCCCTGAGGGCCAGCTCTGCCTCCAGAGCGGCTTGACCGGGGCACCTGCCTCCCCTCTGCCACTCCCTCTGGAATGAAGACGACGGTGAGTGTGTAAAACCCAGGGTGGTTTTCCTGCCTCAGAGACTCACCCTAGAAGACCCATGGAAGGAGACAGAGCCCACAGCCACATTCATACGGGCAGCCTTCAGGGAGCATTTCCAGTGTGCGGAGCGCGTCTTTAACTTGGTTCTTTTCCTTTGCTCTCTGGGTGTTGATCAGAGCTGAAGGTCCCCTCCTCTTGCCTCCCCAGGGACTCCACCACTGTCTGGGTTTAAGGAGACTCGTCACTACTGAGGCCTTTCTTCCTCCTCCTTCCCACTCCTCATTTTTATGACAGGAATAAACAGCTCCTGACCTTCGCTCCCCTCCCAACCGTTCAGACCGGGAAGTGCCAAAGCTTCAGCAGCTCTCTGCAGAGCAGGATCCTCTACCTTCTGGATCGTCAGGGAGCAGCAGGTGCCTGGGTCCAGACTCTTGCAGCCAGGGCAACATGGGTGCCCACGCCCAGTGCAGGAAAGGCCGAGCGGGAAGGGCCCCGGGCTCCCTGTGCCTCCAGGTCGCTGGCCCAGTTTCTTTCTATCTCGCTAAGGTTTTCTTGGCACCATCAAGCCAGTTCCCACAGTGGGCTGTGGAGCTCCGCCCGCTGTGGGTCAGGATGTGCTTCAGAGCTAACAGCTGTGGGTTGAGGACGCTGGGATTTTTATCCCCCAGCTCTCTGCCTGCATCCATTGTGGCTGAGGGAGCTCCTCCATCAGGAGAGAGGCCGAGGCCGAGGCCGCTGTCTGGGCATCACTACTAGGTAACCCTGGGCAACAGATCACCAGCCGAAGCTCTGTTCAGATTATCAGGTAGCTCATGCATCCTATGTCCCCAGAGCCTGTCCAGCTGGCCAGGGCCTCTAATGAAACTTCCAGTCGGGTGTGTCAGATGTCCAGCCACCTGTAACGAGAGCCCTCTCTGGGCCCCACTCACCTGTGGGAGGTATTGGAACCCTGTGGGCCTTCCCATTCCCCTCCCCTGCCCAGGGACTGTGCCCCCACTCCTCTCCTGGGCCTGCCTGGGTCTAGCACCGTCTGCGGCAGTGTTAACTGGTGCCGCAGCTCTCACAGCATCTTCAAAGGTCGTGAGAGAAGCCAAATAGGAATTATTTTGTTTTCTGAGTTACAAATGAGTTACAATGTCAGGTGTTATGATAGAGGCACGGCAGTCAGCCGTGGTGCTGCTGGAGGGACAGGCCCGGAGGCCACTGAACACAGCAGGACTCAGAGACAGACGCACAGGAGCATGCCCCAGCAGCCTGACAGGTGCAAGGGCGAGCTGAGGGAAGAACCGTCTTTCCACAAATAGCCGTGGAGCAGTTAGACATTCACGGGCAAAAGGAATGTGAACCTTATCTAGACCTCAGGCTTACACAGAAATCGACTCCAAGTGGATCACAGGCCCAAATTGAAAACATAAAACCACTAAACTTCTAGGAAAAAGCAAAGAAGGGGGTTCTGTTTTGGACCAATATTCAACGAAGAGCTATGGCTTGATCTGCTGTGAAAGGGCTGCGACCCTGACAAAGGCACACTCCGAAAATGGATGCATCGCACCTCAGCAAAACTGGACTCGCACGTGAGAAATGCCGTTAAGAGGAAGGGAGAAAAGCTACACCCCAGGGAACACATCCAAGAAGGGATTAGTATCTAGAACATGAAGAGACCCAAAACTCATCACTAAAAGGAACTCAAACAATCTAAGGAGAAATGGGCTAAGGACACGAGCAGATGCCGCACCAAAGAAGTCAATTAAGCTCCTAGAGGAGATGCTCAGCACCACGGGGCAAAGGAGACTCACCACGACACCATCACCACGCTCCTCTGAAGACGGTAAAATGAAAAAATAACAGTGTCAATACCAAATGCTGGAGTGGGTGCAGAGAAACTGGATAGCTTACCCCTTGCTGATGGAAACGGAAATGACATGGCTCCTCTGGACAAGAATACGGTAGCTTCTTGCAGAACCTACCAACGCCCTTACCTCACGACCCAGGGATTGCACCGTGGGGCATTTCTTTCAGAAATTCAAAAACCCATGAAAACCTGCTCATCCGAGCTTTACTCTCGATAGCAACAACCTGCATATGACTCATGTCCTGCAGTGGGTGAACAGTGGAGCAAACTGTTCACCCAAGGCTTGAAATACTGCTCAGCAGTACAAAGGAACCAGCTATAGGCACCTGAGACTTTGATGAATTCCAAGGGAGTTGTGCCAAATTAAAAATGTCGATCTTGAAAGCTCATGCACTGCATGGTTTCATCCTCAAAGAGAAAAACACAGAGGTGGAGAACACAGCAGTGGTTGCTATGGGCTGACGGGAAGGAGGGAGGGAGGGGCTGCAGCTCAGTGATGTCTGTGATTGTTTGTTCCAGATGTCAACTGTGGCGGTGGGCACTCCAGACTAGGTAAACCAACTGTGGCGTGCTCATGCCGTGGAATGCTCTCTGCAACCAAGCAGAGCTGACTGGTGACTCACAAGTGGCTGGAGTGGACTCAGATGTTCCCCACATGAAGAAAGCCAGACACTGACTGGTGCCTAGGGTGTGAGGGTATCCCAGGGAACCCAAGTCTATTGTGCAGCATGGAGACGGGGCTGTCTGGGGTGGGAGCGGACAGCCAGCTGGGGCAGGGTGCCAGGGTCTTCGTGGGTGATGAAAATACTCTGTATCCCCCAGGAGGTGATGGTCTCATGTCTGTGTGCATTTGTGGAAACTCTTCAGAGTGTGTACTCACTGTATCTAGGTGTGCATATTTGTCAAATTCACATTTAAGATGAGTGCATTTTTTTTTGTATATAATTGTGTCCTATCAACAAGAACAGGTTATCCAAAATCCACGCGGGAGGCTTTGGCCCCCTGGAGTCGGTGGCTCAGTTTTAGAGCATATTCCATGGAAACTGCATGGGAGTTATCTCTGCACTTGGTAGGTATTTTAACTCACCCTAGTGGGTGGGTCCTCTGTGACTCATGTGGCTCATCCACTACTTGAAGTACTGGGGAGACTTTGGCCCTGGGATCATATACATCAGCTCCTGTGGTCACTTCTAACTCACATGGAGTTCCTCCAGGATGGGATCAAGATGTAGCTTAGACATTTTTTCCGAAGATTAGCTTGCTGTGGCAGATATGGTGTGACCACGGACTTCCCTTCCAGAAAGAGCATGCTGGAGAGCTGGAGGAGCAAGTCAGCTAGCAGCTGTCCACTCCGTCTGTCAGCATGGCCCCAGCGTGCAAGCCGAGGCCCTCTCTGTGGGCAGCTGCAGACTAGTGCTAGCCGCTCTCCCTCAGGGCTGCCCTACCTTCCCCCGGAGCATGGTCCCCCGAGCCTCTGAGTCCCTGGACGGCCCTCCCCCCCCCGCCCTCTGCAGTGGCATCAGACTCCAACACAGTCTGAAGCTTCCTGCTCCATCCTGGCTCCCGCTCCTCCTTTCAGAGGCACGAGATGCACAGGAGTGTTTCCGTGGGTCGTGGAAAGAGGTAGGAAGCTAAAAGCGAAGTGGAGAGGCCTTGCAGACAAACGGGAGAGCCAGCAGCCACTCTCCTCTGAGGCCCAGGGTGACAAAGGGAGAGGGAGCTTCCGGGTCCCAGGATGTGTGCCCTGGTGGGAGCCGGGCATGGGGAAGACAGTGGGGCCTCAGATGTGACCTAGAGTGGCAGAGGGACTTCTCTCCCACCTCTCTGCTCCCGCCTTCAGCCCTCCCCCAGGGCCTGTTCTTGTCAGCCCATCCAGGGAGGGGCCCGGGAAGTGTCCCTCAGAGCAGAGCAGAGCAGAGGAAAGAACGTGCAGAATGTGCATCTGAAGGCACTCAGGCCAGTGACCAGGACACCTTCCAAAGTCACATCCCTGCTCATTTCCTAAACCTCCTTAGGATCCAACACCGGTGGCTGGAGAGCGGGCTGGAGGGGCAGATGCTGTGACCAGCAGGAACGTGCAGGGCAAGGGCTGACCCTGGCGGGGGAGCTGCAGCTGCTCCCCCAAGACCCTTGTGACCTGGCTGTGCAGGGTTTGGACATTTTCATAATAAAATATTGTTTAAAAACCCTCGGCAGTGGAACACTGGCCTTCCGATGGGGAGAGGCTGACAGGTTTCCTGCAAGTCCATGTCTCACTGCAGCATGGTTTGGTTTCCTCTTTCTCCTTGCTGAGAGAGAGTGCAGGGTGGCTGGACCCCAGGAGGAAGCGTTCCCAGTTCTGACTGCCCTCTGGTGGTCGGTAGGCGCATGCCCGCAGCAGGCTGCTCTGCGTAGCTCGTCCATCCATTGGCAAATTCTGAGTTAGCTACTCACATTTTAAAATCCAAAGCTGGGCCTGATGGCTCATGCCTGTATTCCCAGAAGGATTGACTGAGATTAATTGAGCCCAGGAGTTTGGGGCCAGCCTGGGCAACATAGCCAGACCTGCCTCAGAAGAAAAAAAAGTCCGAAAAATTCTCAAAAGTATAGAAGGAGCTGTCAGTCCTGGGTCTATGTGGCTTCGTATCAGCTGTTGGCTATGCCAGCCTGCTGCGGCCTCTGCGGCCTCCTGCTGTATCACACCTGTCAATCTACTCCTTTAGCGTTCCTCTCTGGACCTCAGGGCCCTGGATTCACCAGAACTTCTCCATTTAAACCAATACAACAACTTTAAGGCTATGTTCCTTAAATTGCACTAATCTATGACCCATCTTCTGTGACTGGCCTTAGCCATGTGTCAAACCTATTTGCTTAAAACTTTAAGAGGGATTTTTTTGAAGGTCTATTTGGAATGTGTCCTAAAGAGTAGTGCCTGTAAAGTCAAGAGTGCTGTGCTCAGCAGGTCATTGAGTGGTACCAAACAGCCACGCTGTGGCTGAAGCCTCCAGGTCATCTCTTACACCCTAACAACAGGTGCACCTCCTCACAGGCAATACAACTGCATCAGGCTCAGGTGCGTTGCCAGAAACACCAATCCTGCCTCATTACCTTGGTCCCCTCCCCACGGTGCCCGTGGGAGTCACACCAACAATGACCCCGGGCATTCATTCTCTGCGGAGCCAGACTGTCTTCCGTCTGAGTCTCGAGGCCCAGAGCACACGCCTCCACGTGCCCTTCTCTCCAAGAGCTGCTGGCTCTGGCCCTTCTTGAGTCCTGGTCTTCAGTGTTCCTTGGATTCAGCACATCCCTGGTTGCCGGGGTTTACCCAGGTTCACTGCTGTTGCTTGCACTCCCAAGGCTCCGACCAGGCCAAACCAAAGGCACGCATCTCGGAGAGGTGTGCAGTGTCAGGCAGGAGTGCGGCTGGGGAGAGGGAAGCTGGCTGAGGCTCAAAGGGCCTGTGGTGGCACACCAGGGTTTGACTGTCAGCGTGGCTGGCTGTGGATTTCTCCTCTCAGTTGACCTAATAACTTGTAGGAACCGTGTTCTTCCAACATAGATGGGACAGGAGTAACTACCCTGGCAACACCCACGTTGACCCGGCACACAGGAGCCTGGCACCCACGTAACCCACCTGCACGGCCACGAGGAAGCTGCCACACTGTCTGTTTTAGACATGAGAAGAGTGACATTCAGAGAGGTTAGGTAATGTGACTGTGGCCACATGGCTGGCAAGTGACAGAGCCAATGCCCAAGCCCAGCCTGTTGGATCCTGTGTCCACACTCTTGATGGCTCGCCATTTGCAGGCACTTGATACTGAGTCATTTCCTGTTCTTTGGTGCGTTAATCCCTGTCCCTTCCGGCTTCACTTATAGGTCAAGTGTTTTGTTGTTCTTGGATTTCCCCTGGCGTCTCCGCCTTTGCTCTAACAGAGCACCCTGAACTGGGCACAGTGTCGGGACCTGCCCAGTGTGGCTACTTCTGCCTCCCACAACGTGCTGCGTGTTCTCCTTAACTAGGTGGGAACCAGCCTTCCCAAGAGCAGCCTCCACCCCTGGGAGGAATGAATTCCTTCTGTTTCAGCCAATACCACAGGACACTTTGGAAAGAAGATGGAGGTTGGTGTTCTGGTGTTACTAAGCCCTCATTCTCCAGGGCTTAGTAATGCCCACTGAATCTTAGAGCCAGAAGGGCCCTGGGCATGACACGGTCTCCACACCCAGCCTCCAGCAAGTGAGGTGAGGAGGCCATGTTGTCCTCCAGGAGAGGTTGTGCCAGTACCCACTCCTACCAGCCGTGAGTGGACTGTCCACCCACCCACACTGGGTGTCCTCCTCAGGAAATAGGAGATGGGGCAGAGGCAGGTAGGGCTGATGCAGTCACCATCCACCTGCCTCACTCCAAGTTCTCCTGCAGTCAAGCTGGTGGTCAAGCATGAATCCTGGCCAATGGCGTGCGAGGGGGAGTGAAGGTCCATTTCCTGAGAGGCAGTCACAGGCCATGGTCGTTCCTCTAGCTCTCTCTCCTGTTTCCTGTGACTCTCATGATGACTTTGGAGATCACAAGCTGCAAATGACGTTGGCTGTAGGTGGAAGAGGCCATCGGCGGCACACCACAGTGGGTAGCCGTCTGAGCAGAGGGCCGGGTAAGTCACGTCTCTGGGTACTCACACCCGGTGGAATGGCCTCCCATCCTGACCTGGGCCCACCCTTGGACTCCCCTGAGATGCAGAGGTGATATGGATCCAAGCTCTAAGAGGCCTGCTGACCGATGCCTTTCCAGCTACTCTGCTGGACTGAGCAACTGGAGAAGGAGAAGACCCGAGGTCACACAGAGGGAGAAAGACACCCAGCTGTCTTAGCGTCCAGCTGAGCCCAGTGCTCTGGCCGTCTCTGCAAAGGTGCCATCTTGGGCGTTCTGGCCCAGCTGAAGCCCTGTGCCCTGGAACCCGGTCAACCTCAGAACCACGAGAGGCGACAGGATGGTGGTTGCTCTGAGCCATTGGATCTTGAAATGGTTTGCACATGACGATGGGCGGCTAACTCAGTGACAGAGTAGCTGGTGACATGTCGGCCACGGTGACGGGGAGTTTGTCTGTTGGTGGGGTCATAACAAACAACCAGTGCAACAGGCCCGTCCGGCAAAGGCAGAAAGTCGGGGGTGTGTAGACACGCTGTGCCACCCTCATTTCCTGCTGATGAGATGGGGGATGGGAGGAGAGGAGAGAGTGACCATGACTCTGAGACTCCAAGCCTGTGACATGAGGAATTGAAGTTCCTCAGGAGGGGAACAGGTCTACTTGAGGAAGAAAACAAGAGAGAGGGGGCATCTGGGGCTGGCAGGATCCCCCAGGAAAATAGCACCAGGCCCCGTGAGCCTGACCCACTGGTGAGGGAAGAGCCCCCGGCTGGGCGTGGCGGGGAGGTGGAGAACGGCAGTGAGGGAGGGCAGAGGAAAGGGAAGGCGGGCGGAAGGCGGCCATGGAGATTCCTCATGGACATGGCCTCGGGGACCAGCAGTGAGGGAAGGACCCAGGGAAGAGATAAGGCAGAGAAGGTCCCTCTGAGCCCAGGGTTAGAGGGTCTCCACTGGGGGGTGAGAGGCAATTGCGGCCGAGACTGGGACAGGACTGGGGGGGTCTGGGGTAGGACTCAGACTGTGGCCAGAGGCAACGGTGGGCAGAGCACACAGAGGTACTTAACGTTCCTCCATGTGTCTGTCCCTCCATCCTTCCATCCATCCTTCCCTCCACCCATCCACCCATCCATCCGTCCGTCCATCCAACATCTGTCTGCCCACCCATCGTTAAGTCCTGCTAGGGTCTGCATGGACCAGGCATAGGAACCAAACAGACGTGGTCCTGCCCTGTGCTGGGAAAAGTTCATGGCTCCTCAAACCCTCTTCATTTCTGCCTTTCCGTTTTGCGGTTGCCTTTCTAGACACGGCAATAGTAAGCAGAACAGCCACCATTTTTTTTTTTTTTTTTTTTTGAGCACTTTTTCTGGGGCCAAGCACTGTACATCGCCTGCTACATCATTCCTACCTCTCTCTCCTTCCAGGAACAACAGCATAAGGCAGGGACGGTTTGGAGGCCAGGCGACTGAGGCCCAGAGAGGTTGGAATCCTGAGGTGGTCTGGAGATTCAGCCTCCGTTTGTCTGTCCCCACCCACCAGTGGTCCTGTGGATGCTCTAACGCAGCGCTGGGGCTTCTCCCCTCCACCTTCTGCAAGGGAGAGGGGCCCCCTTGACCTGATCTGTGCACAGAGCTGAATTCCTCGCAGGAGCAGCGCTGCAAGATGCTGTGGAAGAGACGGGAGAGTGGCCGGCAGCCCTTTGAACACGGGGATACTGGAGACATCAGCGGGTTAACTTCACAACCAACGGACATAGTTTCTATGGGAAAATACATTGTAAGCCCCAAACACTGACTTGGAAACAGACCTGGAACTCAGCCTGCGTATAAATCAGGGCTGAGCTGGGAGCGTTGCTTGTTTTGAACGTGACCCCACTGGACTCTCCTCTCCTTAGCCTTGTTCTTTCTCTCGCTCACTCTTTTCTTTCCTTTATGCTGTGCGAAGACCCCAGGCATCCTTGTATTTCATTGGCAAAAGCCACGCTGTCCCCTAGCTGGGTATACATCTTACTGACTGTCCCCTAGACATGTGTTTCATCACTATGGAAAATGAAATTCTGTTTTCCTAGGTGACGGGATGTGTTTACCCAGGGACTCCAAGTGGGCTCCAGAGCCTCCGCCAGATGGTTCCGGATGTGTAACGTGAGGAGCTGGGCCCGAGGCCCTCCCTGGCCATGTGACTCACAGGGCCGTGTGGACGGACGTGCACTGTGTGTTCCCTACCCACAGGGCTGCGCACACGGTACACAGGCTCCCTGGACAGCTTAGGTGGCGCTCAGGCGGGGGAGGGCTTGCTCTTGCTGGCACTGGGCTGGGCCCTCCCGGCCTCTCTGAGTCACCACTATTTTTAGCACAGCCTCGTCCAGGTGGGCCAGGCTCCGCACAGGCTTCTCTCAGTGTCCTGTGTCTCCGTTCCTACCTTGGGTGGCTGGGCCAGATGCAGCAGTTGCCAGTTCCAGCCTCTCCCTCTATAGCTGTGACCCTTAGCAACCTGGCAAGCAGGGGCGGAATCCGTCATTTCAGGACCTGAGCACATTCTGACAGTGACATTTGCTGGGTGGCTTTATGGGCTTGTGAGCCCACAGGCTGGGGACAGGGAGGGCAGACGGTACTTGTAACGTTGCAGTTTATTCTGCCAGGGACAGATGTGACTGACCGTCCATGAGGCTGTGCCCCTGTGCGTGGACGCGGCTTCAGAGAGGGCCATGGCCAGGTGGCCGCATCTGTATCTGAGAGGGTGGGGCGGGCAGTGCCGCCGGCTGTGCCCCACTCTCTGCTGTCCTGGGATGGTGGCGCTGACGTCCCGCTGACCAGGAGGATTTACCAGATCTCCTTCCCTGGCTGCAGTTTATTAGTGCGTCTCGAATAATCTGGTCCGGGTTCTTCAGGGGCAGACCTGAAACAAAAATCTGAGTTTAAATCATTTATTTTTGGGGTGATTCCAGGATGGACTGGTAGCAGGGTGGTGAGAAAGGGTGTGTGAAGAAGCAGGTGACCACTGTGGTCTCTGGGGACTGTGTGGGTGTGCTTCAGAGTTGTCCCTTCCAAGGGGTGACACACTGGGGTCTTTCCCATCGTAGCCTGTGCTGGATGGAAGGCAGGGCCCAGCCCTGTAGTTCTGCCCACATGGAGGCCATGCGAGCTGTGTCCCTAGAGAACCCCCAGGCTGAGAGCTGCCAGGGCTGGTGGAGAGTTGTGAGGGAGCAGGGAGCTGGGCGGCCACGGTGTCACCCAGTGGGGAGGGCTGCGGAGCCGGGTCCTGCTGTGCTGGGTTGCACTGGACAGCCGCCTACCTGTTCCGATGACTGGGGTCCTTGCCCTGCTCCCCCCTGGGCTGCTGTGACGATGTCGTGTGAGAGGCCGGTGGGCTGCGGGTCTCTGGAGCTCTGCCAGTGTGCGTTCTGGCGGCTTCCCCTCCTCCAGGGTCCCATCCTCCATGCACTGGAGAAAGGCTGTGACCCTCACCTCTCATCCAGCTGCACCATGGCTGTGTCCAGGCTGGGCCAAGCGAGTGTCCCCTCTTCCTGGTGACAGGGACACATGACCCCAGCAGGGCCAGTCCGTCTTGTGTGAACCCCAGGAGACAGAAGGCCAGCAGTTGTGGGTGTGGGGCTGCTGGTGGCCACTGTGCTGCGCGCTGCAGGAGGCCTGCTGCCCAGTGCCTCAGGGAGCAGGCAGAGCCAGGCAGAGGGGGAGGGAGAGAGGAGGGGGAGGGAGAGGGGAGGGGGAGGGAGAGGGGAGGGGGAGGGAGAGGGGAGGGGGAGGGAGAGGGGAGGGGGAGGGAGAGGGGAGGGGAGGGAGAGGGGAGGGGGAGGGAGAGGGGAGGGGGAGGGAGAGGGGAGGGGGAGGGAGAGGGGAGGGGGAGGGAGAGGGGAGGGGGAGGGAGAGGGGAGGGGGAGGGAGAGAGGAGGGGGAGGGAGAGAGGAGGGGGAGGGAGAGAGGAGGGGGAGGGAGAGAGGAGGGGGAGGGAGAGAGGAGCTTGAGGTCCCAAGAGCATCCCTGGGTCCAGCTGTCACTGAAGCCCTGCTGTCCTTGAACTCTCCTTAGGTGAATGGCTTTGCTTTAGATGGTTGGGACCGGGCTCCTGGGCTCTGTGCTGGGAACGTAAGGAACTTAGGAGAGACCTTTGCAGGGGAAGAGGAGCCCGATGGAGGGTGCTGGGCTTGTTTTCTGCCCCTGAAGGACCTCAAAGCACCCACTGCCTGACCAGTGGGCGTGATGGGGTGTGGCTCTGCCTCAGCTGAGAGTGCCCTGGAGCCCTGGGCAGCCCCTCTGCCCGGTCGAGGCCCCTGAGGCCACCCCTCTGGCCCCACCCCTGGGGCAGTCCTGGGCCTCCTGTGTCCTCCCCACCCCACAGGCTCTCAGGGCTGCTGTGTCCCCTTCATCTCCAGGCGGCCCCCCAGGGGTCACGGCAGCTCCTGGGGAAATCTGCATTCTCACATCTTCATCCCCAAGGTGACGGTCACTCTGCTTGTCCTTGTTCCTTGGGGTACGTTCAAGGACGTTAATGCCACACCAGGGCCCGTGTCAAGGAAGGGTTGTGAAGTCGGGGTGGCCCTCCCCTGACACGGGGCCCGCCCCTCCTCTGCAGCCTGGGTCCTCCCTCTCTCTCCTCCTTCCCTCTCTTAGCAGAGAACTGGAGGAGCCGCCCCAGGCCCCAGCTTCTCTCCTGTCACCTTCCACGTTGCCCTCAGGCCACTGTCACCGGTGTTGCCCAGTGGCTTGACCTCCTTTGGGTTGAAGGGGAGACACAGCGTTGAACACACTCTGTCCCTGGAGTGTGCCCTGCACACAGTAGGTGCTCACTCCCTGGCCTGGGCCTCGCTGTTTCCTGGGTGACTCAGGAGGCAGTTTGAAAGGCTGGCAGTGGGGACTTGGGGGTTAGCAGCAAACCTGCCCCTGGGCCAGCAGGAGCCGCTGCAGGGGAAGAGGGAACCTCCCGCAGCTCCCGAGCTCTGGGGAGGACCGGGGCGCAGCCAAGTCTCCAAGAGGCTCACTGCTGCAGATGTTTCCCAGCTGCTTCTCATTTCCGCAGGGGACTGGAGAGGAGATGGGCCTCAGCTGCCGCAGGAGGGTCTCCCATTCAAAAGGGAGAGGCCCTGCTCTCCCAGAGACAGACCAGGAGGGGCCCCTTGGGACAGGAGGATTCCGCTCTGGAGAGAGGGACGGGTGGCATCAGAGCCCACGGTGGGGTGGGTAGGGGGAGTCCAGTGCCTGGCCCTCCAGTGCAGAGAGGAGTGGTTGTGTCTGTGCAGCCACCAGACCAGCCGTGGGGTCCTGCAGGGTGCAGGGGGACGTGCTGGGATGTTTTATCTTTGGGTGGCTTTGAGGAAACCCTTTGGGGTTATCGAGGGCTTTGTGTGTCCCAAGGGGACACAGTGGGGCTGGATGGCAGAAGAAATGGCCTTGGTGCTGCTAGGGGTCGGCCCTGGCCTAAGAGGGACTTGGTCTCCTTCTGTGTCCCCTGCTCCACCTCACACCTTGAGCGTTCTCCACCTCGCCTCCCCTGGGCTTGCAGAGCTAACCAGGAACGATCCCCACACGCCCCGCGTGCCCCGCATTCCCAGCTGAATTGACAACCGTGTGAGGGCCCTCACAGAGGAAGGGCTGCCTTTGCAACAAACAGAGCTGGAGCAGGGGACATCTGTGGGCATGAAACAAAAATAGAAAAATCTCAGCTGACACCTCACCCCTCCAGATGCACTCCATACGGAACCAGCCACCAAACCACAGAACTCTCAGGCAATGGAGGGGGGGAAATCCTCTGGACCTGGGACTGTCACCACTGGGGGTCCCAGGAGGTTTCTCCAGCGGCAGAGACTTCCACTGGGTCCTTCCAGGCTCTTGACACACCACAGAGGAGAATTTAAGGACACATCAGGTGCTAGCAAAGAAGAGGATCTTGGTTAGGAAATGAAGGTGAGGATCTGCCCTCTTGAGTGGAATAGGGGCTCTCGAGTGGGGGTAGCACCCCCAGGGCTCAAGGCCCAAATTCTGACGAGGGAACACAGTTAGGTGGCATATGTGTGCTCCGGAGGGGTGGACTTCCCGGAGGGCTGGGAAATACCATGTTCCCCATCGGGGTCTCGTCTGGCCGGGAGGTTTGCGCTCACATGGACATCCCTTGCTATCGGGTGGGTGAGGGGTGACTGGCCCAGGGGTCGGGGTCCCACCGGGGGCTCTGGCTTCACGAGGTTAACCTTCTCTTTCTGTTGGATCTCTTCCTGCTTTTCTGCATTCTAGCAGGCTCACCGGGCACTGCGCACCCTGGGTGCCTTTCACCCTGAGGCCCTTTGTCCCCAGGAGTTGTTCACAGACCCTGTTCCACGTCCCAGCAGGGACGCTGGGAGACGCCATCTTCTCTCTGTATTTCTAATTTCTATTCAGGACTAGGTGACGAGTCCTGGGGCTTGGTGTCAAACAGTCCATGAGGAACATCCTGGGTCTGGAGGACTTCCTGTCCTGGGTGTGACGCACTTTCCCCTTGTGAGTGGACCCTCCAGTGGGTCGGGGTCTCCCAGGACCAACCAGAACAGCCCGCACCTCAACACGAAGGTACAAACCCGCCAGCTGGGTGTGGAGCCCGCCCCGCAGTGCCGCTGCCTGGGCGTGAGGAGAAGGGACTGAGCGGCACCAAAGAGGAGCCAGGACAGCGACTGAGGAAGGCACCAGAGCTGTGAGGACCACTGGACCCTCCAAGGGCGGTGAGCCTGGACGGCAGTGTCACGGAAACAGAGATGGCCGCAGAGCCCGTGAGACCAGGGCCCGCCCTTCAGAACCTCAAAGCCCTGGGGGGCACCTCCTCGCTGACTTCCAGCTCATTCTCTCCCTGGTCTTTGCTCAATGTTCAGTGGCTCCTGCCAAGAAGGAAACAGGTTTCTTGAAAATGAAACTGCTTTTCTTAATCTTTGACAAAAGTGACAGTTTAGGGGACACTGGGAACCTGGAGATGTACAGGTCCCAAGGGAGCCACCTGCACAGGGACTTTTCCCAGGCTCTGCAGGAGGGGGCAGGGAGCTTGCTCAGCACACAGTGAGGAGGAGGGGAGGAGTGGGGAGAGGAGGAGGGGAGCAGGGGAGGAGGGGAGGAGGGGAGGGAGGAGGGGAGGAGTGGGGAGGGGTGGAGGGGAGAGAGGAGGAGTGGGGAGGGGAGGAGGGGAGGAGGGGAGGAGGAGATGGGAGGAGGGGATGGGAGGAGGGGAAGAGTGGGTAGGGGAGGAGGGGAGGAGTGGGGATGGGAGGAGGAGATGGGAGGAGGGGATGGGAGGAAAGGAGGAGTGGGGAGGGGAGGAGTGGGGAGGGGAGGAGTGAGGAGGGGAGGAGGGGAGAGATAAGGAGTGGGGATGGGAGGAGGGTAGGATGGGATGGGAGGAGGAGATGGGAGGAGGGGATGGGAGGAGGAGAGGAGTGGGGAGGGGAGGAGGGGAGGCAAGGAGGCACCTTGAGGAGGCTGGGTGTGCGGAGTCCTGGCCGCCCTCTCCCCAGCCCAGCTCCCTCGAGGGTCCCACAGAGCAGACGTGCCCGTACTCTTGTGGTGGGAGGGAAATAACGAGGAGCAGATGGATACACAGAGCTTCCCACTCGGAGCTGGGCTGCAGATGTACGAGTCTCTTCTTTCCTCTAAGTCACAGAGGTAGCGTCCCTCCGCTGGCATTCTAGGGGAAGTCTTATTTCCTTCTCTTCTGTGTTCTCTGGCAGTCTCTGAAATCTGCTCAGGTCAGGAAATGTCGAGGGACCAGAAGGACCACCGTGTCCAGATGTGTCCAGGTATGGGGAGGACCGGGCCTTCTCCTCTTTCTTCACTTCTCTGGGCCTGGTCAGCCTCGCTGTCACTGTCCTGGGAGTCCCGTGGGTGACGCTGACGCGCTGCAGACGTGTCACGGAGCCCAGGCCCCTGCTGTTCAGTTCAGTGGGGCTGGTGAGTGGTGGGATCTAGTCATGTGACTGTTATCAGCTTTCCACTACTTTAATGAGATCCCTGAGACAATCTGCTTACAAGGAGGAAAGGTGATCTTGGCTCACAGGTGGAGGTTGTGGTCCCCGACCAGGTGGCCCTATTGCTTTCGGGCTTCTCCTGGGACTTCTGCCAGATGAGAGTGGAAGGGCACTCCTAGCTGAACAATGCTCACTTCATGGCCAGCAGCAGAAGAGGGAGAGACTGGGCCCCATGATCCCCTCTGAGAGCATGCCCCCAGTGACCTAAGGACGTTCTACCAGGTCCCACCTCCGGAAGGTTCTGGCCTCTCCCAACAGCCCTGTGGGTTGGGGACCCAGCCCTCGACACACGGGCCTCTGGGGAACATTTATCCAACCCACAGCATTGATGTAGCTGGGTCTCCCGAACCCCCATGGGACTTCTAATGCCACGGGGCGGGGGACACTGACAAGGGTGCCGTGACTCGGGTCCCTAGCACCTTCCGGGCTACCCCTCATTTCCTAAGGCGTCCCTCAGACGCTCCTGTGCTGAAGCTGTGGCCCCAAGGCCCAGGGTTCCGAGGTGAGGCCCTGGGGAAGTGCTTGGGCTGTGAGGCTCTGGCCATCAGTGGGTGGGGCCATCCTGGGCCCCGTGTAGTGGGCGTGGGGGTGGAGGCTGAGCAGGGGGCCTCGGTGCAGGAGGCAGGCCTTCCTCTCTCCCTCGGCCAGCTGCCATGAGCTGAGCAGCTTTGCCTGTCACAAACACCTCCCTGAGGCCAGTGACCGCAAGCCGGCACCTGTGACACTGAGCCCCAGGGAATCCTTCGCCTTTTTGGTTGATTTTTCTCAGCTATTTTGTCGTTGATGGAAAGCTGTCCATCACACCTCTCCCAAAATACTGGAATGAAATGGATTCTCCACCAGATCAGAGAATGCTCTGGGGCACCTTGCCTTGGGAATCGGGAGGGTGGTGTGGGTCCTGTGTCCCTTGTCCCAGCTCCTTCCCTGAGGGCCACAGCCTCATGACCCTGCTCCTGAGGTCCTTCCCTTGGCCAGGGCGCTCCACAGGCCTTGAAGCGGGTCCTGCTCCAGCCTGGGGCTGCTGGCTCAGCTTTGTCACCTGCCCAGGAACAATTGTTAAGGGAAGGGACAACGGGCTGTCCTCAGGGTAGCGCTGACCCCTTGGAGGGGAGAGTAAGGACCTCCCTTGAAGACAGGTGAAGAGGAGGACAGGTCACCCCTGTGCTCCTCGAGGGTGGGGATCTTGACGGGTCTGTTCCTGGCTGTGTCGGCAGGGCTGGGGGCAGGATGAAGAGCAGGCAGATGGCTGTCGGCCCAGCCTCTCTGCCTTCACTGAAAGAAAGAAATGTATTCCAGAGAAATCCTTGGGAACTTCCAGATGTGGCTGGGACCGGGGCTCTGCTTTCTGCCCGGGTGCTGGAGTCAGGCCTGCGTTGGGCCAGGGCCTCTGTGGCCTTATGGGGACAGGGATGGAGGGCATAAGCCTGGCCGCGGAGGCTGGTCAGGGTGGGCGGGGAGTGAGCCGGGGGTCCTGGCTATTTGCATTTGACAGGGAAGCCCTAGCAGGGGAGTGGGAGAGAAGGGCAGGTTCCTGGCACTTCATCACCAGATGACCCAGGGCTGCCGCGTTTCTTTTTCTGTGGAGCAAGCTCGTATCTTGGTGGATTAGAGGACATGCGCAGGATGCTCTGGGGAATCTGCAGGGCTGTGAAGCAAGAGGGGCAAGAGCAGAGGGCCAGAGAGGCCTTGGAGGAGAGCAGAGGGGGTCCAGGGGACCCACCCCACTGCTGTGCTGGGCTGCCATTCACCAGTCCCCTGGCCCTCCAGGATGGTAGCCTAGTCCTCTCTCTGTGCACTTTGAATTCCAAAGGCTGTTTCTCTCTGGAGGGATTCAGGTATGAAGTGTCACGAGGACGACTTTGGACTTTGTTAGTTATTATTTGGCAACATACATTTGGATTTTTCCCCATGAGTCAGCTTCAGATGTTTGTCCTAGTAGTTGGCCTAGTGTGAAGAGGGCTGCTATGGCCTGTGTCCCCAAATCTCTATGTTGAAACCTTAACCCCAGGTGATGTCACAGGAGGTGGGGGTTTTTGGTCACAGGGGTGGAGGCCTCACAGAGGCATGAGTGCCCTTGTCAAATGTCCCAAGGGGGCTCAGTCACCCCTTCCACCACGTGAGGACAGGGGAGAGGGCTGTGAGCAGAACAAGGCTGACTGGACGCCAGATCTGTGGGCTTGCACTCCCGGATGAGGACCAGCAGCGCTTGTGTTTACAGACCTCCTAGTTATCAGTGTTCTGAAGCAGCCTGAGCAGCTGAGGTAAGGCTCTGTTTGTGCAACTTTGTAAAGTGAAAGCAGCTCCATGTGGAGTTTGTCTACTCCTCAGCAACTTGGCAATTAATGAGTACTGATGCTAAAATTTCATCTACTGTAACTGAATTCTATGTTGTTAGCCAAAAACAAAACCGTATGACTTGATACCAAATATCTTTTTCCCCTCCTGATTAAGGAATGTTTTTATTTGGAAAGCCTCTCAGAGACATGGAAATAATAGTTATTTTCTGTATTGCAAACCCCCTGGTGAGAAAGTCATGCCACAGTAAGATTGACAGTGTCCCCCAGCCTGGGTCACAATAGCTTCGCTAACCATGAGTGCATATGGCGGTTTTATTGTTTTAATACAAATGAATGATTTGTGATATCAATCAAACAAAAATACGAATATTTCCTGTTCTAATAAATTGAAATCGCTGTCTTGGTAGAATAAATTGACAAGATCTCTCTGCATCTCACTCCGCTCATTCTTTTCTTTTTTTGGTGGTGGTGCTGGGTAGGGAAGCAGGGCCTCACGCGTGCGAGGCCGACCCCACCTCTGAGCCCATTCCTATTTTATCCTTCAGTACCTCTGTGTGTCTGGCCAGGTGCTAGGAGCTGGAGGTGGACACAGCAGCCATGGTCTGGACCCGTGGGGCGTTGGTATTGGTGGAAGAGAGAGCTGGCCAGCCAGGGAGTGAGTCAGGAAGGCCATTTCTGACAGCAGTGCCATGGAGCGGTGCAGAGGCAACTGGGGTGGGAGGACTGCCCCTGGGTTTGCAAGGAGGGGCTGTTGGAGACGCGGTGTGGAGGTGTGGAGCCAGGACAGGGTGCAGGGAGAGGCAAGCGGGAAGCAGGCAGGCCATAAGGTCCAGAGCCATAAGGGCCATGAGTCCCGAGGCCATAACCATTAGTTATTACCAACTAATAACTAACAGGGGGCTGGGGTGCAGGCCCTGCCTGGGGCAGGGACACTGCTTACTGACTGCTGCCCGCGGGATGCCTGCTGGCTCTCTCTAAGGTTCCCAAGGCCGTCCCGACCAGCAGCTGAGCCAGTTCCTATGAGCCGTGGGAACCCCAATGGGAGACTTGGGCTCATGGCCTCTTCTTCTGGGATCCGTGCTGAGTCCCAGGCTCCTCCCGCCCAGCCCTGCTCTGCTCCTTCCTTCTCTCTCTCCACTTCCAGAGATGGCGGCTCACGGCGTTGCCTGGTCTGGTCTTGACCTTATGGTCTCAAGCATCCTCTCACCTCGGCCTCCGAGCAGCTGCACTAGAGGCATGCCACCGTGCCTGGCGCCCTTCCCTGGCCGGGTGGGCGCTCTCGCACCTGCAGGCTCTCCCGCCCCCTGCACCTCGTCTCTTCCTGGCCTCGGCTTCTCGGAAGGACTGAAGTGAGGAGCCTGTTAGGAGACACAGGGACGTTTGCCACATGTCTCGTGCAGGACACGAGGGTGACCCAGGCTGCAGAACGCCTCCCTTTGTCCACTTCAGCTTGGAATGGGTCAGGCCAGCGCCCTCACTGAGTTCTCGCCTCCCTTTGTCCCTCTCTCCTCTTTCTCTTCCTCTCCCTCCTCCCTCCGCTCCCTCCCTCCTCTGTCTTCCAGCTGAGACTCTCCTCCAATGCCCCGCCCAGGTGTGTCCTCCGGGAGCCTTGCTCCCCAGCTGCCGTGCCCCTTCTCAGTCGCCCTTGCAACACTGTAACTACCAAGCCCAAAGGAACATCTGTGGAAATTTCAGCCTGGGAATCAGGGCTGGGTGTTGCTCAATAAGTGGAAAAAAATGCAGTGTTTTCTTCTCCAAAGGATGCAGTCCACATGGCTGTCGGGTCGGTCCCTGGCATTCACCGAGCCTCGGGTGGGCTCTGGGCCCGGCCGGCATCTGTCTGTTTTGTCCTCTAACTCTTCCCACTGGGTTCCCCTCAAAGGCCTCCCAGTGCGCCCACTTCGAACCTTTGCCTGTGTGAGGATCATCGCCACTGCAGGGTAAGGTAGGGTGGTCCAGGGCTTTGCAGGAGGGGTTAGGCAGGGTCACATTTGGCAAGACACCTGATGCCCAGGGGTGCTGCCTGGCATACGGGGCAGTGGAGGCTGCAGCAGCCTGTGAGACCACAGATCCAAGTCCAGGGTGAGCCACATCCAGTTCCCTGAGCTGCCCCACCTGCCTTTCCCCGGGGGTCCAGGCCCACCCGGGTCAAAGGGCTTTGATTGCCCTCCCACCTCTCAACAGCTCTTCCCATCCTACCTAAGTCTGCTGCCCACCAAGCCCTGGTGGCAGTGCCCGGATGTGGCATCTGCAGCTTTTATTGCTGGCTTTTATTGCTGGCCAGAGTTCCGGGGGTCTCTTCATAGCTACCTGTGATTTTGCAATGAGCTACACTGATGCTGGGTAGGCGTGCACTGTTGGGGCGCAGAGCTTCTGCCCAGCACCGGGCGTCTGTGCCTCTTCAGGACTGAATCCTCCCCCTTCTTGCTCACACGGCTCTTGTGATGATCTGGAGGTCACTTCCGAATGAGGAGGTGCAACCCCTTGCTGGTGCTGGTGTGTGCCAGGAATGATGTGAGCAGGGACAAGAACCTCTTCTGGAGACCTTTGGCTATTCAGTGTCATTCTGAGGGTGCCGCTCAATGTCTGCTTGTGCCCAGGGGACCAGAGCAGTAGATGCTGCACCATATTAGGTTGCAGCCCTTGGATGCAGAGGGTCTAATGGATCCAGCTTTCTATGGTGGCTGTGGCTTCCTGAGGGAAGGGGAGCCTTCTGCATCTCTGTACCTTACACTCTGCCTGTCCCCAGGCCAAGTATTCAGTAGGTGCTTGATAAATGCTAATTGAGTGGTTCATTCAGCTGCTACAGCCTTGGTTTTTGCTCCACTTTTTGTAGTCTAATGGAGTGTTGGTGGACATTCGCACCCCAGGGAACACCCTGGGAACATCTTGGAAACAGCTGCATTTGGTGCAATAACACTCCATCTCCCCAGGCAACAGTGGGACCCCAGCGACAGTGATTCTCCTCCACCCCCGCACTAGTTCCTCCCCAACTTTCTCCCCAGAGGCCCCCCGCCCCCATTCCTCCATGGAATGCATGGGGGGAGACTGAGCAGACTTCCCCTGGGCCCTATGGCCCTGTTCTCCAGGTGGGTATAGAGGCCTCCAGGGGACACTGTCTCCCACTCAGGGGCAGTCCCTTTCTGGTCATGTCAGGAGTCTCAGATGCCCTGAGTTCACCGCCTTTCTAGAGGCACAGGGACCAAGCCTCCTTTTTGGTTTTGGTCATGAATGGCCAGCTGGTGGTGTGGGTGTGGGCGGCCCAGCTGGAGGCAGGAGGAGTGCAGCCGCATGGTGAGGGGAGCTGCAGAGCGGGAGGAAGAGCAGGGCACTGGGGCAGGGGCAGGAGGTGTGGGCGGAGCTGCAGGAGAGCCAGGCTGTGTGCTGGGTGTCGGGCTTCTCCCAGGGTGCTTTTGACACACAGTGATGGTGGCTCTCCTGCTTCTCAGGGTCTCTTAGCTGGGCCGTTTCTTTGGGTGGGACTGTGTGTAGGGCAGAGCCCACTGGGCTCCCAGTCCTGTGTCAGAGTCGGGGCACCTCTGACTGTGAGGACGGGGTGTCCAGGGGCTGGCTTTCAGGATGAAGCCAAGGGATGGGTGGAGAGTAAAGAGGTAGGACATGGTGGGGACAGAGCCCTTGTGGGGTCACCATTGCACGGGAGGCAGGTAAACCTCGTGCTCATTCACTTCCAAGCCCAGTGTAGGGCGGCTGTTGACAGCCATGCTTAACATGTGCTGAGGACTTACGGGTCAACAGGGTGGGGCCACTGGCCTTTGTCCCCTCACACAGTCTTCAGCCCCATTCAGCAGCAGTAAAAGTTACTAACCCAGAAACAGAGAGAGAGTGGAGGGGATCTGAGGAAGGCTGAGGGGCTTCAACAGATTTGGGGAATAGGAAAGCGGAACGGGGGTGTCTGGTAGAGGAGCCCCCTATGGACGTCTGTAAAGCTGCAGAGCCCAAGAGTAGGGCCAGCCTCCTGGGGCCTGGAGACCCCGGGACTAAGAAAGTAGCAGGTGTGGAGAAGGTGGGACCTGACACGGGACCCTCAGTAGAAGAGCTCGCCCCAATGCCTTTTCCTCTCCGGTGCCCTGGCATTTATCCATTCTTCTCCCTCAGACTGTCCTGCCTCCCCTGCAGTCCACAAGCCAACCCACCCCCAACCAACCCACCAACCCACCCCCCAACCAACCCACCAACCACCCACCCAATCCACCAATCACGCACCCAACTAGGGCTTGGCTCTAAGGGAACATCAGGAGTTATTTTGTGATGCCTAGAGTTTAGCATGGGCACCCAGAGCCAAGCCTATGCAGGATGACATTACTGACCATGTCCCACCCAGGACCTGAGCTACACTTTACCCCAACTCCATCACGCCAGTGGGGCCTGCCAGTCCCCAGCCCCTCTCCTGAGCAGCTTCTGCTGTCTGGCTCTAGGAACGAGTGGGTATGCAGGGATGCCAGGCCTCCCAGAGAGCTGCCAAGGTAAGGGAAGAACGAGAGGAACACTCCAAAAATGGAGAAAGCCCAGAGCTGGGCAGGCAGACGGGGGCAGGCCACCAGGTGTCCCCCCTCCCAGGAGGAGCAGCACCAGGACAGCCCAGCGGGGGGACTTGAGGCCCTGCCTTTCTCCCAAGCTGAGGCCAAGTGTTCCGCCCACAGCCCCAACCAGTGGCAGGGAACTGTGTCGTACCTCAGCTGCGTTTCCTGGGCAGAAAGAATGGGGCGGCTTCTGCAGCAGAGCTCCCTGATTGGCGGGCAGAACGAGGCTCCCCTCTCCCTCTGCCTCCCTCTCACCTGCAGAGTGGCCTGATGTCCCCCCTTCTCCGTCCCGTTGTGGTCACAGGAGTTTTGCCAAACTACATCTCTGCAGGCTTGGCGTTGCTTCCACGTCCCAGAGGCCTGAAGGACTGGGCTCAGGGGCTAGATTGCCACCCCCTGGCCAGCAGGGGGTCCTACCTGCCTGGTATGTGGGCTACAGATGGTCTCTGGCCCTAGATGTTAACAACTGGAATGGTGGTGACTCAGAAGAATGTCCCTGGAGGGAAAGCCATGACTAGTGTGACGATTCAATCACTGAGACACACCGAGGGGCCAGGGTCCCCGAGGATGGTGGGAATGACTGGTCATCACGTGGAGCATTGGATACTGCGGGTGTTCAGTACAGGACGGGGGTCAGAGCATTTGGCTGGATTCGTGGAGTGTGCAGCCAGGGTCAGGGTCACCACTGAGAGGAGGCCTCTGAAAACGGCCTCCCTGCCCCCCTGGAGGACATCGCACTCTCAAAGGGCGGGGGACCACTGACCGTGCTGTGCTTGGAGAGTCTGAGAACATGGGCTGGTGGTCCTTCTCACACCTCTTTATGACCTGTGAAGTCACAGGTCCATTCCCACACGGAAGTGGCACCCCCAGGGTGCAGCTGAGCAGGAGCAAGCACATGAACAAGCCGCAGGAGCACGCGCCCCAGCTCCAGCCATACCACCCCGTAGTCGGGCCAGTGCCCCACCCTCGCAGCTTGCCTGAGTGGCCTTGCAGATGTGTCTCACCAGGGCTCTGAAGGAGGAGGGAAGAGCCCAGATTGGTCTGCAGAGGGGGCCACTCAGAATCTGGAGGCCAGCTGCGGAGGCTCCTCTGCCTCTGATTTGAGTGATCACAGGGTCCACTGCCAACTTATCTCAGTCACCGCACAAATGCCCGGGCATCGGCTTCACAGATGTCCCCCTCCTCTTTCTTTCTCTTTCTCATACATGAAACCAGCAAGAGGAACAAAAAACTCAAACCCAGACCCAGATTAGTATCTTAGGTTAATTTTTAAAAAGATACGAAATAGGGACATAGGGCTATGAGACTAGAACAGTAATAAGAAGAATGTGCTGTGAAATTAGAAATATATGGAAAGCTCCAATTCAAGAGCTGGAAGATGAGTAGAGAAATCTTGCAGAAATATCACAAAAAGACAGAAACAGAGAACATGGAGGAAAAGCCGGAGGGTGAATCAGGGGCGTGGCGCCGTCGGCAGCAGGTTCAGAGACTGCGGTCAGGGCAGCCCCCCAGTGGACCCCACGGGGGGGCACTCCTACTCCTCTTGTTGTTCTTTCTCCAGGGGGGACAGTGACGTTTCTGCTTGGCCAACTGGGGGAGGTGGCTGGCAGGGGAAGTCCTGTCTTTCTCTTGGAAGGGCGCTGTCTGCTGGGAGCATTTTCTGCTTTCTTCCCACACCAGGAGGTCTGTCTGACCCCAGGGCCACTGACCCTGGGTGTCTGGCCTTGCTGGCTATGGAGCTGCCCTTTCTGGCCTGTCCCCCCATGGCGTCTGGGGCTCCCGCATTTCTAGAGTTCCTCATTTAGTTTTCCCTGTGAGCCCGGCCTTCCACTCAGCTCCCAGTAGAAGACGACTTTGTCCCCCCTATGGCATTTCTTGTCTTATTTCTCAATTTATTCCTAACTTGTCTTCCATGCCCCAGGATACAACAGTCAAGAACAGAGAGATGGAGGGAAGGCCGCTCAGTGACAGGGAGACAACGAGAAGACAGACCATCGGCAAAGACAGCACCCCTAGGCTGGCTCCAGACTTCGCATGAGCAGCCCTGGGTGCCTGAGCTCTGAGGGAAAGCGATGTCCATCTGCACCCTGCACCCTGCACCCTGCACCCTGCACCCACAGGCTATTGCTGGAGCTGTAAGACACTTCACACAGGGGAGGGCTCTGGAAGTTGACCTCTAGTGCACAGAGAAGTGCTTGGAGGACATTCCCTCAAAGGAAAGAAACACCAGAAAGAGCCTGCCTGGATTCTACAGGACCGTGTGCTCAACAGCAGGAGCACAAGGCCCTCCGTGGGGGCTGCTGGTGGGACAGGCCTGGGCAAGGCTGGGGGACGAGGACAGGCGGAAGCAGAAGGAGCCACTGGGAATCTGGAGAATGTCAGATGGTAAGGCACTTGGTGCAGTTGTAAAGGACCCGTGTCCAGAGGCAGTTTCTTTCTAGTTGGACTCTTGGCTCTCAGAGCAGTATGGCGCTCCCAGTCCCCCCCGGGCTGTGCAGTGTGGCAGAGCAGTATGGGGCTCCCAGTCCCCCCCCCCCCCCGCCCCGGGCTGCACAGTGTGGCAGAGCAGTATGGCACTCCCAGTCCTCCCCGGGCTGTGCAGTGTGGCAGAGCAGTACGGGGCTCCCAGTCCCCCCCCACCGCCCCGGGCTGCACAGTGTGGCAGAGCAGTACTGCACTCCCAGTCCCCCCCCCCCCCGCCCCGGGCTGCACAGTGTGGCAGAGCAGTACTGCACTCCCAGTCCCCCTGGGCTGCGCAGTGTGGCAGAGCAGTACGGGGCTCCCACTGCCCTCCTGAGACACAAACTTTCACTGAGCGGGTGGTGGGGGTGCATCTCTGGTTAGAAGAGATGTGGGCTTCTAACTGTGGGCTTCTAACTCTTAGATTCAACTTTTGGAAGTTTTACCCAATGTGGAAACAGCATCAGATGTCAATATTACCAAATCTTTTAAAACCATGAGACAAGAATGTCAACTTTATCAACAGAGGGAGGGAGGTGGTTGGGAACATGAGAGTGTCCTCTCCCAAAATGGGCATTAAGGAGGCCTGGCGAGGGGACATGGGCTAAAGGTAGCAGCTTAGTTGTTTTCAGTCCCATTCAATTTGCTAACTCAAGCCCTTTGATTCCAGGAAGCTGACATGCGTTATTGATTTCTTAATGTCTCCTCTCGGCTTCTGGGGCTGACTGGTGCTTTGATGGTGATATCTTTATTTTCCATTGTCAATTCCTTTTAGTTTTGTTCTTTCTTGGAGGTTTGTTGGCTTTACTGTCTATTCCCTTTGCTACGTTTTTGCTGATGTTAAGACTTTTGTATTTTTAACAACCAAGTTACAATTAAATATCTTGCTTTAAAAATCTTTGAAATGGCTCTTGGTTGCTTCTCTGAAGGTTGATTGTGCTGTCTTCATCGTTGGCTTTAATTCACAGTCCTCCCCCGTGATTTGGGCTTTGACTTTTACATTATGTACACATCTAAACTGGGGCCTCAGGATGGTGGCGGGAGAGTCCCTAAAGGTGGCTGACTTGGGTTCTACTGAGGGGTGACCTGGAAGCCAGCTGGTGTGTTCCTTGGAATCCCCAGCTGTGGGTTTCTGAGGCCACTTCCTCCAGGGCAGGTTGGTCTCTCTAGAGAAGGGACATGCCCTGCCTCCTTGGCTGGGGTGGGTGCTGCTGGGGTTCGGGGCAAGAGGGCAGGACTGGAGCGTCTTCCTGTCCAGTGCACCGAGTCCTTACTGGCTGGCTTCAGTCTGGCCTCTCTTGCGTCTCTCTCTGCCCATGTCCTTGCAGCTTTGGATCCTGTGGTCTATTTTGTCCTGGGAATAAACCTCCCATCTCCCAGGGTGGGTGGGTGTGCAGCCTGGCGGGGGGCTCCGTGTGCAGGTTTGGAACCATGCCCTAGTGGCAGGCACCCCAGCCCTGGCCTGGTGCAGGACCCACAGTCTTTGGCCCCGCACCTCCAGTTCTGTGGCCTCCCTGGGTCCTGCAGTAGCCAGCCCTCCGCTCCTGGGCCTCCCTCCTGGGCCTCCCTCCCACAGGGCCTCCAGTTCCAGCTTCTCTCACCCCCCCTTCCTTGCTCTCCCTGCTTCCTGCCTTCATCTTGTGATCTGGTTAGAAATCTTTCCTGGCTTCACTGGAAGTACGTTTTGGGGTCCCTATATCCCTGCTCTCCTTGCTAAAAGGTGATTTTGGGGAGAAGATGGAAATGGAAAGTTTCTGCTCAGGAGCTTAAAACTGAAGCTCTTCTTCTTCTTCATCATCTTCTTCTCCTTCTTCTTTTTTTTTTTAGTTTAAAATTTAAACTAGGATTCCCCTGGAATCCTCCCTGCTTGGAGGGGGTCTACCGTGTTCCAGTCTGGTCTTGAAGTTCAAGTAGAGCAGCTCCTTCCTTCCTGGATCTGGGCAGGTGAACGCCTGCGATGTGGGGCCGCCCCCAGGGCTGGCTGAATGTCTGCTCCGTGAGGACTCAGCCCACGAGGCTGATCAGCTCCTGATGGCTGCACAGTTGGCAGACGACGTCTGGGGCTGGCAGTCTGCGCATCCACTCCCATGACGACCAAAGACCCAGCAAGCCAGTCTGGGTCATGGACAGTGTCCACCAGGGTCCTAGGTCCTCAAAAACTGCTCTGTGTAGGGGCCCTTTTCTGATTCACCAACTTTGATTCTGGGGATGCTTCCAGGGATGGGCTCAGGGGTCTAAATCACCCCCAGCCCAAAGTCCCTCCTCTGGCCCTCTGTACCCTACTCTATAAGTATCCTGTGGCTGTCAGAACCAACCACTGCAAACTTGGCAAAGTTCCTCCAGAGTTCAGGGTCCAGAAGTCTGAAATTAAGGTACGGGAAGGGCTGTGCTCCTTCCAGAGGGTCCAGGAGAGAATCCTTCCTGACTATTTCTTACGGACCAGTGTTCCTGGACCTCTAGCCACAGCACTCCAATCTCTCTTCCATTTCCACATGATTGCTCTTCCAGTGCCGGTGTTCTCACTCTTTGTTTTCTCTTTCTTTTTTGGTACTGGGAATTGAATCCTTGGGTGCTTTACCACTGAACCACATTCCCAGCACTTTTTGTTTTTTATTTTGACACAGGGTCTTGCTAAATTGCTGAGGTCTTTGCTAAATGGCTGAATCTGGCCTCACTCTCGGTCCTCCTGCCTCAGCCTCCTGAGTGGCTGGAATTATAGGTGTGCACCACCACACTCGCAGGCTCTTTGATCTCTTATGAGGACAATGCTTATTGCATTGAGGGTCTTCCTAGGTAATCCAGGATAATCTTGTCTCAAGATTTGCAAAAGCCCCTTTTCCAAGTGAGGTTGCATTCTGAGATGAGGGGATCAGAATATGGACATATATTTGTGGGGTGCTATTGTTTGGCCCACCACACTCCCTAAGCTCCTGGAAAATCTCCTCTTTCCACCTAAATCCCCGTGGAGTGGTGTTCCACAGAGCCTGGTGGATGAAGACGAAGGGAGCAGCCACCATGTTGGGTCTCCAGGGACTTCCATGCTCCATGACACTAAAAGGAGGGGTAATAAACTGTCGAAGGAGGGACCGTCTCTTACTCTGTATTCATTTAGTAGGCACAGAGGGTCCCTGCTGAGTTTGACTTAAGTTTTTTTAACTTTATGATGATGAAGAGACACACACTCAGACGCACGCTGAAAGTGATACAAACTTTGAATTCTGACGCTGTCTTCTCCAGCCTAGCAGTACGTGGTCTGATTCTCCTGTGATGCCAGGCAGTGGCAGCAAGCGCAGCTCCCAGGCAGCCCTGCCACCACGAGGGGTTCAACCACAGAGCGCTGTGTGGCTGGGCCAGGACCTTCTGCAGGGGAGGGTATTAGACGCGCTTTCTGCATGCTGTGTTTCCAACTTGAGCTGGCTGCCTGCGACCCTGCTGTCGGTCGAGGAACTCACTCTGCGCCATGTGGAGTGTCGTGGTGACGGGGAAGCTTCTTTTGGACACACGTCTCCACCTCCCTTTGGGTGATGGTGTTGGAGACAGTCTCCAGGCTGGTGAACCCTTGGCTGGACCCTGATGCTGACCTCGATCCCCTCCTGGGTCAGTCTTATGGGGTTGACCTGTTGTCTGTTCTGACCTCCTGCTACAGCTGACCCATGGGCTGTCCCTTGACTGCCCAGACCCTGGTGTTGAAGCAGGATGCTTGCTCCTCTAAGGTGGGCATTTCTATAGGGCACAGCCCTATGCCAAAGAAGGGCCCAGCATGCTGACATTAGGCAAAGGGGTTGGGATGCTACTTAAATCATAGTAATAAAATGCACAGGACTGTCTCAAAGCAATAGTAAAACTAAAGCAGCAAAGACAGTGGCTGAGGAAAGGGGTTGGGGGGCACTGGCAGCTCTGCCTTGGTCTTCAGGAGCGCTAGCGTTTTCTGTTTGGGGCCTGTTGCCTAGGGAAATTCCACAACCGGAGCGTCATTCCTACTGGATTCAGACTTTTCCAAAAATCTCATGAGACCAAAGCCTTCTACTATTTTAATATATGGGTCAATGGAAAACAGTTGGAAATCTGGTAGTTGGTTAAAATTTCACTGGCCAGGCCCTTGTTTGAATAGACACATTTATAATTTAGTTAATGCTCTAATAAATTTACACTGTAAGGAGTTCACAAATTTTAACTCAGGATTTTTTTGGGGTGGGGTGGGGAGTGAGGAGAAGCAGAGAGATCAGAAACATAGGGCCAGGAGGAACTAAGACCCTCGGGCCCTTCCTTGCCAGCAAGCAGGTGACAGGATTGAGCCTTCCCTTCCCCAGCGGAGGTTACAAGGCCCATGAAACGTGTTTTGTTTCAAACGAAACTTTCTCCAACGTCTTAAAATTCAGATTTCACACAACGAGTGAGGTTTCTGGCTCCTTCTGAAGTGCTGGCGATCCTGCCTGTTCTCTGCAGGGTGACAGGGTGTTCTCTCTAGGTCCTCCGAGTTCTTCCCGCACCATAGCCACGTGGGAAGGGAGAGGGTTCTGGAGGGGGAGGCCAGCTGAGGAGCCCCAGACCTGCCCTGGGAGACATGGGTATAAACACCCCCGCCCCCCGACACATACCAGGTGTGGATGCCGAAGACTGGGACGTGAAGCATGTGACCCATCAGCCCGGCTGCCTGGGCTTGGATGCCGTGTGGATCCTCAGGGGCCAGGAGAGCAGGAGCGGGCCTCCTTGGCTCCCCAGATCTGCCAGATGTCCAAGCTGTGGGGAAGGGAGTTAGGACCTGGCCAGCTCTGAATGTCAGGCCTTAGACGCGCCCCTGAACTCCTCCAGGTTCCAGAAAGCTATGAGATGCCGGACCTCAGTCCCTTAGGGAGGAAACGGCCCAGCGGAGTCAGTTGAGAGCTGGAATCTGAGTGTCCACACACTGTGCTAATTAGATGGCTAATTGATTAAGACATATTTCATAGCAGACTTTCTTTTCTAAAGTGACCTGGGATTCCTCACTATGCACATACACACTTCTTCCAAACAGTCATTGGAATTAGGGGAGATGAGAAATCCGCTGGGCAGAATGTCACATGATGGGTCTCTGAACGGAGAGGTGACATCTTGAAAGTTGGTTATAGGAAGAATTCTCACAGGGCATCTGAGACAAAGCTTGGTTTGGATGTGTCTGTAGACAGGAGCTTCCTTACCTACTTTTGTCACTTGGCCCTGAGCTGGGGGCTGAGAACTTGGCAAGGAACACACCTCCACGGGGAAGCCAGGGAGTCCCTTTGTTTGAGGTGCCTGGGGGGCCACAGGAGTGCAGCTGCCCTGAGGGGGTACCTCTGAAAGCCCCCATCCTGAAGAATTGGAAGACAGGAGCTTACTATGATTTTTAAAATTCTCCTATCAGTTTGGGATATTAAAAGTAAATTTTTTTAAAAAGTGCGTTTGTCTTACACAGGTGCATCTCTGAGGGCAGACCTAACGGCTCTGTGCTCTTCCGGATACTTTTTGGTGAACTACCCATTAAAGCACCTTCTCCTGAAAGGATCGTCAGGTGGGGCAGACTGGACGGTCTGGGCAGCGTGCTGTCCAGGGGAAGCTGGGTCTGTGTGTCCCAGCAATAGAGGAGAGGAAACCTTCAGTTGCCTGATCAGCTGAGAGTGGCTAGAAGTCTGCAGACGTTGTCCCCTCCATCTTTTAACAGTCAGCCACCCTGGCAGGGGCAGCCTTGGCTGACGGCACAGAGCGCAGTCCCTGAATGAGGACTGCAGCCCGCCCCATCTGCCTCCTCCCTTTTCTAGGGGTGGCTTTGCATTCCTACGGATTCTGCTGGGCGTGTCGCTTCCCGTCATGGTACATGTGGACGTAGGAGAAAAGGCCCCAAGCTCCACACCGCACCTCCTCTGTCCATCCTGTGTTCGGTTCTGAGTTCCACCAGCGCTGGGGCCACGTGTGTGGCTCCCTGGTGCCGTCGGCTCCTGGCCTGTGCTGGTTAATGGTAAATGCTCAGGGAATGTTCAAGAACTCAGGACGGGCAGCTCCTTCCCAGCTGGAGAGCCCTCTGGAGCACGTGAGGGCTGCCCCTCTGGGGACGCCCAGCTGTCAAAACTGCCCGGGTTGCATCCCCCAGAGGTGGAGGCACATGCCACTCCATCTGGAGGGCCAGGGAAGAGAGGCCTGCAGCACTGTCCCCCAGGGTGGGCCCCACTGCCCTGTGGCATGTGACAGCCCGGAGACCTGCCCTGGGGACCCTAGGGACGTGAGTCCCAGGATCATACAGGAAAGCAGCCCTCTCTTTGTCAATCTGCGTTTTACCCCACAGACATGTTGGGGTGGACAGAGGGCAGTGAGGGAAGCTTCTAGAAGGCACTCTGAGTCTTGGGAAGACTTGTGACGTCCCAGTGGTCCCATGCTACGCGGAGGGCTCACTCATTATCTCCCAGGGTGGTACGGGGGGACCCCAGGCAGAGGAGAGACCCCTGGAGAGCTGGGGACCGCTCACAGGGCCCTCTGGAACCTACCAGTGTGGCTGTGTAGCAGACGTCCATCGTGGGCATCCACTCACCTTCCACCCGTTCCGTCTCAATCAGGACCTGCCACCAGCCTCCTGTCCCAGCTGCCCCCAGAGCACAGGGTTCTCCATACCTACCACATGGCTCCTCAGGGCCACGTCTTCACTCACACAGTCACCTCTGCCAAGGCCCCAGAACTGCCTCTCCACTCGGAGGACTCCTAGGTGTCTCCTCCCCAGGGAGCCTTTCAGGGTCCACCAGACCTGCCTGGCTGAATCGGGGTGGGGAGGTGGACTGGGACGGCGGGAGCAGGGTTTCAGTAAGCCCCCAGGTGGTGCAGGGGGAGGCCCGGGCTTGCGGCCCTCGCTCTGCTCAGAGCCTTTTGCAAAGGCCTGCTTCGCTGTCCCTTGAATTTTGCAGGCTCCTTCAGTTCTTCCTCTGTTCTTCCTACTGGGACCCTTCAGCCCCAGATCCTGGAGAAGGCACCCCACAGTGAACCTGCACTCCTGCCCCTAAGGTAAGAGAGTAGGAGCTTGGCGCGGTCTGACCACAGTGGCCTCTGGAAGGATGAGTGGGTGGGGACTGCAGGTCTGATAGCAGCTCAGGGCCGACCACCTGTGATCACTTGCATCTTCAGGCACTTTGATGCCAGTCCACCTGTGCCCTGGGCGACATTGGCAAGGGAGTGAGGGCCACAGTCAAGGAAAGGGCAGGACCAGGACGGCAGCTAGGGGTTCAGGGGGAGAGCAGCCACGAGGGCTTGCACGTGGCTCAGAGCCTTGTAGCGCTCTGCCCTATGCCTCTGCCAGCCTTTGCCTTGGGCCTCCCCTCTGCAGGGGACATAACTTCCTGGCTCTTCTGGGGAGGTGGCTCTTATTGCTATGGAGCATCCCCCAAGGGGAGGCTGCAGATGTGAGCCTTTACCACTAGCGCCCGCAGCAGCTTGGAGACGGGCTCTCCTGACCTGAAATGGACCCCAAGGTCTGGGGTGGCCCAGTGGTGTGGTAACCACAGTGCAGAGCTATGACCTGTCCCAACAGCTCTGAGCCTAGCCTAGGCAGCCCTCCCAGGGGAGGCTTCTGTGTTGCCGACTCCGACAGGTAGGCATGGATGGGCATGATTACAGGCATGTTTCTGTGAGGGTACTCCTTGGGACTTTGAAGGTGATAAAGGGGGCAAGGGATCCTGAGGCTCCAAAAGCCCCTCTTCCACATCGAGGACGACGTGCAGTTGTGCAGGTTTGTATCCTTTGCCCTGCAAGTCCGCACGCGGTGCCCTCAGGGAGGACTCAGGTGTCTGAGCAAGTGAGTGATGAATGAAGGAAACCAAGCTGCCGCCAGGCCCCCAGCCATGCTGCTGCCCAGAAGTCCTGCGGGGGCACCAGGCTCCCTACCTGCTCCTCCTCAGTCTGTCCCGGAGACAGGCTGCAGACAGGGGTGTGTGGCAGGTGCACTGCACGTCTGTGTGTCTTTCCAGGTGATCCTGTTTGCTTCCTGGGGGTGGGAACTGCAGGTGAGAAGTCAGCGGGGTGCCTGCCCAGGGCGGGAGAGGGGTGCCAAGGAGACGTTGAGGTGGGGACGCTCGCTCATGGTTACGGTCACTGTTTACAGTGTCGTGGCCATTCATGACTGTGGCCAGTGGAAAAAGAACTTCACCGTTGCTTATAAATCCTGACTCAGTGGCCGCCCTTGCTGGCGCCTCTCCCGTGGCCATCATTCACCTCGCGGCTGGAGGCGGGGCTGCGGCAGCAGTTGGAACAAGGTGCATCTGTGCCAGTTCCTCCGAGTGCTCACTGCACCATGCCTGCTCGTCTCCGCCCTGCGCTCCTGCCCCTCCTGTCTGGCTGTGGTGGCCGGGTGGGACGGAACCTGGCCCTCCTCGGCTTGCTTCCCGGGCAGTTACTCAGTGCTGTGTCATCTACCCGGGCTTGTCCCCACCCACCTGTGGATGGACTCCCTGTCCCACGCAGTCACTGCAGAGAGCCCACATTCCTGTCTGTAGCCTCCAGGAGCCGGCTCTGTCTGTCCCTGTCATTCCCACTCAGCGTCCCCTCCCCACCTCAGCGTCCCCTCCCCACCTCGGCGTCCCCTCCCCTGTTCTGCACAAGGTTGCAGGAGCTACTGTCCTGCCCACGAGGGGCTCAGAGTCTCCCCACAGTGCACAGAGGGGGCCACGCATGAGCATAGAGCCCAGACCTGCTGACTGGCAGAGGGTCTGCTCTGTCCAGAACACCCGGGAGGCGATTGTGTAGAGAGTTCCAGGCAAAGAAGGCAGGACTAGGAGAAATTCCAAGGCTTCCTACGTGGGGCACCTGCTTGAACATTCTGTGGCCTCCAGAACTCTTCTGCTTACGCCTTTGAACCAATCTCTGTGACAACCTGAGTCCAGAAAGTTGGGGTGTTATTTCATTGTAGAGAAAATTGGGCCTCAGATGGAGTGACCAACCCAAAGTCCCACGGCTAGTCTCTGAAGAGCCGTGTGTACAATCCAGTCCCCTCCTCAGGCCAGGGGCAGCCCCTGCCTTGCACCTGCCCTGTGCTTCTCTGCTGTCTGGTGGATAGACAAAATCTGCACCACTTTGTCACCTTCTCTCTCCTCCCTTCCCATCCGTCCCACCTCGTTCTCCCACCCCCTGCCCCAGCTCCGAGCCGTCTCTAGTCTTTCTGCCTCTGTCGAGTGGCCTTCTCAGCCATGTGTGTAGCGAGCACTCACCGCACGTGGTGGTTTCGGGTTCATTGTGCTGTTCCGTGTCACTGCCCTGCTGACCCTCTGCGCAGCCATCACGTGCCCTGTGCCTCCTCAGGGCTCGACGGGCGTTGGCTGTTCCCACTCTTGGGCTACTTGTTAATAATACCTCTATGAACATGTGCGTGGAAGCTTTTGTGTGAACACGCATTTTCAATTCTCTTGGGAATGTATCTACCTAGGAAAGGCTGAGGCACTCAGTAAGTCTCTGTTTGAACTTGTGAGGAGCTCACTGTTTGGAGAGGTGCACTACTGCTTCCTGTTCCCCCAGCAGAGTGTGAGGATTTTAGCTCATCTTCCCGCCAGTACTCACCATGTCATTGTCCCAGGGGAGGTTCCGTGGTGTCCCTGGGGCTTTGATCTGCCTTTCCCTGTGGCTGGTGATGCTCAGGGTCTTTTCCTGCACTTATTGGCCATCTGCATATCTTCTGGCACTCTTCCCATGTCTTAAATCAGGTTATCTTTTTATTGTTGAATTGTAAAAGCTAGTTGTATATTCTAGCTACAAATCCTTTATCAGATCTATGATTTGCAAATATTTTCTCCTGTTATGGGTGTCTCCTCACTTTTATGAAAATGGTTTGTGAAACATGATTTTTAAATTTGATGAAATTCAGTTTATCTATTTTTTTCTTCAGTTGTCTCGGTTGTGACGATCACCCCTTATTTTTTTCCTCAGCATCTTATAGTTTTAACCTTTACACTTAGGTCTTTGGTCCATTTTGAGTTTATTTCTATTTGGCTTCCATTTGCCTTTGGATGTCTAGTTGTCTCGGCAATATTGATCGGAAAGACATTTTTCATCTTGGAATGGTTTGGAACCCTTGCCCAACACAAATGTAAGGTTTTTTCCTGGTCCCCGTTGGAGTCCATTAATCCAAGTGTCCCTTGGAAGGCAAGCCCCTCACTGCCTTGGCGGCTACTGATTACTGTAAGTTTGGAAACCAGGAAGAGCTTGTTCTGCTTTTTCAAGATATCTGGGTCCCTTGTCAATTCTTATGGGTTTTGGAATCAGCTCGTCAATTTCTGCCTTGAAGTCAGTCTTCCTTCTTGATGCGGGTCCGGGTTTCTGATATCCTGGTCTTCTCAAGCCTGGGGGATAAGTGCGGGCTGGCAGTGGAGGAAGCACCAAGGAAGTCAGATGCTGTGGAGACAGAGTGGAGAGCAAGGGCCGGCCGGGGGGAGCGACCGGGCGACAGGCTGCAGTGGTGCCAGGGGCAGGCTTGCTTGGGTTGGGCGCCTCCGTCCTGCAACTGGGGTGGATTAGGGCATCAGCACCCCAGAGTCTAGCAGGGATACTCAACGTCCTGTGCTGGAAGTTTCCACTAAGCTGGGGACAACATGTTTTTGGGACTAGTGGGGAAGAAAATTCTGCTGCCAACCCTGTGCTTGCTCTGCCTTTAACTTTGTACATCAAGCCTGAATCGGGCCCATGCTCCTTCTCTCGAGGCTGGTGATCCCGGTGGCTCTCTGAGGGCCCGCAGAGGAGCTCCAGAGGTTCTGATCAGTGTCGTGACCCCTTGCCCGCAAGGAAGATGCAACTCAGGAATCTTCTTTCAGCAGTTTATTCAGGCCTTGATTAAAGTATCTTCTAGTGACCCCCCCCTACTCCCGAGTGCCCAAGCACAGCCTAATAAAGCCTCCCACGTACCAATCTTAAGCCACCACGTGGATCTTTCTCATAGGGTGGCAAGGGATAGCGTGCCAACTCTCTATAAAAGGAGTTGTTTACCACAGGCCACAGTGGAAGCCGGCGCCATCTTCTAATGGCGGCCACAATCTACAACAATGGCTTACCACAGATCAGATGTAAGCCGAGGGCTGCAGCCAGCGAGCGTGGCAGGGTTGTGACTCAGAGTCCCTGAGACGGTGTGGATGACATGAGGGAACACCCGAGGTTGGTTTGCTCTGTGACAGGCAGGTCTCCCTGTCACGGGCCTTCTGACAGAGGTCTAGAGAGGAGAAGGCTGTCCACACCTCGAGGCTGAAAATGCTGGTGAGGAGAGAGGACGGAGCAGCCCTCGGGGAGAACCACAGGACAGTGAGGCCGTGGACGCCAGGGCTCGCAGGGCTGGGATTTGGGGCTGAGGCTCCATGTGGCTCTGCAGCCACATCTTCCTGTGGCCTGGAGAGTCCTGATGTTTTCTTGCCTCGATGACCAAGTCCTCCAGGTTTGTGGAGGCACACGGGCTGGTGTGGCTGGACGCTCTCCTCCCAATGCACCGTGGTTCGGACTGACCCTGGGCAGCAGAGGTCCACCGCAGTCCTTCAAACAGATCTGGCCAAGTGGGCCTCCTCTGCCACCCAACAATGTCCAGCTGAGTTGAGGGAAATGGTTTTGGTTGGCAGCACCTTGGCTCATGGTAGGAACGGGGAACTTGATTTTCTTCCCGTTCTTGTCAGCCAGTGTGATAGTGTTGAGAGGAGTGTGTGTGTGTGTGTGTGTGTGTGTGTGTGTGTATGGGGGGTGTTAGAAGGTTCAGCATGCAGGAGGGATGGAGAGGCCAGCCTGGAGCTGTGCCTGGGCTGAGCACCTCAGGGCTGGCCTCTGTCCAGGGCAATCTCTCTTCCTGTCCCCTCTGGGGGACGGTGTGCAGGGCTGGGCCTCCTGTGGGCACATCTCAGCTTCACCACTGTTAGAAGGTGAAGGTGGGCAAGCTGCTCCCTGTTGGAGCTCAGGCTCCTCACTGCGGAAGGCGGGGAGGGCAGGCTCTCGTGCAGTTCTCCTGGTCGGGTGAGGCCAAGCAGGAGGTGGTGTAGCACTGGGCTGGCCCACGCTGCTGGCCGTTGTTGCTTCATGGGGGTCACAGGTTATCCCCAACCCAGGGTGCTCAGAGCCTATAGCCAATGAGGCTTCCTGACCTGGGGCCCTCTTTCCAGAGACCAGGCCTCTCCACAGTGACACAGAGACTGGGAACATGAGGATGAGGCGGGGAGGCTCCTGGGCGGCAGGCGGCACTGCTGTAGTGAGGAACACCAGAGCCAAGCCCAACCCAGAAGCGACTGGAAGCTGGGCAGGCCTGCTGTCTCTCCACTGGCCGAGCAGCTCGAAGCAGGTAGGAGACTCCCAGTCACAGACGCTTTAGGGCCTGGGATGGCGGCACCTTGGAGAAATGAGGGAAGGACCTCATGTCTAGGGGATGAACAGAAACCAGCCTGTCCCGGCTGGGACGGACCATTGTGCTGTGGCTACTGGCTCTGTAACAGCCTAAGTCACAATGTCACCCGAGCCTAGTGACAGGGCTGGAGGGAGGGGCTGGTTGGCCCAACCTCACTTGCATCTCCAAGATCAAACGTGGGGACTGGCCTTGAGGCTGCCCAGACACGAGTCCAGTCAGTCTTTAACAGCTGAGTCCCGGGCCCTCGGAGCTGCTCTGTGGATGTTTGACAAGTGGTGGTGGCAATGCGATGGTCCCTTGACTGGCCTGACTCTGGGGACCCTGAAGCTCCTCCCGACGTCCATCCCTGCAGGCAGCGTGGGCTGGCCAGCTGTGGCCTGTGCCCCTCCCTTTCCACATGGGTGGCTGTGACTTTTGAATTCTCTGAACTTCTACTTTGAACCTCTTGAATTTTATCAACAGCTTCAGAAGATTTCTTCATTATACCTTTTCTTGGCCATATATATATATATAATTTTCTAGTTAAAGGTAGACACAGTATCTTTATTTTTTTATTTTTATGTGGTGCTGAGGATTGACTGCAGTGCCTCACGCGTGCCAGACGAGCGCTCTACCTCTGAGTCACAACCCCAGCCCAACACATATATATTTTTAACATGACAAATAAAGAACCAGCACCGTACTGTAATATTAAGATTCTTTAAAAAATTATTATCAAGTAGAGGCAGGTGATACATTAGATAACAGTGAAGCCAGAATGAGACAGGCAGGCAGTGTAGACAGGTAAATCCAGTCAGGTGGATCAAGGAGGCCAATTTTGAGTGAATTCCTGGAAGTTGGAGACTGTCCCCTGCGGGACTGAAAGGTGAGCTCCTCAGAGCCCTTCCTCCTCCCTGACCAAGAACTTGCTCCAGCCTGTGGCCAAGGTGACCTGTCCCAGGAACTGCCCCTGCCTACAGGGAGCCAGAAGGAGGTTAATTCATGTGTTCTGGGCTGCCCCATCCTGCCCTTGCCCCTTCAGCCACCTGTGTCCCACCTTTGGGCCATCACATGTCCCACCGTCCCACTGTCCCACCAGCACTCCTGGGCCTAGTCCTGGGCCTAGCACCCGGCACTGGTAGGCCTTGGTATCAGCAGTGTAGACTCATTTTATCAGTATGTTGTATTTTTTGCTATGAGTTTCAAAAATTTTAATTCAGACTCTGGGGTGCAGATATAAGAGTAAGATTTGACCCAGAGAAGCACAAAAATAGACCGTTTAGGAAAAGACAGATGTGGTGCAGAAGCCCCTGTGTTAGGGATGATCTCGCACAACTGCTTCAGACCCAGCGCCCGCTGGACCAGGAGTCAGCCCTGCGTGACCACAAGCCATCCCTGAATCCGACAGCTCTGACCCTGGAGCGTCCACTTCCTCCTCCTGCTGCGGGCAAGTGGTCGTGGGTCGTCGGGGCAGCTGGACCCCACACGTGCACAGCCTGGGAAGAGCCCCTGTCCTGAACGCGCTGGTTCAGAGGTGGGCGATGCCTCCCTTCCAGCTGTCCTTCCTGGTTCCTGGTCAGGCTCTGTGCTCTCAGGCAGGATGGGGCTGGGCCTGGAATCTGTCAGTGATGGTTGGAGGCTCTCTCCCGTCAGTGGGCGAGCCGGGAGTGCTGCACGCTGCAGAGAGCCATGGGGCACCGCTGCCCTGGACACGCCTCGTCAGCAGGGCACCTCCTGCTCTCTGCGGTTTGTGCAGGGTCAGAGATCGGCAGGACGGAGGTGTTCCTGAGACCACCACACAACACCTTCTTTGGGGCTGTTTGATGGGTGTCAGCTCCAGTATTTGAAGACGCCAAAGCTGCAGTGGGTTTCGTTGAAAAAATAGAGGACATTTTGGAGCAACTCTTGAAATGATCTTTTGGACTATTCTAAACAGAAAAAATTCCAGAGAACATAAAATGGCAGTTCATTTAGAACTGATCAAGCAGGTATTAACTGTGATATTTAGAAGTTTCTGGAACCCTTCCTTCATTAAGGCCCCTGTCTCAGAATGGTTGAAACAGCCCTGAAGGCGTTGTGGCATGGCACAGGCCACCCTGAGGTACGATGGGTCTCCATGGTGAGCACTCGCGTGTATGCTGTGCAGCACCCCAAGCCACCCCCCAGCATGCGCAAGTCACCGAGGGCCAGGCTCACCTACCTGTTTGTGAAATCTGTTTGGCAAAACACAGTCTGTGTGTTCCCACCGCGACACTCAGCTGTGGAATAAGAGAAGAAAGCGTTTTCCATGAGGCTCTCCTCGCAGCAGGCTCCCTCAGGGCAAGCCCTGGGGACCCACAGCCAGACAGTGACTCTGCCTGGCCACCCGCACTGTCACCCTCTGTGGCAGCTTTGAAGGGTGCTGTGGATTTGGAGAACATGCCGGGCTTTTCTTTTCTCCTTCAAAGGATAAAAATGGAGCAGGCATGCATATACAAATTGATGCCTGAAAAATTTTAAGCCCCCAAAAAATCTATTTCTCCAAAGTGAAAGTAGGACTTTGGGACAGATAAACTTGGTGCCGTCACTGGAACCCCCTTTTCACTTTCCACCCTTTAATCATCTTCAGAAAATTGAAAATGACAGTGAAACCAGGAGCTCCATTATTTGATTTTAGTGAGTTTGGCTTTCTTCCTTTTCAGAAAGGGATACTCTGTTTCATATATGCAAACCCACATCCAGCAATTCCGCCCGCCTTCCCAGGCCACTTCCAGCCACTTCCAGGCTTCTAGCTCCTTCTGAGTTTTTGGTCTCCATCTATCTTGTGGAATGCGCGCCTCTTCCGTTCTGCCTCTGTTATGAGCATGTTCTGACATCCTTCTGTGGACATGAGGGCTTCTGACTTAGGCCAGCCCCTCCCGCTCCTTCATAACTGAGCTTTGGTTAAATAACCTTCTGTGTTCACCATTGTGAGTGTGAACAAGGACCCCTCCGGGGCTTGGCCTTGCGTCCATGCTCTGCATGATCCCCAGACTCCTTTCCCTCACTGTCAAGCACAGCTCTAACCTGTTTCCTGAACTCCCCAGCCTCCCTTTGGAAACCCTGCCCTCTTGTTCTGGCCCAGGCCTGCTGAGCTGGACTTTGACCTTGATCTTGACGCTCCTGAAGGTGCTGTGGTCTTAGCATCTGCCTGGAAGCCTCTTTCTGCACTTCCTGTGGAGCCCAGCTCCTGGAGTGGTTTCCTCCTCCCTGGTTTCTCCCTCAGTTTGGTGGGATGCATCCTTTAGTGGACTCCTGGAATGTGACGGCTAGGAACTTTCTGGGCCCCTCACCAACAGTGTCTTCATTCCATCTCTGCGTCCAGTTGGGGATATCACCAGGCTCTCGGAGGCACTGTCCGGGCATCTCCTTGCCTCTGGTGCTGCCTCTGGCTCCTAGGCTTTCTGACTTCTTATCCTGTATGTGCCCCTGCTATGAACGAGGGGTGCCAGTGAGGGAGGCCACACACTTCCTGCCCTTCCACAATGTCAGAATTTATCAAGTGACAATGAATGGACAGGCTGAGCCACTTCAGCAGCTACAACTACTGAGTACTCATGGGGCATCTGAGGGCCATAAACCCGTCAAACACAAGATTTTTTATTCCAATCTTAATTTCTAATATCCGCAACACTCAAGTAACACATCGTCCTGCACACAATGGCATGTTAAGAGGCCACCGAAAAACTAAGGGAAATTTAAAGTGGCCGCAGGGTCACAGGATGCTGACCAAGAGCACAGGCAGAGAGAAGGCAGAGTCAGCGCCACCGCAGGGGGTCAGATGGAGTTTTAACCCATCAGTTCTGCAGAGTTGCCAAGGCAGGAGGTCCAGATGGACACTAGTTTCAGTGTCAGCTCAGGTGTCAGCTTGTAATGGGCCACGTGAGGCCTTCACAAGCAGGAGAGACCACGCTCTGTGGAAGCCCAGAAGGATAGGGGGCTTTTGCTGTGGTGATTTTCCTGGGCAAGGCTCGTGATGAGGGACCAGATGACGGGGTAAGAGGGTGGCAGTGTCCTGTTTTGGGGGCTCTTCTTTTTGTGGGTCTCTAGTGAGGAGGCTGGAACTGGTGAGGTTGATGAGCTCCAGTGCTGGGTGTTCCCAATGTGGTAGACCAGGTGCTCCTTGGTTTAGTTTGAAAAGTTGGTACATAGAAGTTAATTACCAATTCACGCCTATGGTGGTGTGGGGCAGAGGGTGGTTGTTCACTTGTACAAACAAGGTGTGGTGTCATCTACCTCAGCACCTGGACTCGAAGTAGCTCATGGCAAACTATTGCTTTATGAGATGGAGGAGCTCAGAATTAGGCCCAGCCTGAGGACTGCTGTTCCACATACCATGGAGTCACCAGGGCAGGCACAGCCTGAGGACTGCTGTTCTACACACCATGGAGTCACCAGGGCAGGTGCAGCCTGAGGACCGCTGTTCTACACACCATGGAGTCACCAGGGCAGGCACAGCCTGAGGACCGCTGTTCCACACACCATGGAGTCACCAGGGCAGGCACAGCCTGAGGACTGCTGTTCTACACACCATGGAGTCACCAAGGCAGGTGCAGCCTGAGGACCGCTGTTCCACACACCATGGAGTCACCAGGGCAGGCGCAGCCTGAGGACTGCTGTTCTACACACCATGGAGTCACCAGGACAGGTACAGCCTGAGGACTGCTGTCCTGCACACCATGGAGTCACCAGGGCAGGCACAGCCTGAGGACTGCTGTTCTGCACACCATGGAGTCACCAGGGCAGGCACAGCCTGAGGACTGCTGTTCTACACACCATGGAGTCACCAGGACAGGTACAGCCTGAGGACTGCTGTCCTGCACACCATGGAGTCACCAGGGCAGGCACAGCCTGAGGACTGCTGTTCTGCACACCATGGAGTCACCAGGGCAGGCACAGCCTGAGGACTGCTGTTCTACACACCATGGAGTCACTAGGGCAGGCACAGCCTGAGGACTGCTGTTCCACACACCATGGAGTCACTAGGGCAGGCACAGCCTGAGGAATGCTGTTCTACACACCATGGAGTCACCAGGGCAGGCACAGCCTGAGGACTGCTGTTCTACACACCATGGAGTCACCAAGGCAGGCACAGCCTGAGGACTGCTGTTCCACACACCATGGAGTGACCAGGGCAGGCACAGCCTGAGGACTGCTGTTCCACACACCATGGAGTCACCAGGGCAGGCACAGCCTGAGGAATGCTGTTCTACACACCATGGAGTCACCAGGGCAGGCACAGCCTGAGGACTGCTGTTCTACACACCATGGAGTCACCAAGGCAGGCACAGCCTGAGGACTGCTGTTCCACACACCATGGAGTCACCAGGGCAGGCACAGCCTGAGGACTGCTGTTCCACACACCATGGAGTCACCAGGGCAGGCACAGCCTGAGGACTGCTGTTCCACACACCATGGAGTCACCAAGGCAGGCACAGCCTGAGGACTGCTGTTCCACACACCATGGAGTCACTAGGGCAGGCACAGCCTGAGGAATGCTGTTCTACACACCATGGAGTCACCAGGGCAGGCACAGCCTGAGGACTGCTGTTCTACACACCATGGAGTCACCAAGGCAGGCACAGCCTGAGGACTGCTGTTCCACACACCATGGAGTCACCAGGGCAGGCACAGCCTGAGGACTGCTGTTCCACACACCATGGAGTCACCAGGGCAGGCACAGCCTGAGGAATGCTGTTCTACACACCATGGAGTCACCAGGGCAGGCACAGCCTGAGGACTGCTGTTCCACACACCATGGAGTCACTAGGGCAGGCACAGCCTGAGGTCTGCTGTTCTACACACCATGGAGTCACTCAGGGCAGGCACAGCCTGAGGTCTGCTGTTCTACACACCATGGAGTCACTAGGGCAGGCACAGCCTGAGGACTTCTGTTCTACACACCATGGAGTCACCAGGGCAGGTACAGCCTGAGGACTGCTGTTCCACACACCATGGAGTCACTAGGGCGGGCACAGCCTGAGGACTGCTGTTCCACACACCATGGAGTCACTAGGGCAGGCACAGCCTGAGGTCTGCTGTTCTACACACCATGGAGTCACTAGGGCGGGCACAGCCTGAGGACTGCTGTTCCACACACCATGGAGTCACCAGGGCAGGCACAGCATGAGGACCGCTGTTCCACACACCATGGAGTCACTAGGGCAGGCACAGCCTGAGGACTGCTGTTCCACACACCATGGAGTCACTAGGGCGGGCACAGCCTGAGGACTGCTGTTCCACACACCATGGAGTCACTAGGGCAGGCACAGCCTGAGGTCTGCTGTTCTACACACCATGGAGTCACTAGGGCGGGCACAGCCTGAGGACTGCTGTTCCACACACCATGGAGTCACTAGGGCAGGCACAGCCTGAGGTCTGCTGTTCTACACACCATGGAGTCACTAGGGCGGGCACAGCCTGAGGACTGCTGTTCCACACACCATGGAGTCACCAGGGCAGGCACAGCCTGAGGACCGCTGTTCCACACACCATGGAGTCACCAGGGCAGGCACAGCCTGAGGACTGCTGTTCTACACACCATGGAGTCACCAGGGCAGGCACAGCCTGAGGACTGCTGTTCTACACACCATGGAGTCACCAGGGCAGGCACAGCCTGAGGACTGCTGTTCCACACACCATGGAGTCACTAGGGCAGGCACAGCCTGAGGTCTGCTGTTCTACACACCATGGAGTCACTAGGGCGGGCACAGCCTGAGGACTGCTGTTCCACACACCATGGAGTCACCAGGGCAGGCACAGCCTGAGGACCGCTGTTCCACACACCATGGAGTCACCAGGGCAGGTACAGCCTGAGGACTGCTGTTCCACACACCATGGAGTCACTAGGGCGGGCACAGCCTGAGGACTGCTGTTCCACACACCATGGAGTCACCAGGGCAGGCACAGCCTGAGGACTGCTGTCCTACACACCATGGAGTCACTAGGGCAGGCGCAGCCTGAGGACCGCTGTTCTACACACCATGGAGTCACCAGGGCAGGCACAGCCTGAGGACCGCTGTTCTACACACCATGGAGTCACCAGGGCAGGCACAGCCTGAGGACCGCTGTTCTACACACCATGGAGTCACCAGGGCAGGCGCAGCCTGAGGACCGCTGTTCTACACACCATGGAGTCACCAGGGCAGGCGCAGCCTGAGGACCGCTGTTCCACACACCATGGAGTCACCAGGGCAGGCACAGCCTGAGGACTGCTGTTCTGCACACCATGGAGTCACCAAGGCAGGTGCAGCCTGAGGACCGCTGTTCCACACACCATGGAGTCACCAGGGCAGGCACAGCCTGAGGACTGCTGTTCTGCACACCATGGAGTCACCAGGGCAGGCACAGCCTGAGGACTGCTGTTCTACACACCATGGAGTCACCAAGGCAGGTGCAGCCTGAGGACCGCTGTTCCACACACCATGGAGTCACCAGGGCAGGCACAGCCTGAGGACCGCTGTTTCACACACCATGGAGTCACTAGGGCAGGAACAGCCTGAGGACTGCTGTTCCACACACCATGGAGTCACCAGGGCAGGTGCAGGCTGAGGACTGCTGTTCTACACTCCATGGAGTCACCAGGGCAGGCACAGCCTGAGGACTGCTGTTCTACACACCATGGAGTCACCAAGGCAGGCACAGCCTGAGGACTGCTGTTCCACACACCATGGAGTCACCAGGGCAGGCACAGCCTGAGGACTGCTGTTCTACACACCATGGAGTCACCAAGGCAGGTGCAGCCTGAGGACTGCTGTTCTACACACCATGGAGTCACCAGGGCAGGCACAGCCTGAGGACTGCTGTTCTACACACCATGGAGTCACCAGGGCAGGCACAGCCTGAGGACTGCTGTTCTACACACCATGGAGTCACCAAGGCAGGTGCAGCCTGAGGACTGCTGTTCTACACACCATGGAGTCACCAGGGCAGGCACAGCCTGAGGACTGCTGTTCTGCACACCATGGAGTCACCAGGGCAGGTGCAGGCTGAGGACTGCTGTTCTGCACACCATGGAGTCACCAGGGCAGGCACAGCCTGAGGACTGCTGTTCTACACACCATGGAGTCACCAGGGCAGGCGCAGCCTGAGGACTGCAGTTCCACACACTGTGGAGTCACTCAGGATGAGCCTATTCCTCATGCCCAAGGTTGTTTGTCTTTCTTGTTAACATTCAGTAGAATTTCAGTGTTCTGTCTTGCTCTCAGTATTGTGACGTGCCACGGTGGTGTGTCCTGTTGGGGGTTCTCCTCTCAGTGTTCCACTGTTTGGTTGGAAACTCACGCCCTCCTCTCAATTCCTGGTATTTCTTTTCATATTATTTGCCTGTGATTTCTGCGGTGTGTTTTCTGTTCTCCTTTCTGTGTCTCCTGGTTCTCAGCCGCTCATCTCCTGATGTAGTTTCCTCTATTTCCTGCTTTATTATTTCTCTTTGACTTCTTACTATTCTTTCTTAGGGATATATTTTTTTTTTTGTTTTAGTAAATCTTGCATAAACTGCTATTGATTTCACCTTTTGCTGTGGCGAGTTTAATATGTAAAATTTCTCATTCTTGTTAAAGTCCCTTCTCTTGTTCCCGTATGCAGTACCTTCCTTGGGTCCCTGGTGAGTGTCCCTCGATTCTCCCGCCTTGCGTTTCCTCTGAGTTCTTCTCTCCCTTCCTCCCTCCCTTCTTTTCTTGATTTTCCTTCTTCTCTTGTTTAGGGATTTAAGGATTTTATTGGATGAATTGATTGGCTTCTCATATTTAGGAATGAGGCACCAAAACGATCACTGGAGGCTCGTCATGTGGAATCATCTGCTGATGAGCAGGATTGCAGTCAGGTGAGGACATGCCTAGATTTTTCTGCAGACTATCTATTAGCACCTTCTGCCTTTTCTTCAGGTCCAGTCCGTTTCCTGCACTGGACAACTCTTCCATTTCTGCTAGAAGGGTGTTCTGGATGGAATTGTGTCCCCCGCAAACATGTGTCAAAGTCCTGACCTCCCAGTACCTCGGAATGTGACCTAACTTGGAGGTGGGTCCTTGCAGATGCAATTATTTAGACGGTGAGTGGGGTGGGCCCCCATCACATATGACTAGCTTCCTAATGAGAAGAGCAGGGACAGACGCAGAGGGGAACACCACGTGACACAGGCACATGGAGAGGCCCGGCAGCGAGGAAGACAGAGACTGGCACGAGGGAGCACAAGCTGAGAACGGCTGGAGCCACGGGTGGAGGGGCAGGAAGGACCCTCCTGTGCAGATTTAGAGGGTGCGGGGCCTGCTAGTCCCTGATGTCAGACTCCCAGCCTGCAGAAAAGTGAGAGCACAGGTCTCACCTGTGTGTGGCGCTCTGTTGTGGCAGCCCTATACACAGTGTGATTGCTGCTTGTGGACGTTCCTGTGGGCAAGGGGCCTGTGGCAACGTGACCTAGCCCTTCCTCCACTGCCCTGGTCAGGCAGGATCTCACCCTTGTCCTTCTGTGGTTGGAACATCTCTGGGTTAATTTCTCTTGAAATTTCGGGGTGCAGATCTAGGGTCCTGTTCTGCCTACTTAGACTCCCAACTACTTGTGGTTTTGGCCTCAGGTCACTCTTGAAAAATAATCAGAACCTCCAGTGCCTGAGCATCTGCCTCTTGTCTCTGCATTTTAAATTTCTATTTTCAAGGCCTTCAGCCAAAGAAGCCCCTTAATTCAGGGAGCCCCTTAATTCTCCCAGAGGAGGTGGGGCGCTCTCTCTGGCCCCCTGAGCACATGCACTGCCTTTGCCCAGGCTTCCTTAGCCCGGTCTCCCCAGGATCGCAGCAGACCCTGGAGAAGCGTCTCCATGCCCGTCTTCTCGGCATCACCTCCTCCTCCTAGGCCGCTCTTCCCCACACAATGGCCCCCTCAGTGCACATTTGGTGAATAAATGGAGGAACCGAGATGACTTTGAAGCTAAAATGAGTAGATGTCTGAGTTCATGCTAAAGAAAATCAATCCCAAGGCTAAGATTATTACAGAAAGAACCGGTCCACCCATCCTTTACAAATGGAAATTTATATTTCAAACAGAAAAAAAGAAGATCAAGTTGGAGCTTCAGTGTAGTCCTCTAATTATATATCCAAACATCTTCTTAAAATTCTTGAATTCCAATCAACTACAAAAAGTTGCTTGGCTCTTCTTACATTTGGGTTCCACATCCTTAAAATTAATCAGCTGAGCACCATTTATAGCTCACAAAATTCTAGGAAGAATGCTATATTTTTAACCAGGCAAATTTACACCAATTTTCCTAGGGCCAGCTCAGTGCTGACATATTTCTTCTAGCTTAGTGTAGTCATCTCATTCCCCCCAATGCGGGGAGGGGTTAATATGTCCCCCAGTGTTACTGATTCAAGATAAATGTAGAATTCCACGTTAGGCTTTTCTTTGCAGAATACATGTTGTTTAGAGTCTTCCTTTACATGAAGTCAAAGGTCCACCTCACCACTCCCGAGTCCTTACTCTGTCTCACTGTTTGATGCTTTGGGGAAAGTATCTGACCTCTGGTTTACATTTCAGGTTTTCATGTCCTTGGCAAAAAAGACTTCACTTCCTGTCTGTTTTGGTTAGAAAAATAGCTTTAAGGAAAATCACCGTGGGGGAGAACATAGTTACTACGGCAGAATTAGTCATAGGATTTCGGTGGGGACTATGGCGATGGCCTGATTGGTCTGCCAGCTCAGGACCTATTTCAAGCTGTGGCCCCTACACGCTTCTGTGAGTGCGTCCATCAGCACTCTGCTCGAGGTGTCAGGAGCCCAACTTGAATTATGAAGAAAATGAATGGTTTTGGCTCACACGACTGGAGGCAGAGTTGGAGGGAACCATAGGCCAGGCTCTGGGGCAGGTCACGGGGGTTTGGACTGGGAAGTAAGAGTAACTTCTCTCTGTCTCCAAGAGGGGGCAGATATGGCAGTTCCTGGTACCACAGTGGAGAGGGCCCAAGGTTGGCCCAGGGCGCAAGTGGAAACTGGGGGAGGGTGCTGACTGGGTCACTCCTGTCACATGTCCATCCCTGGACCACCCAGTGGCCCAGTGGAAGGTTCTGGAAGGATCTGCTGGAAGCTGGCAGCTCTCTTTGAGTCCTTGATGAAAGTAGGTGAAGCATGTTTCACAAATTAAGGGAAGTAGGTCTGGGCTGCTGGCACCTGGGGTCCCTTCATAGCCTGCTGGGCTCCAGTAGTTTGAGGTAAAATGCCATTTGATAGTCCTCCCCAAAGTGGAAAAGTCCAGCATTACTTGCGCAGCAGAATAGAGAAAGATTTGCACCAACACGAATGTGCAAAGTGCTTAGGGAGCCGGAGCGCGGCAGCTGACCCACGGTATCTGTGCCCTTGTCCCTCAGCCTGGTACAGCTCAGTCCAGAGGTGGAGAGAGAAGGGAGGGGTGAGGAAGGGTGGAGGAAGCCCAGACCCCGGGATGGGAGAGGGTGATGTCGGGCTGTCCAGGTATCAGGGAGCCCAGCTTCCTCTCACTCTGTGCATGGGGACACTGCGTTACAAGCGGTCACTGGCATGCCTGAGACCTGGGCTGGTTAGCAGTAAGGCAGGCATGGGGGCCTCATTTCCAGACAGCCTGTCAGTGTTCCACCTGCTGCTTGGGGAGGCTCAGAGCACCAAGCAGATCCGTTTGGATCACTGTGCGTGCAGACCTGCTAGGAAACGGCATGTGGTGGCCTCAGGGCTGGGGACTGAACCCGGGACTTTGCACATGCCAAGCAGGTGCTCTACCACTGAGCTGCATCCCCAGCCCAAACTGGGTCCTTCTTAACCCTTCTATTCTGCTGTGGTCTCCACATCTGCTCGTTCTTTGCCAAACCTGTTGAAGCCTCCAGGAAGGTCCTTCAGGTGCCAAGCCACATCCCCGGGCTGAGGTTCCATGTGGCTGTGGCTGGAGAAGGCCTTTTGAAGGCTAACAGCAGAGAAGTCCTCTTGTATTCAGGAAGGGATCATGAGCTCAGAGCTTCAGGTCCCCAAGTCACATATCCCTGAACTGGGGACAAAGATCACAATAGTGGTATTTGTCTCCCATCAGTTCTGTTAATGTTATCAGTGCTTATTATGGGATTTGGGTTATTACGGCAATGGTGCTGGTGGCAGTGGTGAAGAATGACCTGGGGCATCATTATTAAAGATGTGAAGTGGAAAAGGGCCTCGATCATGTGGACTTCCGGAAGCTTCTTCTCATGAGCTGGTTGTGATTCATTCAATTCCTTACTCCCAAGGTGTCTGCCAATAACATTTCCCAAGGCTCTCACAAGGTCATGGTCTCCATTCAACCCAGATGCCATTTACAACTTTGTGGTCACAAAGAGGACTGAAGGGCACAGCCGCCTCCCCTCTCCATCAGCGTAGGCTCATTATGCGAGCCAACATTAACGGATGATATGCCGGGAGAAATCAGTCCGCATCTCTTTAAAGAATGGATTCAAATTCCATTTTGTTGCATTCTTCCATGTTATCTCCTGGCACAGATGAAATGCTGTCATTCACCTAACGAGTCTGCATCTGTGCAGGTTGACTGTGCATCTGCTAGTTTGATTCAGACCGAAAATAAAGCCACACAATAGAAGAACAGCGATAGCAGCTGGCTTTTTAGGAGAAGCTCAAAGGTGAGAGGCAGGGCTGGGGCTGGGGCTCAGGGGTCAAGCGCTTGCTGAGCACGTATGAGGCTGGATCTGGGTCTGATCCTCAGTACCACACAAATAGACAAGATAAAGGTATCGTGTCCATCTACAACTAAAACAGTATATTTTTTTGGGGGGAAGATGAGAGTCATCTGGGCGCAGAGAACCCTTCACACGATGGACCCAGATCTGATGAAGCGCGGTATCTACAGGTCATTAGCGACCTCTCGTATCTCTCTGTCAGCTCTGTGGGAGTTTTAAGCATTGGCTGGTAGAACTGAGGCAACTGCAGTGCAGAGGTGACATGCCTGTATAGCCAGGGTTCCCAGGAAAGAGACACACTCTACTATTGTGAGCACCCGGCTTCATCACGGGGAGCTGGCTGGGAGCCTGGAGGCATGGGCTTGATCTGGGCCTCCAGGGGCAATTCCCAGGACACCACAGCACTGCCCGATTCTGGAAGGTGGGCCAGGGATTTGGGCCTGGCTTAGCTGGGTCCTCGACTTGGGCTCGAAAGTCTGAAACCCGTGTGCTGGTTGGGGCTACTCTCCTTTCTGGAAGTTGGGGGTCTTCACAAGGCTCCTGGAGCTGTTGGCAGAGTTCAGTTGCTTGTGGTTGTAACATCAACGTCTCTGCCTCCCCGGGTGATGGCTAGGGGCTGTGCTCAGCTCCTGGGGGCCTGTATTTCCTTCCTTTCACAGGCTGCCAGTGCACCTCTTCAAGGGCAGCCTATCTGGGCTGCTATAGCAGACCTCCACAAACTGGGAGGCGAAGGATCAACAGGATCCTCTCAATCTCTTAAGTTCCAGAGACTGCAAGTCTGTGATGACGCTGGCAGACTGGGCATCTGGTGAGGCCTGCTCCCTGGTTCATAGACGGTGCCACCTCCCTGTGTCCTCAGGTGACGAAAGCGGGGAGGGACCTTCCTCTTTTTTAAGGACATAATTCTCCACCCTATGATCCAATCACCTCCAGAGGCCCCACATCCCAACACCAACTTGTTGGGAGGTAGGATTTCAACACATGAATTTTGGGAGGATGCAAACATTTGGACCGGAGCAGCCAAAAGAGAACCGTTCTCTCCAGTGCTGTCTCAGGGGACATCAAAGATCACTGGAGCGCCTCTCCCCCTACTTTTGCCGGGTGGGGTGTGAGGGAGCCAAGTCAAGAGAGGAGCACCCGCTGCCTGTGCTGTACCCCGTGGGTGAGAACAAGCTCAGGTCCCACCTGCACGTGGGGGGCCAGACAGGGGCTCCCTCAGGCTGCCACGCTGGGTTCTGCTGTCCACACCCTGCATCTCCCAGCGTCCACAGGCAGGCCCCCAGGGAAGGCACGGGTGTGCGCCACTGTGCTGGCTCCCCTGTGAAGGGGCACTGGGAAAGGTGCCTAGGCTCGCACACTCTGCCTGCCCCCAACAAAGGCCAGACACAGCGGAGAGACATGACCAGGGCCTCCCGTCCACCTTTCAGACACCATGGCAGTGCACATGAATGGGGAGACCCGATCCCTGTCGGTTCTCCGACTCCAGGGAGCCTGGGAAAAGGACTTCTTAACTGTCTAACTCTGCAGCTCAGGACGGGACACAGGGGGCAAGGGGAAGACGCACCAAGGGCCAGTTCAACGCAGCGTGAAGGGGAAACCCCACTGAGAGCTTCTGTGCGCCACGAGGTCCTTCAGGCAGACTTTGAGAGCCCAGATGGCCTGTGAGGTCCCAAAGGTGGCCAGTTAGGAGCCACAGTTGGCTTGTGATCTCCCTCAGTGTCCTGTGAGCTCCCTCAGTGTCCTGTGAGCTCCCTCGGGTGGCCTGTGGGCTCCCTTGGGTGTCCTGTATCTCCCTCAGTGTCCTGTATCTCCCTCAGTGTCCTGTATCTCCCTCAGTGTCCTGTGAGCTCCCTCAGTGTCCTGTGAGTTCCCTCAGTGTCCTGTATCTCCCTCAGTGTCCTGTGAGCTCCCTCAGTGTCCTGTGAGCTCCCTCAGTGTCCTGTGAGCTCCCTCGGGTGGCCTGTGGGCTCCCTCAGTGTCCTGTGAGCTCCCTCAGTGTCCTGTGAGCTCCCTCAGTGTCCTGTATCTCCCTCAGTGTCCTGTGAGCTCCCTCAGTGTCCTGTGAGCTCCCTCAGTGTCCTGTATCTCCCTCAGTGTCCTGTGATCTCCCTCAGTGTCCTGTGATCTCCCTCAGTGTCCTGTATCTCCCTCAGTGTCCTGTGATCTCTCTCAGTGTCCTGTATCTCCCTCAGTGTCCTGTGATCTCCCTCAGTGTCCTGTATCTCCCTCAGTGTCCTGTATCTCCCTCAGTGTCCTGTGAGCTCCCTCAGTGTCCTGTGAGCTCCCTCAATGTCCTGTGAGCTCCCTCAGTGTCCTGTGAGCTCCCTCAGTGTCCTGTGAGCTCCCTCAGGTGTCCTGTGATCTCCCTCAGTGTCCTGTGAGCTGCCTCAGTGTCCTGTATCTCCCTCAGTGTCCTGTATCTCCCTCAGTGTCCTGTATCTCCTTCAGTGTCCTGTGATCTCCCTCAGTGTCCTGTGAGCTCCCTCAGTGTCCTGTATCTCCCTCAGTGTCCTGTGAGCTCCCTCAGTGTCCTGTGAGCTCCCTCAGTGTCCTGTATCTCCCTCAGTGTCCTGTGATCTCCCTCAGTGTCCTGTGATCTCCCTCAGTGTCCTGTATCTCCCTCAGTGTCCTGTGATCTCTCTCAGTGTCCTGTATCTCCCTCAGTGTCCTGTGATCTCCCTCAGTGTCCTGTATCTCCCTCAGTGTCCTGTATCTCCCTCAGTGTCCTGTGAGCTCCCTCAGTGTCCTGTGAGCTCCCTCAATGTCCTGTGAGCTCCCTCAGTGTCCTGTGAGCTCCCTCAGTGTCCTGTGAGCTCCCTCAGGTGTCCTGTGATCTCCCTCAGTGTCCTGTGAGCTGCCTCAGTGTCCTGTATCTCCCTCAGTGTCCTGTATCTCCCTCAGTGTCCTGTATCTCCTTCAGTGTCCTGTGATCTCCCTCAGGGTTCTGTGAGCTCCCTCAGTGTCCTGTGATCTCCCTCAGTGTCATGTGAGCTCCCTCAGTGTCCTGTGAGCTCCCTCAGTGTCCTGTATCTCCCTCAGTGTCCTGTATCTCCCTCAGTGTCCTGTATCTCCCTCAGTGTCCTGTATCTCCCTCAGGTGTCCTGTGAGCTCCCTCAGGTGTCCTGTATCTCCCTCAGTGTCCTGTGAGCTCCCTCAGTGTCCTGTATCTTCCTCAGTGTTCTGTGAGCTCCCTCAGTGTCTTGTGATCTCCCTCAGTGTCCTGTGATCTCCCTCAGTGTCCTGTGAGCTCCCTCAGTGTCCTGTGATCTCCCTCAGTGTCCTGTGAGCTACCTCAGTGTCCTGTGATCTCCCTCAGTGTCCTGTATCTCCCTCAGTGTCCTGTGATCTCCCTCAGTGTCCTGTGATCTCCCTCAGTGTCCTGTATCTCCCTCAGTGTCCTGTGAGCTCCCTCAGTGTCCTGTGAGCTCCCTCAGTGTCCTGTATCTCCCTCAGTGTCCTGTGATCTCCCTCAGTGTCCTGTATCTCCCTCAGTGTCCTGTGATCTCCCTCAGTGTCCTGTGATCTCCCTCAGTGTCCTGCATCTCCCTCAGTGTCCTGTGATCTCCCTCAGGGTCCTGTGAGCTCCCTCAGTGTCCTGTGATCTCCCTCAGTGTCCTGTGAGCTCCCTCAGTGTCCTGTGAGCTCCCTCATTGTCCTGTGAGCTCCCTCAGTGTCCTGTATCTCCCTCAGTGTCCTGTGGGCTCCCTCAGTGTCCTGTGATCTCCCTCAGTGTCCTGTATCTCCCTCAGTGTCCTGTGAGCTCCCTCAGTGTCCTGTGAGCTCCCTCAGTGTCCTGTGATCTCCCTCAGTGTCCTGTGAGCTGCCTCAGGTGTCCTGTGAGCTCCCTCAGTGTCCTGTGAGATCCCTCAGGTGTCCTGTGATCTCCCTCAGTGTCCTGTGAGCTGCCTCAGGTGTCCTGTGATCTCCCTCAGTGTCCTGTATCTCCCTCAGTGTCCTGTGAGCTCCCTCAGTGTCCTGTGATCTCCCTCAGTGTCCTGTATCTCCCTCAGTGTCCTGCATCTCCCTCAGTGTCCTGTGATCTCCCTCAGGGTCCTGTGAGCTCCCTCAGTGTCCTGTGATCTCCCTCAGTGTCCTGTGATCTCCCTCAGTGTCCTGTGAGCTCCCTCAGTGTCCTGTGAGCTCCCTCAGTGTCCTGTGGGCTCCCTCAGTGTCCTGTGAGCTCCCTCAGTGTCCTGTATCTCCCTCAGGTGTCCTGTGAGCTCCCTCAGTGTCCTGTGAGCTTCCTCAGTGTCCTGTATCTCCCTCAGTGTCCTGTGAGCTCCCTCAGTGTCCTGTGAGCTCCCTCAGTGTCCTGTGAGCTCCCTCAGTGTCCTGTATCTCCCTCAGTGTCCTGTATCTCCCTCAGTGTCCTGTGAGCTCCCTCCGTGTCCTGTATCTCCCTCAGTGTCCTGTATCTCCCTCAGTGTCCTGTGAGCTCCCTCAGTGTCCTGTGAGCTCCCTCAGTGTCCTGTGAGCTCCCTCAGTGTCCTGTGATCTCCCTCAGTGTCCTGTATCTCCCTCAGGTGTCCTGTGAGCTCCCTCAGGTGTCCTGTGGGCTCCCTCAGTGTCCTGTGAGCTCCCTCAGTGTCCTGTATCTCCCTCAGTGTCCTGTGAGCTCCCTCAGTGTCTTGTGAGCTCCCTCAGTGTCCTGTATCTCCCTCAGTGTCCTGTGAGCTCCCTCAGGTGTCCTGTGAGCTCCCTCAGTGTCCTGTGGGCTCCCTCGGATGTCCTGTGAGCTCCCTCAGTGTCCTGTATCTCCCTCAGTGTCCTGTGATCTCCCTCAGTGTCCTGTGAGCTCCCTCAGTGTCCTGTATCTCCCTCAGTGTCCTGTGAGCTCCCTCAGGTGTCCTGTGAGCTCCCTCAGTGTCCTGTGGGCTCCCTCAGTGTCCTGTGATCTCCCTCAGTGTCCTGTATCTCCCTCAGGTGTCCTGTGAGCTCCCTCAGTGTCCTGTGAGCTCCCTCAGTGTCCTGTATCTCCCTCAGTGTCCTGTGAGCTCCCTCAGGTGTCCTGTGAGCTCCCTCAGTGTCCTGTGAGCTCCCTCAGTGTCCTGTGAGCTCCCTCAGTGTCCTGTATCTCCCTCAGTGTCCTGTATCTCCCTCAGTGTCCTGTGATCTCCCTCAGTGTCCTATATCTCCCTCAGTGTCCTGTGAGCTCCCTCAGGTGTCCTGTGAGCTCCCTCAGTGTCCTGTGGGCTCCCTCAGTGTCCTGTGAGCTCCCTCAGTGTCCTGTATCTCCCTCAGGTGTCCTGTGATCTCCCTCAGTGTCCTGTGAGCTCCCTCAGTGTCCTGTATCTCCCTCAGTGTCCTGTGAGCTCCCTCAGGTGTCCTGTGAGCTCCCTCAGTGTCCTGTGGGCTCCCTCAGTGTCCTGTGAGCTCCCTCAGTGTCCTGTATCTCCCTCAGGTGTCCTGTGAGCTCCCTCAGTGTCCTGTGAGCTCCCTCAGTGTCCTGTATCTCCCTCAGTGTCCTGTGAGCTCCCTCAGGTGTCCTGTGAGCTCCCTCAGTGTCCTGTGAGCTCCCTCAGTGTCCTGTGAGCTCCCTCAGTGTCCTGTATCTCCCTCAGTGTCCTGTATCTCCCTCAGTGTCCTGTATCTCCCTCAGTGTCCTGTATCTCCCTCAGTGTCCTGTATCTCCCTCAGGTGTCCTGTGAGCTCCCTCAGTGTCCTGTGAACTCCCTCAGGTGTCCTGTGAGCTCCCTCAGTGTCCTGTATCTCCCTCAGTGTCCTGTGAGCTCCCTCAGGTGTCCTGTGAACTCCCTCAGGTGTCCTGTGAGCTCCCTCAGTGTCCTGTGAGCTCCCTCAGTGTCCTGTGAGCTCCCTCAGTGTCCTGTATCTCCCTCAGTGTCCTGTATCTCCCTCAGTGTCCTGTATCTCCCTCAGTGTCCTGTATCTCCCTCAGGTGTCCTGTGAGCTCCCTCAGTGTCCTGTGAACTCCCTCAGGTGTCCTGTGAGCTCCCTCAGTGTCCTGTATCTCCCTCAGTGTCCTTTGAGCTCCCTCAGGTGTCCTGTGAACTCCCTCAGGTGTCCTGTGAACTCCCTCAGGTGTCCTGTGAGCTCCCTCAGTGTCCTGTATCTCCCTCAGTGTCCTTTGAGCTCCCTCAGGTGTCCTGTGAACTCCCTCAGGTGTCCTGTGAACTCCCTCAGGTGTCCTGTGAGCTCCCTCCGTGTCCTGTATCTCCCTCAGTGTCCTGTATCTCCCTCAGTGTCCTGTGAGCTCCCTCAGTGTCCTGTGAGCTCCCTCAGTGTCCTGTGAGCTCCCTCAGTGTCCTGTGATCTCCCTCAGTGTCCTGTATCTCCCTCAGGTGTCCTGTGAGCTCCCTCAGTGTCCTGTGGGCTCCCTCAGTGTCCTGTGAGCTCCCTCAGTGTCCTGTATCTCCCTCAGTGTCCTGTATCTCCCTCAGTGTCCTGTGAGCTCCCTCAGTGTCTTGTGAGCTCCCTCAGTGTCCTGTATCTCCCTCAGTGTCCTGTGAGCTCCCTCAGGTGTCCTGTGAGCTCCCTCAGTGTCCTGTGGGCTCCCTCGGATGTCCTGTGAGCTCCCTCAGTGTCCTGTATCTCCCTCAGTGTCCTGTGATCTCCCTCAGTGTCCTGTGAGCTCCCTCAGTGTCCTGTATCTCCCTCAGTGTCCTGTGAGCTCCCTCAGGTGTCCTGTGAGCTCCCTCAGTGTCCTGTGGGCTCCCTCAGTGTCCTGTGATCTCCCTCAGTGTCCTGTATCTCCCTCAGGTGTCCTGTGAGCTCCCTCAGTGTCCTGTGAGCTCCCTCAGTGTCCTGTATCTCCCTCAGTGTCCTGTGAGCTCCCTCAGGTGTCCTGTGAGCTCCCTCAGTGTCCTGTGAGCTCCCTCAGTGTCCTGTGAGCTCCCTCAGTGTCCTGTATCTCCCTCAGTGTCCTGTATCTCCCTCAGTGTCCTGTGATCTCCCTCAGTGTCCTATATCTCCCTCAGTGTCCTGTGAGCTCCCTCAGGTGTCCTGTGAGCTCCCTCAGTGTCCTGTGGGCTCCCTCAGTGTCCTGTGAGCTCCCTCAGTGTCCTGTATCTCCCTCAGTGTCCTGTGATCTCCCTCAGTGTCCTGTGAGCTCCCTCAGTGTCCTGTATCTCCCTCAGTGTCCTGTGAGCTCCCTCAGGTGTCCTGTGAGCTCCCTCAGTGTCCTGTGGGCTCCCTCAGTGTCCTGTGATCTCCCTCAGTGTCCTGTATCTCCCTCAGGTGTCCTGTGAGCTCCCTCAGTGTCCTGTGAGCTCCCTCAGTGTCCTGTATCTCCCTCAGTGTCCTGTGAGCTCCCTCAGGTGTCCTGTGAGCTCCCTCAGTGTCCTGTGAGCTCCCTCAGTGTCCTGTGAGCTCCCTCAGTGTCCTGTATCTCCCTCAGTGTCCTGTATCTCCCTCAGTGTCCTGTGATCTCCCTCAGTGTCCTATATCTCCATCAGTGTCCTGTGAGCTCCCTCAGGTGTCCTGTGAGCTCCCTCAGTGTCCTGTGGGCTCCCTCAGTGTCCTGTGAGCTCCCTCAGTGTCCTGTATCTCCCTCAGGTGTCCTGTGATCTCCCTCAGTGTCCTGTGAGCTCCCTCAGTGTCCTGTATCTCCCTCAGTGTCCTGTGAGCTCCCTCAGTGTCCTGTGATCTCCCTCAGTGTCCTGTATCTCCCTCAGTGTCCTGTATCTCCCTCAGTGTCCTGTATCTCCCTCAGTGTCCTGTGAGCTCCCTCAGTGTCCTGTATCTCCCTCAGTGTCCTGTATCTCCCTCAGTGTCCTGTGATCTCCCTCAGTGTCCTATATCTCCCTCAGTGTCCTGTGAGCTCCCTCAGGTGTCCTGTGAGCTCCCTCAGTGTCCTGTGGGCTCCCTCAGTGTCCTGTGAGCTCCCTCAGTGTCCTGTATCTCCCTCAGGTGTCCTGTGATCTCCCTCAGTGTCCTGTGAGCTCCCTCAGTGTCCTGTATCTCCCTCAGTGTCCTGTGAGCTCCCTCAGGTGTCCTGTGAGCTCCCTCAGTGTCCTGTGGGCTCCCTCAGTGTCCTGTGAGCTCCCTCAGTGTCCTGTATCTCCCTCAGGTGTCCTGTGAGCTCCCTCAGTGTCCTGTGAGCTCCCTCAGTGTCCTGTATCTCCCTCAGTGTCCTGTGAGCTCCCTCAGGTGTCCTGTGAGCTCCCTCAGTGTCCTGTGAGCTCCCTCAGTGTCCTGTGAGCTCCCTCAGTGTCCTGTATCTCCCTCAGTGTCCTGTATCTCCCTCAGTGTCCTGTATCTCCCTCAGTGTCCTGTATCTCCCTCAGTGTCCTGTATCTCCCTCAGGTGTCCTGTGAGCTCCCTCAGTGTCCTGTGAACTCCCTCAGGTGTCCTGTGAGCTCCCTCAGTGTCCTGTATCTCCCTCAGTGTCCTGTGAGCTCCCTCAGGTGTCCTGTGAACTCCCTCAGGTGTCCTGTGAGCTCCCTCAGTGTCCTGTGAGCTCCCTCAGTGTCCTGTGAGCTCCCTCAGTGTCCTGTATCTCCCTCAGTGTCCTGTATCTCCCTCAGTGTCCTGTATCTCCCTCAGTGTCCTGTATCTCCCTCAGGTGTCCTGTGAGCTCCCTCAGTGTCCTGTGAACTCCCTCAGGTGTCCTGTGAGCTCCCTCAGTGTCCTGTATCTCCCTCAGTGTCCTTTGAGCTCCCTCAGGTGTCCTGTGAACTCCCTCAGGTGTCCTGTGAACTCCCTCAGGTGTCCTGTGAGCTCCCTCAGTGTCCTGTATCTCCCTCAGTGTCCTTTGAGCTCCCTCAGGTGTCCTGTGAACTCCCTCAGGTGTCCTGTGAACTCCCTCAGGTGTCCTGTGAGCTCCCTCCGTGTCCTGTATCTCCCTCAGTGTCCTGTATCTCCCTCAGTGTCCTGTGAGCTCCCTTAGTGTCCTGTACCTCCCTCAGTGTCCTGTATCTCCCTCAGTGTCCTGTGAGCTCCCTCAGGTGTCCTGTGAGCTCCCTCAGTGTCCTGTGAGCTCCCTCAGGTGACCTGTGATTTCCCTCGGGTGGTCTGTGAGCTCCCTTGGGTGGCCAGGCGCAGACCCAGGGGTTCTTGATGTCTAGGCCAGAGCTGACTTTTGAGATGTTTCCCCCTGGGACGAGGTGGCCAACAGAAACTGGAAATTTCAGTGAGAATCTCAAATACTGGTGAGTGAGTGAGAACACCATAGGAACCAACATTCTCCTCGCTAGCAGAGGAAGATTTGCCACCAGTTTCCACAGTTTGGAGAGGGTGTGGATTGTGGTTATGAATGTTAAGCGCTCAGCTCCTTAGGGGCAGGGGGGCCTGTCTTTAAGTCTTGTTCTCAATGACTTTCCACCCTTGCCATTTAAATAACAGTGACTTCCAGGACCCTGTCCGGGCGCTCCTGAGGGGCCCGTCCCACACCTGCGCGGTGGAGGGAGGACTTGGTGGGGGCACTGCTGAGCCCTTTGCAGGGAATGCTGTCCCTCCACGGTCACAGGGAGTGCGTTTCTATCCCTGGGACCAGGAGGTGGTGGGCAGGGCAACCCCACAGTCCAGGTCTCCATTTCCGCTGCCCACCCTGACATCCTAACTGGACAGAGAACCTCCGGGAAGGAGGGATGACTTCTTCTCTCTTCAAACTGGACTTTTTGGAAGGATTTCAAAAATGTCAAAAATGTCCTTTGGATATTTTAGCGGACTTTTCACGCGGTGAAGTGAGAAGTTTGGGGCTGTCCAAGGCTCTGGTCTGAGTTCTGCTGCTAACCCCAGGGACCATGACGATGTCACTTACCCAGTCTGCAGATGGACCACAATTCCACCTATGGAAAAGGCATGTGCCTGTCAAGGAGGGTTAGGATTGCTGAGGTTCATGATGAAAGGGCTGCTGTTGTATACTACTGGGTTTGGAAGGCAGCAAGCTTTGCAGGAACTCCAGTTGTCCTTCAAGAGCTGCGTTTCCCTGGTGTGTGCCCAAGTGAGACCCAGCTCACAGCTTTTTTTAAAAATGTAGTTTCCTTTTTTGGCAAACAGAGCTTTCGTCAGCAGAAAACGGAGGCCGTTTTAGTCGCCAGTTTTTATATTTGAAAGGGGAGATTATTAGGAGCAGTCTCAATTCAGAAACTTCAAGAAGAAACAGGAGGGTGTGGTGAGGGTGGGGGGTTGCACTTCCTGTTTTCCTTTCAGATGGTGTTGGAAAACATGGCAGGAAAACCATGGAGACCTAAGAAAAAATTCCAAAATTCATTCTTTTTGCCACCAGGGGCTGGGCCCAAAAGGTGATGGGTAGAAGTGGTCATTTTTTTTTTTTTTTTAAGAGCTGGGGTTTGCAGGAGTCCAACTAAAGGCTTGTCAGGCGAGCGCGCCGTTCAGAGGATGACATCAACTTGCAAGAGAGGCCAGAAGCAACAGAGCCTGGAGTCTGGTTTTCATTTACAGTTGGGTCAGTTCTGCAGTGAGGAGGGGGAGAGGAGGGGTCTGGAGGAAGGAGGAGGAGGAGGAGGAGGAGCTGAGGAAGCCTGACTGTACCCCTGGACCCCGTCCAGTTTGGAGCTCAGTCTTCTACCAAAGGCCGTTCAGCTCTCCAGGCTCAGCCTCCACAGGCACCGCCAGGAGAAGCGGCCTCCTCTGCTCCCGGAGCCCCCTTGGGTGGAGAAAGGCCGGGAAGAGGCAGGAGAGCGTGGACTATGCATCAGGCCAGACAGAACTGACTCGGGAAGCGCAGGGACGTGTGGCCAGGTTTGCTCAGGGTAAGTGCGATTTCCCCGCGTCCAGGGGCAAGAGGGAGAAGGCTTTGTAAGCAGGAAGTGGCTGCTTCTCGGTGGTCCGTGGCTGACACTCACTCTGCTCACCCGTGTTCCATACATGTGTGAGGTCTCTGGAAGATTCCGAAGATCTCTCTTTTTTACTGCGGCAACTGGGTTTTCCTGGTGAAGGTCGTGGGTTGCCTGGGAGAACACGGTTTCCTTTCCAGCTGTGTGTCTGCAGCTGTCCAGGCACCCTGCTTGTCCCTCACAGAGGGCTTCGGCTCACGGTTGATTTGGAGAGGACTCCTCCTTCCCAAGCCCAGCTGGAATCTGCTCTGTTTGCAGAAGTGTCTTGCTGGGGATCCAGAGCTACCTGTTGAGCAGATCCATCGGGGTATTTTCTCTGGCTCTCTGAGGAGGACACCCGGTCAGGGTGTGCCCAGCAGACCTTCTGCTCTGGGCCACCATGCAAAGGATCTTTACAAGATTGGGGTGACCCTGGTGTGCAGGCTCAGAGCCAGTCCACAGTTACTCAGCCACGACCATCAGGGATTCATCTTTTTAGGAATCTGAAGTCCCTGTTGGAGATTTTGTCCTCTGGGGTTGCTTGAGGGGCTGCTGGGGTCAGAGGAGGAGAAGGAATTTGGTGCTCCGGCAGCAGGCCGAGTGGATAAGGCAGGGCTCCTGGGGCCGAGGCCGCCTGTGTTGTCCAGATTGTGAGGCCAGGGCCAAGCTGGGAGGCCCCAGGGCTATTCTCTGGGTGGGAAGATGCCGGGTGGGGTGACCCTCTTTCATTGAGGATGGCAACTATTCACTGATGGTGGCCAGCCTGTCTGGGGACCCAGTTCAAGCCTACTCTGTTAGAAAATCCACTTCAACTGAGGCAGGGGTGGGGTCACAGAGAGGGCCCTGTGGAGTGTTGGGGTGTGGTCAAAGGAAAACCAGAATTTCACTCTGAAAAATCAGCAAGCTTGGGGGCAGACTCACAGGCTGGCCTGGACCCCAGGAACAAAGTGCTCTGAGTCTGGGGGAGTACCTGCACCCCACACCAACCAGCCTCTCTCCCTAACCACGGTGACACTGATGAGAACCACAGGGACTCAGAGCCTTAAGGGGGCTCAGGGCACATGTGGATGGAAAGTCTCCAACTTCCAGAGGACCTATTCTTAATGCTGCAAAAAGCTGAACAGAAATGACTTTGAAATCAAAGTTCTATTGCTTCCAAACACAGTGGTCTTGAAAACGGGTTGGTGGGCTGTTGCTGGTATGATCAGACCTTCCAAGTTCTCTGCCTGGCGGAAGGTAACGGAGAGATCCGAGGCTGGAAGCCTCTGGGGCATCACTCGCTGGCTTTAGAGAAGAGGAGGCAGAGGCTCCTCGATGCTGTGTGGCTCGTGGGCCCCAAGTACACGGCTCACCCAGAAAGCCCAGTGCACGGGTCCCAACCTGGTGTGTGTCGAGATTTGGAATGCGCTGCCTGACTGGTCCCCAGGGGAATTCCTCCTGTCACCTTCTATCAGAAACAGCAGGGACACTGGTTTAGGCTCCCTAAGGGTCTGCCGGCTAAGAGAAGTGCAGTGGACGGCAGAGGGGTGATGGCCCTGCCTGGACCACCCTGGCTGGTTCCTCCTTCAGGCCATCTCTAGGTGTGGAGGCCTTGGAGGCCTGAAGTTTGCTCCGTTCTGGGAGGGGCTGACTGCTGGGGGTGAAGGCGTGGGGCTCCAGGGGCGGCACTTCTTTTACAGAAGAGAGACTGTGTCTGGACGTCTTTGTTTAGACAAGGCGTTTTGTGGCTGTGTGTCTTTCTCTCTTCCTCACTCATGACAGTGAGCAGCCACTGAGTGGCCTTTGGGTGGGGAGGAGAGCTGGGGGGGACACCACGCCTGCCTGGGTGCTGTCAGTGGCTTTCGGGGATTTTTCCTATCTGGGAATTGGAGGGTGTGGCCAAGACACCTTCCTGCGGGGGCAGGGCATGCAGTAGTGAGGAGCCAGGGGCCAGCACCCGCCTGGAGTCTTAATGATACTTTTGAGAGGAGGCAAGTACCTGAGTAGGAGCTGCCTTACTTCTACATTTTGCTTTATTCCGTGCATCTCCCTGACTTATGCTCTGTGCCTTTTTTTAGTTCTGATGTTAGAACTTAATAATCACTTATGGTAAAGCAGGAAGATGGGCCTCTGCCCTTTTGCCTAGTGATTATTGATTTCGGTTCAGACAAATCATCTTGATCTTGGTTCTGGTTGTGGAGCTTAAAGCCAGTTTGAAATGAGATTTCCTTCATCTCTGGAAACTGGTGGAGGGCTTTGGCCACGGGGCCTTGACTCGTTTCCTTGTGGCTTCTGAGCGTTTAGTCACAGGGGTGAAGTGCAGCTGTAATAGTGGACGTGCCCGCCCCCCCCCCCCCCAGTTTTGTTGTGAAATTCCACATTTACGATTTAAAATGCTCCAGCAAGTCATGGATTCTGTTGTGTGAGACTTTCTTGCAGGCATACTAACAACTTCCGTAATAATTTTACTCGAAAATTAGTTGTCACTTCTTTGTAGAAGAAGCTGGAATGTGGTATCTCCTGCGGAAGAATGGCAGGTGGTGTCCCTGCCTGAATGGGACATTGTGTCCCAGGCGGGCTTTCCCGTACTGACCTTGGGGGGAGCAAACTTTACACAGTGTCCTGTCTGCGGAAAGCAGGCAGTAAAAACACACCGCTGTGGCACAAATAGTTGATGATTTGGGGAGTGACCTGACATTTAGAAATTCTATTATTAGCTAAGGAAATCAAAGCCCCAAAAGATTCAAATTTTAAAGCAAGGGAGCTTCACAGGGTTTCCATCAATTTGGACAGCTGCACACTAAAGGAAGGTTACTTCTATTCCCTGGTTTGTAGATGAAGTTTTCCTCTTTCCACTGTAAAAATCCCAAGAGACAAATCTACACTTTAAATACAAGACGTGCTTGCCCCTTGGAGCCCATAGTAATGAGTTGCTTATTCTAAGTGGGGGCAAAAATTTTGTAAAGAGGAATTCATTATGTTGATTTTTTTTTTTTTTAATGTGATTTGCAAAGCATTCTGGCCTCACAGTCTGTTCTCGGAGAAGATGAAGTTTTGAGTAGGCACAGGGACCCCAGGGCCTGAAGGTGTAGTTTGATATCTTTCCTCTAGAGGGCGGTGCACTCCTCTACAGGCCAGAAAAATCTGCTGTCGTATGGCGTTTCTTAGGGTGGGGTTGTGCAGGGAGTCAGTTGATTCACACCCCTGCGGAGCTGTGGGCAAGTTTAGGAATGGCATAGAACCTGTTTCAGTATGTTATTACTGTTATCAATGTGACTGTTCATACTATCTGAGGTGGACATAAGTTTAGGATTTTATTTTTCATCTATGCACATGTGTGAATGCATTGCCATGAAATGGTCTTGGAGGGAGGTGCTCTGTGCTCAGAAGCCGCTGGGCTACGAGAGCATTGAGCAAAGGAGAGTTTTTAAAGGAAGCATTTCACTCGTATCTCATTACAGAAGTTTAAGTGAATGCAGGTGCTTGGGAACCAAAGTGTATTTGCATATTCACGTCAGATGCTGTTCCCACGTAGAGCTATTACAAAGTTTAACACTGAAAGAGATATTAAAATTAGCCAATCTTGTAATTCCTAAAGCATTCCTTTCCTGTCTTTTGCCATTTTCTCCAAATGGGCAAACAAGTTTCAACATTTTTAAGAAAGTCACACAAGCTGTAATTATGAATGTTCCCATTTAAAGTCTTTGCTAATTCAAAGATGTATGACTGAAACTCAGACTTAAGACTTTAGCCTGAGTTAACTGCTTTAGGGACCCAAGGTACAGAATCCCAGCTTGGAGCAAAGCAACATGCCTCGCGTTGGTCTGTGTGTTCTCATAGTTATTTGACTTAATAAGATCCATGGGCTCTTAGGGCGCTAGCTTCAAGATCAGGGGAGGGGGAAAAATGACTGAGATGTAGCCCTTGCTCCTCAGGTTGCTTCATTTCTGCTCGATTATTTGAAATACTAAAAATGATGGTCTTGGTGGGTGTTTCCTCCTTACGTTTACACTCCAGGCGAGAATTTGGGGCTCAGGGAGGTACATGGCTGGTCTCAGACCCAGTAAGTAGCAGAAGCAAACCTAGCATTTCCTGAGTGTTCTGCGCTGTCTGACGTTGCCCCACAAGCAGATATCTGGAGCTGGTACACTGATTAAAAGTATGTTTTTGAGTATCTGGTGGAGAAAGGTACTCTTTGCACTTACTAGTTTTTTCTTTGGAGCAACATCTTTTAAATTGATTGAGCAGAGGAGTAACTGTTGTTTAAAAAAATATGGAAAGAAAAAAGAAAAATTGAAACAAATACAAAAAGTTCTGCCAAACCCTCTCCCACAGGCAAATAGTCTTGTAGGGGTCTGGCTGCATTTAGCAGAGTAAAATCCGCGGTTCTCCTTAAGTTTCCCTCACATGGAATACAGAGAAATGCTGGAGAATTGGGAAGGGCAGGGAAAACTTCAATGGGAAGTACTTCTGTGAGATCCGCTGGTGTGTGCCACACAACTGATTGCCGTCGGCCCGGTGTATCAGGAATTGGCCGCTGGACAGAAGACCCAAGGGTCAGTTTAACTTCAGAATTAAAACTTGAACAGCAGCTGGAGATGACTCAGTGCTCAAGGGAAACCATTCCAGGAAACTGGTCTTTTACTTCTGGAATGTTCATTAGTTGATTCAGCAGTCCAGCATCCCCAGAGCTGCAGCCAGCTTAGCTGAACCCACAGATGGCCCTGAGCGGGCACCAGGTGTGTGTGGGGGTGCTGGTGGTGAGCGGAGCAGAACACCCCAGGGCCTGAGCCCCCGGCTACAGAAGGAAGGTAGAAAGTTCAGGCCCTCTGCCTGATCCAGTGATGAGGCTTAACGGACACATGAAAGTCAGGCTGGGAGAGATCAACTGGCCGTTACCTGCCAAGACAATAAGGAAGTAGAATTTTGCAAAGTCTCTGTTTTAGAGACTAATTTTCTCTTTTGCACTTGATTATGAATCAGAGAACAAAAATGTAACTTTTTCATATGATGCGGGAGACTTTTAACCACTTTGCTTTAGTAATTTATAACAAAACACCATGGTTTCAAAGAGGCCACTGCCCCCTAAGTTCTTGGTGAAGAAAGGCAGAGGTGGGGATCGGTAGGAAAGTGCCAATCTGAATCCACAGCCAGGGGTGTCCAGGTGGGAAGGCAATGGGTGTTCGTGCAGTTGCTTTTGAATTGCTGGTGCTCTCTCTTCCTTAATGTTAAAACGGATTGAGGTCTGCCTCGTGGTTATCATTAACAGGATAAATGGAGAGCAAGTCTTGTGTGACTGCTACATATTTAAGAATGCAGAATGCTTTCGACATCAGCATGCTGGTGTCTAGCTTTTCAAGCAAAGCAGCCATGGGGCTTTCTGTTTCATGGTCATTATCTTGGGTGCTAGGAAAGTGTTTTTAAGCAAATTTTTGAATATCTGGGCAATTAATCTGAAGCCTCTTGGGCTGCCTCTGTAGAGGGAAGGACACTCACTGTGCAGGACCTGTGTCACTGCACAGCCATCTCCCCCATGGATACGCTCATCGTTAGGGGTGCCTCCTCTTTCTGCGTGGCTTGTGGTGACACATGAGTTGCTTCACGTATCACTGTATTGGATTTCACCAGAAAGAGTGGAAGGTCTGGAGTCAGCTACTCAGTGTTCAACAAGAATGCCAGTAGGGGACAAGGTGGTGACACCACCCTGCATGATCAGAAGAACTTTCAAGTTTCGCTGTCACAGGACATGCACTCAGAGTTGGAGTCTGGTTTTTTTTTTTTCCCTAGAGTGATTCCATAGGAGAGAAATGCAAGATCCTAGCTGTGAAATAGAAGGTAGGAAACCAGCTTCTGACAAGTTTCTTTGGAGAGGTTTTCCTCAAGTCCTTCCATATCACTTGCTTTCAAGGATTCCCCGAAGGTCTGTCGAAGGGCGAGCCGTATTAAATTCCATCCTTCTCCTCCCTGCTCTGGGAGAACTTGAAGATGTTCTCCTATGTCCTTGTTGGGACTCAGGAAAGAGAGAATGGGAAAGAGAGAGAACCAGGGGATTGCCTTCCCACAGAAGAGAAAGGCATGTGGCAAAGACGAAGGTTCTGGGAGTCCCAATTAACGAAGCCTGAGTTCTCATTTGCAGTGGGGGTGTGTGTCTGGTGTGGTCTTTGTTTCTGCGGCCCCATGTACACAGGGCAGGCAGGAGTTAACCCTACGTCTAGAGAGTTGGACAGCCTGGTTTTAAAAATCAGTGCTTGGAGGAAACCAAATAAAAGTCTTCAGAATGGGAGCTCTGGATGCATTTAAGCCTTTGTTTTAAAATTATTTCCTCATGTGCATGTGTGGGTCTCCTTCTTTAAAAAGATTTCCAGACGTGGAAAATGACAAGCTTTTGAGTAGGCTTAATGAAAACTAATTTCACAGAATTGCAGAATGGCCTGGGAAAGTCTTTGGAATATGATTGAATGTGATTTCAGGGCTAAGGGTGACCTTCATAATAAGAGATGGCTTTCACGTTCCAGTGGATAGCAGCTAAGTGGAAAGAGCTGCCTGGAATCTTTCTGAGAAGGAGGCAGGGTGAAGGTGAAGGAGTCAGAGGGGCCCGCTGAGAGGACGGGTCGTAATGAGCTTCTCTTCCTGAATCTGCTGCCTGGGGACAAGGTCTCCTCCTCCTCCTCTATCTCTGTAAGAAGAGCTCAGACATTTGCCACCACCAAGGAAGTCTCTTTCCCCCGGAGACCCCGGGAGCCTGAGGGTTTCCTGGCTTCTTCGCTTGGGCTGTGGAAGTGCAGCTCTGGGTTCGGGTTCTGTTTCTGTCTGAGCTCTGAATCATTTTGCCTCAACTGGTTTTACAACTGGGTCTTGGGGGGAGGCATGGAACCCCCCTTGGGGACAGAAGCCCAGACTGTGTGGTATGTTCTCTGTCCTTCCTGGGGGCGATGAGGGAAGGTTATGGGAAGGGGAAGGGGGTGGGATGGCTGATTCATTCCCCTTTATTAAATGGGTGAGCTGAGTGATCATTTGGAGGGTGGTTTTTGACATCTTTTACTAATCTAAAGGAAAAAATTCTCCACCATTTGTTGCCAGGAAATTTGGTTTTAAAAACTGAGGTTCCAGGACATGATAAACAATAGAATAGATTTAATTGCAAACAAAAGCATTGACAAATATGCCTCAGCTGGGAGAGAGCCCAGGAACCGCTCGGGGGGCTGCTCAGACGGTGGTGGGCGTTTCTCCCACCTGGGAGCTCAGCACAGCAGACCAAGTGACTTGGTCATCAGTGGGCCGATGACTCAGAGCCACAGGGGCCTTGGACTTGCTTCTCAGCTGGAGCTGCTGCACCCTGTCCTACTTACCCTCCCCTGATTTCTCCCAGTACCTGGGTGGATTCCAGAACAACGATTCCTGTGTGCTGAGTATTCGTTTCATTGCTTTGGGTCCAGTGGGAAGGCCTTGGCTCAGGGAGCTGGCTACTCTTCTAGAGATCAACCTGGGGCAAGAAGCATCTTCAACGTGAATACGGACCCATGTGAAATTCACTCTCCTTAGAGAACAGTTGAAGTAGGTCAACTACTGGCTTAGCAGGATTTTACTGATCTCATCCTGTAACCTGTTGATTTTATTGAGCACCGTTGAAGACTAGGAGAGTCCATACAGAGCCACGCATGTCTACCCTATGACAGAACTGGTGGATTCAGCACGTGAGGTACAGGGAGGGTTAAAAACCCAGGAGTGGAAACTGCTCTGTGCATGCTTCACCCGCATGCTGTCCACACTGCCTGCAGAGGCTGTGCTGTGCTCCCGTCCTGCACCCAGATCCAGGGTGGTCACCCGGATCCAGGGTGGTCGCCCAGGCCCAGGGTGGTCGCCCAGGCCCAGGGTGGTCACCCAGGCCCAGCATGCTCACCCCGACCACACATTCTGTTTTCTCCCACATGGATTATTATATAGCACAGTGCTTTGTAATGAGACCCTATAATATTCTTGTGTCCTAATTCTTGAACAAAAATGCTACTTAAAATCTTGCATCTCCTGCATGGGTGAAATATTTTAAAATAATTGAACAGGATCTCCCAAAAGATTTGCATTAAAAATCTTCAGATGATTCTAAATTTTATTTTATTTTTCTTTGCTTTCTTTTTGGTGCTGGGGCCTGAACCTGGGACCTTAGGTATGCTAAGCCCATATTCTACCACTGAGCTACACCCCTAGATCCTTGCCTTAAAATTTTTGACTGAAGTTATGATGCTTAAACTTTGGGGTGGGTGGGCAGATAGTAGCATAGTTGCCTTTTAGAGTCACAAATAACATGGATCCTATGCCCAGGGAACCCCTCATTCACAGATAACAGTTTTGTACACAATCGTGGGAGAGTCACAGATGCTTTGAATCTGTGGGTACTATATTAAAACATTGGTCTAGACCAATTACAACGTCACAAGTAATTTTGGAAAGAATAGATCATATTCCTGGGAAGATCTCAGCAAGATGCTTATTCATGATCAAAAATCTGATGATCAATGCCAGCCTCAGCAACTTAGCGAGGCCCTGTTTCTAAAAGAAAACCTGATGATCATTTTTTTTTTGAGGGGGGGTATTGGGGATTGAACCTGGTGCACTTAACCACTGAACCACACCCCCAGCCCTTTTTACATTTTATTTTGAGACACAGTCTCTCTAAGTTGCTGAGGCTGACTTTGAATTTGCCATCCTCTTGTCTCAGCCTCTCAAATTGCTGGGATTACAGGCATGAGCCATGGTACCCGGCCTGATGATCAGCTTTAACAGAAAGAATCAAGGCTAGCACAGAGTGCAGTGTGCTTTTATGTTATTTAAAAGTGTACATCATTCATTAATTGAGGGCTCACAAAAAGCACAGACATTCTACTTTCTTTGGGTTTTTGAAGAAACTCTCAGGAATGGTGTCTAACAGAGTGTGGGGAGAGCGGCAGAGCCTGAGGGAAAGGTCCAGAGGTTCCCAGGCGAGAGCGTGGGTATGAAGGGTGTCCAGAGTGAAGGAGCACCGGCGGGCTGTGGGCATGGCCGTTGGTGGTGGAGGGAGAAGTCAGCCAGCCATGCAGTGGGCTCTGAGCTGTGTGTGGGGAGTGCCTTGGGCCCGCTGTGGCTGGGACATCACTGGAACTCAGGATGACTGCCCCGCCAATGTGCTGACCACTGGAGATGGGGCTGCTGCTCCTCTGTGTCCTACGCATCTGTGCCTAACAGGCCTCGACCATTTCAAGCCAAGGTTAGGCTGAGCTTTCCCATTATCACCACTCACTGCTGGCTCTAACTGCGGAAAGAAGCATGCTCTGTGGGCGACTGCTCCTGAGCTCGCCGGACAGCTTTCCCTTCTCATCACCGATTCGGTGCCAAGAGGAGGGTGCCTTGAAGGGGCTCTGTTTGGGCTGCTGAGATGCTGAGATCTTGCTTTCCAGTTCCCGAGTTGCATCTCAGGGAAGCGTGGTTTCACCCCAGGTGTTGACTGTCCTGGGAAACCAGAGTCACAGCGCATCTTGGAATTCCTTCGCTGTTTATGGTTCATTCTCCGTCCCACCGACTCTGGCAGGTGGGGCCCAGGCCTGCACCCTCCACATGTTCTTCCTGGGGGGGCCTGACTGCACTCAGGAGGGGTCAGTGGCAAGTCCGTGGCTGAGCTTCAGGATTCCTCTGTGCCTGCTTTGCCCCTGTCCCTGGGTGGCAGCCTCCCTAAGGGGCTTTGCCCTCCCTAAACCTCCCTGCCATCTTGGTAGCAACCCATCTGGACCCCAGGCTCCTGCCTGGCTCATGGCAAGCCACATCGTAATCCCCCAGTCACCCATCCACCTGCCATTTCTAGATGGCCAGACGAGGACACGAGACTCCCTGCCTTTGGCTTCAGTAACTGTGTGGGGAAATGGCAGTCTTGCCTCGTTGAGTGGATGACCGCTAGGATCACAGGCCCCAGAGACCTGTGGTGGGAGGAAGCAGATGCTTGGGCTTGGCTGGAGCTGTTCCCTAGCTCAGGGGTGCTGGTCAGGGCAGGCGTGGCCCTTGCGTGGCCCTTGCACCTTCCTAAGGCTCAAGCCTTGACCAGGCCTCTCCTCTCCCTCCCGCAGTGTTATTTAGAGCAAGAACAAAAGTGGAATCAGAATCCTGTTTTCTCCTTTTAGTTCTTAAACTACAAACTAAGCTCCAATCCCTCATTCCTACTAACTCGATGGCTGCATGTTAGGGTCCATACTTACCAGGGTTTTGAAAACAGGCAGGTGGTTTCCTGGGCCTTATCTTTTCATTTACTCCTTTCATTGTGGTAAAAACACACAGCATAAAATCTGCCATTTAACTGCTTTTCAGCATACAGTACAGTAGCATTAGTTGCATGGACCACAGATCTCTGGGCTTTCTGATTTTGCAAGATAGTTCTATGTGCAGAGTAGCCGCCCCTTTGCCCCAGGCATGGACAGCCACCATGCCTTCTGCCCCTAGGAGTCTGACTACGTCTCAATACTCTTATGAGGGACCATGCAGTGTATGACTTTTGTGACTGATGGATTAGCACGATGTCCTCAAGTTTCTCCTGTGTTCTAGCCTATGACAGGATATCCCTAAGGCCGTGTGTGTCCATTGTGTGCTCACCATACTCTGTCCATCTGTTGACGGGCAGTTAGGTCATTTCTACCTCTTGGATATTACAAATAACACCACAGTGGATACGCAAGTGCAAGCTGCTCTTTGAGATTCAGTTCCTTTTGGGTAATACTCATAAGTGGAAATGGCTGGACCATATTTTTAGTTTTTAAGGAACTTGCCTACATTTTGCATAGCAGCCTCACCATGTTGCATTCTTGCCGACTACGCCAGACTTCTGGCTTCTCCCCATCCTCATGGAGATATATTTTATGTTTTCTTCTTTTGATGGTGGCCATCTTAATGGGAGTAATATCTCCATGTGGCTTTGATCTGCCTTTCCTGATGACTGATGTGTGGAACATCTTTTCATACACTTGTTATCCATCTGCAAGTCTTACCCATTTACAAACTCTAGTTGTTATTCCTGTTGTTGTTGAGTTCTTTATATATTCTGGATATTAAGCCCTTAGTAGATATATGGCTTGCAGATATTTTCTCTCCTGCTCTAAATTTGTGTTTTCAGTCTGTTGATTCTTTACTGGGCAGAATGTTTTCAGTTTGATATAGTCCCACTTCCATTTTCTGCTTTGTTGAACTGCTTTTGGTATTATGTCCAAGAACTGGTGGCCAACCCAGTGTCATGAAGACACCCCCATGTGTCCTTCTAGGAGTAGTATAGTCTCATTTGGGCCTTTCATCCATTTTGAGATTACTTTTGTGTGTGGTGTGAGGCAAGAGTCCAGCTTCCTTCTTGTGGGTGTGGACACTCAGTCCTCAGGCCCTGTTGGTTGAAGAGACTGTTCCTTTCTCCTGCATCGCCTTGGTGCTCCATCAGAGACCCTTTGACCCTTTGGGGGGGTTTCTGTTTCTGGGCTTCTACTCTGTTCCATTGGTCTTTATTCCAGTGTCATATTATTTAGATCCCTTGAGCTTTGTAGTATGTTTTGAAATCAGGAAGTGTGCGTCTCCATCTTTGCTTCTCTCTCATTATTGCATTGACTAATTGGGATCCTTTGCAATTCCCATTTTAGTATTTTTTACTGTTTCTGAAAAGTTCCTTTGACATTTTGATAGGGATCATGCTGAGTCTGATTACCTTTGACTTTGCCTGGGGTTTTATGGACATTTCCACATCATTGTGACTGAATATGGGGATGCCATTTATTTATATGTTTTTAAATTTCTATCAGCACTGTTTTGTGGGTTTCAGGATACAATCTTTTGCCTCCTTGGTTAAATTGATTTCTATGTATTTTATTCCTTTTGATGCTGTCATAAATGGGATTGTTTATTTTCTTTTTGTATATTTCGTTGTTAGTGTATAGAAATGCAAATGATTTTTGTGAATTGGCTTTATATTCAGCAACTTTGCTGCATTCTATTACTAGTTCTAAATCTCTCTCTCTCTCTCTCTCTCTCTCTCTGTGCATGTGTTTTTGCAGTCTTTAGGGTTTTCTGCATATAAGGTCATGTCATCTGTGAACAGAGATAATTTTACTTCTTCCTTTCCAATTTGGATGCATTTAATTTTATTTTCTTGTCCAGAGCAGGATTTCTCATAGTATGTTAATAGAAGTTGTGAAAAAGGGTATAATTGCCTCTTTCCTGATTTTAGTTTTTTTTTATAAAGAAAGAGAGAGAGAGAGAAAGAGAGAGAGAGAGAGAGCGATTTTTAATATTTATTTTTTAGTTATCGGCAGACACAACATCTTTGTTTGTATGTGGTGCTGAGGATCGAACCCGGGCCGCTCGCACGCCAGGCGAGCACGCTACCGCTTGAGCCATATCCCCAGCCCTCTTTCCTGATTTTAGAAAGATTCCAGCTTTTCACCATTGGGTATGATGCTAGCTGTGGGTTTTCCCTACATGGACTTTAACATGCTGATGCAATTTCCTTTTATTTTGTTGAGGGTTTTGTTAAATTATTAAAGGTTGCTCAACTTTGTCAAATGCATTTCTGCATTAATTAAGATGACCATGTGATTTACGCCCTTAATTCTATCAATGTGATGTATCACCTTGATTTTTATGTGTTGAACCATCCTTGCATTCCTGGAGTACAGCTTACTTTGTTATGATATACAATCCTTCTAACACATCCTTGAATTTGGTTTGCTAGTATTTGAGAATTTTTCATCAATATTCTTTTTTTTCTTATAGTATCTTTGCTTAATTTTGTTTTCAGGGTAATGATGGCTTTATAAAATAAGTTTGGAAGTATTCACTCCTCTTTAATTTTTTTGGAGGAGTTTGAGAGGGTTGGTGTTAATATTTCTTTAAATGTTTGGTTGAATTCTCCAGTGAAGCCTTCTGCTCTTGGGCTTTTCTTTGTAGGAGGCTTTTGGTTACTGATTCAAACTCCACCATAGTTATAAGTCTGCTCAGATTGTTAAACAAGTTTTTCATGATTCAGTTTGATGGAGAGTATATTTCTGAAAATGATTTCATTTTTCTAGGTTACCCATCTTGTGGGTGCATTTCTGTTCTCACTTCTTCCAGTTACCGTTGAGTCTTGCTCATCTTACCAACTTCTCAACAGTGGGAATGCTGTGCCAGCCATTTCCCAGGCCTGATTTACTCTAATCCCTCAGCCTGCTCAGGAATAGTCACAGCATCTTCCAGATGGGGATGTGAAACCAGGATGCAGGCATTTAGGATTTGGGGATACCAGAATTTTAAAAGTTGCAATTGAAAATCCAACAGGTATTTGCAAACCAGAGAGAAAGAATTCAGCATCAGCATTCACATTGATGCTGAGGGTCTTTGCATATTGTAATTCACTACAAGACCTTCTTTTAACCCTTCATACTGTAACAATGAAATATAAATTGTGATGGTAACCCAATCTCCTTAGAGTAAATGCACTTCAGTTTCTTAAACCAAATGGAACTTCTTATGTAACTATGATCTACCTCATATCATTTGCAGTATCAGTGTGCCCAGTATGAGAAAGAAGTGCTCAGTATGAGAAAAAAAGAAATGAGAGTTTTAATGGATGCATGATGCTGATGATGAGATTGGCTCTGGCCTCTCCCCTGGGACTCTTTGGAGAAACTATGGCCATCTTCAGATTCCAGCCCCCTGGCTTGGTCACTGGGAGGTGGTGAGCTCTGCCATCAAGGGACAAGGGTCCACACTTGCAGTTGATGGAGTCCAAGAGAATCAGCCTGGCCAGGTGCAGTAGATGCCTGGGCGGATGGGGAGGACTTCAGCTGGTGCTTCACAGAAGCAAGAACTCAGAAAGACCACACTCAGTCATGAAGAGACCACTGCTCCCAAGCTGTGCACCTGGTTGCCTGGGATGTGAATAATTACTGTTGAAAAAGATGCTTTAAAGCACGTGTTTGGTCAATTCTGAGTTTAGTGAGTGTGGATTTCTTTATGTTGTCTCTTACTTCTCAGAGCTGCTGTGTGTTCAGTGTACTGTTTCCGGCAGGCTTGGGATCCAGGGCGTTCCAAACTCTGTTGCTGTGGACCCCCTGCCTTTCCCCCTAGAACGTTTCATGGATTGAGGTTCCATGGCATCTCCTTTTGGAAATGCTGAAAGAACCTGCCTTGGAAGAAAATGGTTCTTACTACTCTTCTGCATCGGGCATTTAGTAAGCAGGTGGCTGTATACTCCTCACAGGAGAGGTGTTAGCTTCGTTCCTGAGTTACAGATAAGATGGAAGCTTAGAGCAATTAAGTGACCTTTCCAAGGAACAGTGTGGTAGATCCAGAGTCCAGATTTATCTGATTCCAGGCATCTGTCGTCCCCAAACCATTGGCTCCTTATCTGAATCCTAAAAACCAAAATGGAGGCTATTAAACTAGATTGACAGCTGTCATGTAATCATGGAGTTGCAATGGAGAAAAAAAGAAACATTTTTTTTCTTATCTCCATCTCATTAATCTTCAGATGCCATTTACCAGGTGGCTCATTAGTTGTGTGACTTTGGTCATTTAGGATCTGAACCCCAGTTCTTCACTGTAAGCATGGGGGTAGGCATCTACATAGAAGGATCATGCAAAGATAATGAGGTCAATTATGACAAATTGGTATGTGGTACCTGAACGACTTTGATAACATTAAAAACAGTGGCTTGATGACATTCCAGACTGTGGGTGTTGCCAAGGCCCTTCTCCCTCAGCACTGTCATCTCAACTCCTGACCGGGGAAGCCCTGACCAGTCTGGGCAAGTCTCTGTCATGCAGGCTGCAGGCAGGATCAACTACACAGCTTCTGGGACCAGTGCCCAGTGGGAAGGGTCTCCTCTGAAAGTTCTTAAGAATTTCAAGACAGACACAGCCAAGTGTTAGGCCAGGTCCTGGGGCCTCTGAGCACAGGGTCCTGTTGTAGCTGAGCCTAGACAGGAGAAACCAGAGCCTTGAGCTGAGAGGAGGAGAAAAGATGTGCTGACCTGGCCAGGGCACTTCAGCCTTGGCAGAAAGAGCAGGGCAGCTCTCTGGAGGGGTCTCGAGGAAGTTCTCAGCCACCTGGATGTCCTCTGGACTGGGGAGAGGGGGGCGAGGGGACCAATGCGAGGCCTTGAGGTAGGCAGGGAAGATGTTGGCAGGGGGGTCTGATGACACGGCTCCCGAGGCCACATGATCCTGAACGTCACCACCTGGGAGTCACAGAGCAGCCACCAGCTGGTGCGCGGTGTAGGAGACTGTGGCAAGCAGCTAGCCCTTGGGTCTGGCTCTGCAGCCTGGTTAATTGAACCTCCCTGTCTTGTTCCACTGTGAGGTTGTGTTGGCATCCAGCAGGGCAGGTGTTGGATAGCCTCAGGGAGAGGGCAAGGTCTGAAATCATCCCGTGCCATGGTCGGCCTTGCTCATGCTCTGACTTGGACAAAGCCCCTTCTCTCCATGAGCTGAAGCTCTCCTCAGTGGCTCCTTTATACATAATTTATAAGCGGAAGCTGCTGTCACACCCTGCCACCTTTCTGCGAGTACCTGTGCTCCTGACCAGGTAGGAGCCTTATCTTCCCACCATTTGCTCAAATATGCTGTTTCCAAACTGCTGCCTGCCTCAGTTTGGGAGGAAGAAGGCATACTTCTTAACACAGTCAAAATAATGTAATCACTAGGTTCAAAGACGCCCATTCATATGTTTAAATAAAACTGCTTTTCACAGTGGGAACACATCTTGGTTCATTTGTTATTAATGAGTATAAAGAGGATATGCTTTCAGCTTGTGGTGAAACCACTGTCAGCGTCCATCAGAAAATGTGGCCGTGCTCCTCACACTCTGTAAGAACGTCCAGCCAGGAAGTCAGCAGCTCATTACAAGGGGACCCATGACCCATCTGCAAAAGGCATGAGGTCTCCTGGGACAGAGCTCCATCTGGCCACCTCAATACACACTGCCCTCCTGCCTCCCTCCTCTCTTAAGGCTTCCAAGACAGAGACGGCAAAGCATCCAGCCGGGCTCTGGGTCCCTCCCTGTGTGTGTCTGCAGCTGTATGTCCCTGAGCCACGAGGTGCATGACTGTGTATCTGTTTTTGTCCATCCGTCCATCCAGCCATCTGCTCACCTACCTACCTATTTATCATCTGTCTAATCTTTGCTGGTTTAAAAAAATGGATCAGATACAAAGCCCCCCTGGGAGGTCTAAAAGGACATAAAAAGTACCATATTTTGAGGAACTTTTAAGCATGAGCATTTAAAAAACCCAACCATTGTCTTCTGCCCTATTTTCTCTTTTAGGTTCAGACTTGGTGCTTAGACAAATCCACAATGAGGAAGCATCGGCATTTGCCCGTAGTGGCCATCCTTTGCCTCTTTCTCTCAGGCTTTTCCATGACCTATGCCCAACAGCAACAAGCAGGTAAGGTGCAGAAGTGCCCTTCACCGTTTAAAAAGGAGTATCCTGTTCGGATTTTAGATCCTAGCCATCACAAGCTCCATATAGAGCTTAGGCCTGTTTTTAGACCAGCCATTTGTCGTAGGAGGTGGATTCAGCTGACAGACCCCTTGGATGCTCTTGACCCTTTCCTAAAACTTGAGTTTGGTACCATGGTGGTGGCTTGAAAGAGGCCTGCCCTTCCTGAGCGTGAGCGGAGGTTGGCGTCTCAGAAGTCCCACCTCCGGGGGAGCTTCCCGTGAGCTTGCCCCTGGAGGGTCCCTGAGCACATAGGCAGGGAGGGGACAGACACTGAGGGGGAAAGGCTGTCCCTGGGGGAGAGGCAGAGCCCTCTCGGCATCTCTGGGCACAGAGGGAATTTTCCTCTAGCATCACGGGATCTTTACACATCTGTTTCCTGGAGCCATTTTCTTATAAGGTCCATCCTAGAGATCCTCTTCGGAGTTTGCTTTAGAGTTTTAGAAAAGTGAGAAAACCTTCTTGCATTGCCAGTTGTGAGGCACTGACTGGTCCCTCTCCTTTGCCTGGAGAGCAGGCCTGGGACGGGGCCTTTCCCAGGGCCAGGCTGCTCTAGATGGGCAGGTGAGTGCCCCCTCCATGGAACGGGATGTGGGCTGGGGCCTCTGATCAGCCCGAGGTAAGCAGAGTCCAGGAGCCTGCCTGGTGTGTGGGCCTGTCTCCGGGCCACTGACGGCCAGCTGCCCCGAGTCCCTACACTCGAGGAAGAACCAGATCCCCCTGTGAACAAGATCAGTGCCCTTCCGTGTCTGTGAAGCCTTTTACACAGTAACTAGTTAGAGAAGCTTTCTCCCTGCTCAGAAATCTGAGAAAAATGAGCCTTTTCCCTCTCTACATTTACACAGTTCTTTGCTACTTAAAAAAGATGTACTTGTTCATTTTTTGCAAATTACCCACAACTTTAGGGGTTGGTTCACGTAAAACAGTGTAGTAGTCACATCACCTCCTTGTCAAGGCCCAATTTTATGCCCCAGACGGAGGAATGAGCCTATAAGGCCACAGCTGGTCGCCATGGTAAGAGGTCCCTTTGGTCTGGTCAAGAGGGTCTTGGGGGTCAAACTGTGGTGAAGCTTGTGCTTGAGTTCAAAGACACCTCGGAGGTTTCTCCCACTCTGGAGCAAGCTGCTGGCCCTGAATGTGGTCACTCAGTGTGGAACTTGGGCTGTGACCAGGCACCACAGCTGTTGATTCCATGGGGCTGGGGCCCTGTTCCCCAGGTAAGTCCACCTGCCTGAATTGCATCAGGTGTGAGTCATTCAGTAACAGCACAGCATCAGCTGGATTGTTTAGGAGGTTTTGCCCTGATAGGAAGCGATTTAATTGCTTGAACAGTAGAAAAATCTAAACCCATGTCTTTTTTTAAAGATGTCAAAAATGGTGCCGCTGCTGATATAATATTTCTAGTGGATTCCTCTTGGAGCACTGGAAAGGAACATTTCCAACTTGTTCGAGAGTTTCTATATGATGTTATAGAATCTTTAGCTGTGGGAGAGAATGATTTCCATTTTGCTCTGGTCCAGTTCAACGGAAACCCTCATACCGAGTTCCTGTTAAACACGTACCGCACTAAACAAGAAGTGCTTTCCCATATTTCCAACATGTCTTATTCTGGGGGAAGCAATCAGACTGGAAAAGGATTAGAATATGTAATTCAAAACCACCTCTCTGAGGCTGCTGGAAGCCGGGCTGGTGACGGAGTCCCCCAGGTTATTGTAGTGGTGACCAATGGACACTCAGAGGACGGCCTTGTTCTACCCTCAGCGGAACTTAAGTCTGCTGATGTTAACGTGTTTGCAATTGGAGTTGAGGATGCAGATGAAGGAGCCTTAAAAGAAATAGCAAGTGAACCAGTCAATATGCATGTTTTCAACCTAGAGAACTTTACCTCACTTCATGACATAGTGGGAAACTTAGTGGCCTGTGTGCATTCATCCGTGCGTCCAGAAAGGGCTGGGGACACGGAAACCTTTAAGGACGTCACAGGTAACGGCAACATCGCCAAGCTGCTCCTGCCCTGCTGTCCTCTGCAGCTGAGCTTGGCAACCGCTGGCCTTAAAGCAACGCCCTGGCTAAGAGGCGGTGGGGAGTAGGAGAGATGACTGTTCATGGGCTTAAAAACAAAGGTTTGCGTACCTTCTGGAGCCGCTTTCTCAAACACGGCACTTGGCCACATCCAGAGGAGGCCTTTGTTTTTGAAACAGCTGATATTTTAGCTAAAAGCTGAATTCCAATAGATCACAAAAGAGACCTCAGCTTCCTTAGAAAAGCGTCTGGTGAATAGCACCCCAAATTGCTCTGAGACCTCCCCAGTGGCAGCTCCATGCCAGGAGGGGCATGAGCAGAGAGGGAAAGAACGTCCACCTTCTGGTCCAGTGGAGAGCAGAGAGCTCCTCTGTTCTGCCCTTTGTCTGAATTCATTTCAGAGAACTGATAGAATCCGAGTGGGAAGAACCCTAGATGTGATTGAGTATGAATCTGTTTGGAAGAAATCGAGTCCTAAAGGGCAGGGGGCATGCTGGGGAAGTCCACCCGGGGCAGCCTCGGGCTCTGGCCCTGCCTGGAGGGCGTGTGTGTCCACCATGCCATGCCTGTGGCCAGGCCCAGAGAGGCTCTTTGGGTTCTAATGGCCCTCATCGGCCATCCTGGAAGAACCCATGATGCATGGATATCACCTTGCTGTGCTATTCACAGTGACGTGGCAGAGCTGATCGCCATCAGGTTGTTGAGCCCCTTAACTGTCCTTCCAGTGTTAAGTGCACTGAAGAAGGAATTTGATAAGTGAAATTCCAGAAGGTACCACAGCAGCCCTGACGAGTGCGTGGGACTAGGTGTCCGCAGTGGGGACAGCAGGGTGGAGGGACGCCCTGCGTTAGAGCAGAGTCCAGAGTCCATGTGGCCCTTTGACAGCCGAGAGCTGAACATTCTGGGTAGAGCAGATGGGGAGTTGGGGGGAAGGAGGGAGACATGCAGCCTCCACACGGAGGGCAGGAAAGAGGAGGGGGCTGTGTCCTAACATTCTGAAGTGGACAGCGAGTGCCAGCGGGGCCGGCGTGGATCACCCCCATGAAGGAGAGGGTGCAGAGGGTGGCCTTGGGCTTGGGTGCTGGGAGGGCTCAGGGGTGAGATGGGCCCCCACGATGCTCAGGAAACAGCTGCAGACTTGAAGTGTGGCCGAGTTGCCGTCAGAATTGCCGGCTGAGGGACCCTCAGTGTGGGCCCCGTTAGCATGGACCCCTCGGCGGGGTACCTGACTTGCTGCAGATGCCGCAGGCCCTCTCAGAATCAAAGGGGTTCCCAGATTTGGAGCTGGCAAAGAGGGAAAGGCAGAGAGGAGAGGGGAACACTCTCTGGGGGAGGAAGCGCAAGGATGGCTTGTGAGTTTCTGCAACAGCCGGCATGGCGTCCTGGAGAGCAGGAGCAGCCAGCAGGAGTGCGGAGAGCCACCTGTCAACAGGAGATGCCACCTGTAGAGAGGGGACTTCTGGGGCAGACAGTGGGACTGGTGGGGTTTCAGGTGACGCGCACAGTGTGGCCACACATGCAGAGATGCATAGACAAGCCCACTAGGGAGAGGAGGCTGAGAGACTGGGGCTCAGTTGGGTCACCCACACGGACTTCAGAGTCTCTGGAGATGACCCGAGAGCAGAGTGGACGCTGGTGGAGCCTGATGGATCCGCGGTCATTTAGGAAGACGGGGAAACTCTTGAGTGTGCCTCGCTACAGAGCGAGGGGCGTATTCTCGAATGCAGAAGGAGTGAAGGGGCAGCGGGGAGCAGGTAGGCACAGCATGGAGGAGGTAGCTGGAGGGAGGGAGACCAAGGGGCAGATTCCTGCTCAGCCTTGGAAAGTGGTCACCGCAGGAGGGCTGCAGAGACAGGGCCGGGGGAGGTGACCAAGGGCAAAGTCAGTCTCCTGTCCACCAGGGCACTGGAAGCAGCAGGAAAAAGAGAGATGAGGCTTTAAGGCACACGTCATATCCCCGGGGGCGGGGGTACCTAGGGAAGGGCAGACGGAGCAGAAGAAGCCTGGAGAAACGCAGGGCTCTCTTTACTGTGGTCAGAATCCCGGGGCAGCTCTAGGGAGACGTCCCAGACATGGCTTTTCATAGCAGACTGGGAGAGAGATGGAGGTGAGCAAGCAGGAGAGCTTGGGTGACCGGGGGCTTCAGAGCCAGCCGGCCCTCAGCCAACCCCGAGGTGTTCCAGAAGGCTCTTCTCAGACGGCCTTCCCTGTGGTCCCCAGAGTTGGACTTGGTAGGGGGGAAGAGGAGCTTCCTTGCGGTGGGTCTGCTTCCCAGGAGAAGGGAAAAGAGAGTTGGAAAGTCTTCCCTGCCTCCGCCCTGGTGGTGGTACCAATAGTGGTCCTGCTAGGTGGCAGGAAAAGAAGGTGGTGTCCTCAAGACGACCCCAGGCGGAACATGGGGTTCCAGGGGAAGGGCAAGGGCACCTTGAACGACCTTCTCTGCCACAGCAGTCAATACACTCACCCATCACCGTTAGGCGTACGGGGACGCAGCAGCCATGTCAAGGGCAGGGAAGGGATCGATGGAGAAAGGGGCATTTTTTAAACTGATGCTTTGGCAAACTCACGAGAAGGGGTAGCTGAGTTTGCCGGCATGTAGCTGTTCCGTAGATGGACAAAACTGAGGTCACCACAGCAGAGGCCGAGTGAGCCCCTAACACGGTGCGTTTCCACACAGAAGAGAAAACCTTTGTTTTTACGCCAAGCAAGCATCTCTGTCGTCTAGTGTCTTAGCCCCTAGCAGCCCAGGTGGACTCTGGATCTGTTTATGCCGTCTTTTCTAATTAACTGCACTCTGCCACGCCTCTGGCATCATGCCCACCGCATGCTCCACAGCAAAAAGTAAAATTAGAGACCTACAGAGTGGGACGTCTCCACCTATGGTGCTGGGAAAAGGCCCGAGGAGGGCCTTCTAGGGCCTGCTAGCAAGCGAGGGCTTTTTTCCTCGTTTCTGGTCTATTTGGGAACTTTTCCTACTACAGTGTTCTTGATCATGAAATAAGAACATTTTATACGTGAAATGTCAGTGGTTGCCACTTTCTAGATGAATTCTACTCAGTTAATCGATCTTCACTGGTTGTGTTTTAAAAAATCCCTTGACCAACCTTTTTAGAGCCCGACTAAAACAAAAGCTGAAGCAGCAGTGAGGATTTCAGCATAAATTTCTTTTTTTCCTGCAAAATATGAATATTTCAAAACTTCATGAAACTGAGCTGCAATTTCATGTTGGCTTTATAGGAAATAAAACACGTGGCTTTTTTCTTAGAAAGGGGAGCCTCCCGTGAGCTAAGAGAGGCACTCTGCCTGCAGCACAGTGCTCAGGAAAACTGTGTCTCCAGTTGGGCAGAAGGAGCCAGGGATTTTTCCTTGGAGATTGTGAAACTTTTCCAGAGAAGATGCCATCAAGGGTGGGGATCCATGAGCCATAAAGACGAAAAACCAGACATGCTCGAATTTTCAAACTACCGATAGGTCTGACTTCTCCTGGAGTTACTGTTGGTTGTTGGTATACCTGACTCTCCGTAAGTGCCCAGGGCTCCTGGGTCTGCCTGAGGCTTTGGCTCTCCAGATAACAAAGCATGCTCTGTGTGTCCCATTACCATGTGTGCAAGAGTATGGGGTTTTATTCAGTGATGACAGATTATCCAACGTTTTTATGACCTGCTTTTGCAGATGTTCAGTCTCTTAGGAGAGAAATCCTCACTTACTTTCCCCCAGGGATCATTTCTCTTATTAAACTGTTATGAATGGCAACCCAACTAAGTAATAAATGAAGAAGGAAGAGTGTCATGCTGTGACTTAGGTGTCATTTTTTTTTTTTTTTATTTGCCATACTGATCACAGGTATCTTTCTTTCAAATGCCACCATGTGCTGAGTAAGTGGCAATTCTTTTGGTGTCCTGCAGGGCCATGGGTTTCAACCTGGAAACGCTGAGGAAGTTTGTGAGGTGATGTGCAGAGCACCTGCCTTTTCAGCCACCCAGCCGCTTCTGTGGCCCGCCAGGTGGCTCATACTCCCCGGCTCTGCCCCTGCCCAGGGGCCTTCAGGAAGCTTATGCTCAAAGGCCTAGGCTTATTTGATGATTTTGTGCAACAATTTTGTGCATGAGATCTTTATACATAGCAAAATAGCTCTCCCCTCCTTGTATCTTAGGAGTATTTCCAAGTTACCACAGTCACCTGTGCAGAGAATAAACTTGCAGGGTGCTATCAGGCCCTCGTGAATGTAGGGAAGAGGAGCAGCTCCAGGTTGGGCACTTCTGCTTTGGTATGGCCCGTGGGCAAGCTTGGGTAGAGCATCGTTTCTTTAGAGCAGAGCACTTCAGTTCTATGAGACAGGATTTGTGTCCTTTTCCACAGTGAGGATAAAAACAATTCCACTGCACAAGGAAAAAAAAATTTAAATGTACAGTGTTCATTGGCATTAAAATGATCAGAACAAATGGTCTTCTATATAATATTACAATTATATCTCTAATGTAGCTTTCTAGAACTCCCGAATGTAAACATTTATGCACACATAAAGTCTCTTCCAAGTTATAGAAAACATTTGCTAGAACAATTTTGCTTCTCCTCTAGTTTAAAGCAGCCTGATTATATGTTTTAAATGAGATCTTGCAGTATTCATCTCTGTTTTGAAGGCCTATTGGTAGCCAGTTTTTGCTCAGTGCTTTTGTGTAACCCCCATTCTCCATAGCAGAATGGAAGACTCATGGCCACCATGGTGGGGAGAGAAAGAGGTCTTGGTCAGTCCTTTTTACATCCTTTAAATGATTCCAGAGCTCATTCTGAGTAAGGGTTAGCAGATGCTTGTGGTCCTGCTAGAAATCAGTTTAGGATGTCATAAAAATAAGGTTGGATAATTATGTCATGACTGGTTTCATATCACTCTGCTTAACATTATTCTGCATTATATGACTGAATACAGAGGCAATGGCAAGAATAAATGAGTAAAAATCCAGCCCAATTCCAGGTCTGCATTTGAGTTTCATACAGATAAATGGCTTTAGGGCAAGAAAATCAAGCCCCCAATCTATCAGAGTATTTTAAAATTAAAACTCTAAAAGCAGTTTGAATTCTGACCCACAAGGTTGCAGGTGCTCCACCATTTTGGTTTTAAGGGAAGAATAACCAGTAGTTATTCAAGGAATCACTTAACATTCCGGAAGGTTGATTCACCAAGTTGTGAAACTGGGATTCTGTTTACGGCTGTGGATTTGCATAAAAATCCTTATCCCTGGAGGAGGCAGGAGAAATAACCAAAAATGAGAAGTCAGCTTTGGATTCGTGACTCAACTCATTAATTTTCTCCTGCAGGGATGGCAATCACAATCCCATGCTATTACATTTCCCTCCAAATTCAGTAGAAATTTCCAGAATATATAAATGAGATTTCTTCCTCCAAAAAGTACGTATGATGTTTTGAAATTTAATTATAAAGATGTCACAAATGAGAATTCGAGCCTGTTCTACACTACTAGTTCCAAGAAGTTGCCTCTTATCCATTCAGAATGCAGAACTCAATGAGAATTTCATGTTCCTTAATTGACATGTGGTTTGTTTGTCTGTATTTCGTGTTTCTTATTGGTTTCCAAAGAAACATGTGAGAACACCGAATGATGCATGTGTCACTTGTTCTAACGCTTTCACGTTTTTTGCATTTCTTTCTTTTAAAGCACAAGACTCTGCTGACATTATTTTCCTTATTGATGGATCAAACAACACCGGAAGTGTCCATTTCGCAGTCATTCGAGACTTCCTTATAAATCTCCTTGAGAGACTCTCAATTGGACCCCAGCAGATCCGAGTGGGGGTGGTCCAGTATAGCGATGAGCCCAGAACCATGTTCTCCTTGGACACCTACCCCTCCAAGGCTCAGGTTCTGGAGGCAGTGAAGGCCCTCGCGTTCGCTGGTGGGGAGCTGGCCAACATTGGCCAGGCCCTTGACTTCCTGGTGGAGAGCCACTTCACCAGGGCAGGGGGCAGCCGAGTGGAGGAAGGGGTCCCTCAGGTGCTGGTTCTCATAAGTGCCGGACCCTCTAGTGACGAGATTGGTGACGGGGTGGTAGCACTGAAGCAGGCTAGCGTGTTCTCGTTCGGCCTTGGAGCCCAGGCCGCCTCCAGGGCAGAGCTGCAGCACATAGCTACCGATGAAAACTTGGTGTTTACTGTCCCGGAATTCCGTAGCTTTGGGGATCTCCAGGAGCAATTACTGCCCTACATTGTTGGCGTGGCCCAAAGGCACATAGTGCTGCAACCGCCAACCATTGTCACACAAGGTACGTATGCTCTTCTGGCCCTCTGTGTGGGGTGGGAGGTGTTGTGTGTCCGTTTGATAGAAGTAAGGTGGGCACCAGTGACTCCCCGGAGGAGAGCAGTAAGTACCCACGTCCAGTCCTGCCCCGAGGAGCTGGCTCCCGCAGTGAGGGTCACCACTGCTGCAGCGTTGGGGGAGCTGACCCTCCACAGTGAGTGGGAAGGTCTTCCTAGAGTGGGAGACACGGCGAGGGTGCTTGGAGAGCTTGGAGCTCATTGTACTCTCCATTCTCAACCTGGTCATCCTGAAATTGGATCTGAGGTTTCACCGGACTCTGAGAAAGCATTGACCCCTAAGTCAGCATTAGAAGTGTGTGCATAGGCAGTCTTTTTCCACAAAGTGACAAAGGAGCACCATGTCCCGGAAGTCCTTCTGTACCAGGGCATGGAGAAGCGTATTTACGAAGGTAAGGGGCAGCACAGTGTCCATTCTGTGGAGTGTTTCTCAGGCATTTTCCCCTGAGCTTATCTAGATTGTGATATGTACTCAAATGGAAGGATTTGGCAAGACAGCCACCTGGAGTCATTTTAAACAAAATCCAAGTCATTTAAGAAATGTACATTCGGTCACCATGGGAGACACCTCAGAGGTGCAGATTTCCCTGCGTCAGCCCCTTTTTAGACATATCTACTTCATGACCTTGGCCAGGCCAACCGGATGCCATTCAGCAAACTGGGGCACGCTGGCCCCCAGTGCCTTCTAGAAACCCCCAGTCCCTTTCCAGCATCACCACACACTGGGAGGCTCTCCTAAGAAGAGTCTTTGGATAAAAGACCTGCCCTCATTTCCCTGCAGCGCCTCAGCAGAGGACAGGCTGAGGGAGAGTGGGCTTGGGTGGCCGTCCCAGTCAGGGACGGAGACGCTCCTGTGTGGGGCGACACGTCTCCACAGCTCTCGTCGGCTGACTGAGTGAAGGCACAGGTCTGAGGCTGCGAGATAACCGTGGTGATAAAACCCCCGCTTACCTGTGTCGCTGGGGCACGAGGTGGGTTTTCCTTGGGAAAGGAGTGGCTTCTGGGGCGCAGGAAGGAAAGGAGGCCAGGAGGGGGGGGGCGTGCGGGTGGAAGCACCAGGCAGCGTGACCCTGCCACAGAGGAGCGTGGCCCCTTCCCAGGACCTCCCATGAGCCGTGTGCCAGGAGATGGAAGCCACTGGCTGGGGGAGAGCCGCGCCCTCACTGTGGGCACCCCAAGGGTGGGGTGAGCACCAGGCAGTCGGGGATGACACATATCTGGGTTCAGAGGAGAAGCCTGAGAGGGAGGAGGCTTTGGGGTGGGCGTGGCTGCAGAAGGAATGCCTGGGGACCAGCCGCCAATCACGACTGTACAGCTGGGTGACAGAGGGGCCTTGGAGGCCTAGTCAGCCACCCAGGAGACACAGGGGTGTGGGGGACAGGTCAAGGGAGGGGTGTGTGCGTGGGGAGGGAGACGCTGACAGTGATCCAGAGGACCAGGATTAGCCATTGGACGGTCCTGGTGGAGGCAGTGTCCTGGGAGGTATTCTGGAGGTGTAGGCAGGGTCCTGGGGGCAATGCAGTGTGGTGGTGGGGCGGGAGGAGACCCAGTGAGGATGGGGTGGGCTGCTAGGGGGTGGGGACGGGGTGCTGGGGGCCGAGGGGCTCCCTCCCCTTCAGTGGTGGTTGAGGTGACATCTCACAAGGCAGTGGCCGAGGACTAAGCAGAGAGTAGGGTGGGAGATGACCCTCTGGGGATTGGGAAGCGTTGGAAGGTGCAGGCTGGCACCGGCTGCCCGTGTGCCTTCTGGGCTCCAGGTGTGGAGTGCAAGCTTCCCTGTTGCGGGAGTTTTCCAGGAGCGCCATCTTACTTGGGTGGTGCCTGGAGAAGAGAGGGGGACAGGGTGGAGTCTTTCTCAGGGAGATGGGAAAATGTGGATCAGAGAGCCCACAGAGATGGGTGCAGGGGAGAGGTGGGTGTTAGGAAGGGCTGGGTGATAGGGTGAGCATCCGAGATCTGAGAGCTCGTACGGTAGGAGACGTGTGCAGCATTGGTGGGCTGGAAGGACGGAGGCTGGGCAGAGTGTGGGTGTGTGAGATTGCAGAGGTGGTGTGATCTATGGTGACCACAGGCCAGCTGTGGCCCTAGAAGCAGTGCTGTGTGGACAGGAGAACACACTGTATTGGAAGTACTGAGGTATTCGGGTGACTGGTGTCTCCGAGTCACTGAGGATGTAAGGGTAGCACGGACAGGAAGGCAGCCGGAGGAAGGGTGGTCTGGTAGGATGCTTCAGGAGGGCTGTTGGACACAGTAACCTGGAAGAGTGAGGACACCCCAACTCCTGGGCTCCTGGGGTACAGGGGAGGAGGCCTCCTGGGGGTGTCGGGCTCAGTCTTGGAGATGAGGGCTGAACAGTATCCACCAGCATAGCTGACTGATTAACAGGACCTTCAGGTGCACCTCCCTAGGAGGCAAGGGACCAGCAGAACCATGCAATAGAGAAAGGACGGCTCAGATGAGCTGGCATTTCAGGTCAGGCAGAAGGAGACACTGAGGCATCCATGAGGTGGCTTCCAAAGAGGCAGGCGTGAGAATCCCAGGTTGTATGATGGGGTTGAGGAAGTCCATGAACAGCCCTTTCATCTCACAGAAAAACAAGCAAGCAAGCAACCTGGAGGAGCTACCTGATTCTGTGGGGGCTGGGGGCTAGTGGCAGAGCCATGAAACCCAGGCAGGAATGCAGCCAATCTTTGAGCCATTGGTATTTTTCTGTGTGGCTGGCTATGCAGAGGTTCAGGTGTTTGAGTTCCCAGGGCTCAGATGCAAGTCAAACCGAAGTGGCCTCTTGCTCAGGGAAGGGGACTTTTGGCACAGAATCAAGAGTCTCTGCGTGCATTTGAGTTCCCAAAGACAACTCCCAGCTCTCTGGGTTCCTTGTCTGCCGCATCCGGACATCTGTCCTTCCCACAGGCCCATTGGTGGGATGTATAGTGACACTGTGGAAGGAGGTGTTCAAATTTGTACCACACTTAGTTTGAGGGTGATACTTCACTCCCCTGTTCTGCATGTTGTGCCACTGCTGTTACTTATGAGGAATAACAGTGACTGGGGCCACTAGCTGCCGGGAGGCACCTCCTAGCTGACGGCTGTCATGAATACTTGTCCATTTATCTGCTGTATGTGATATACATGATCAATGCATGTGACAACAGACGTGGGGCATCCTATGTGGACTACGCACGTATGTGTGTGTCACCCACAGCACCCCCGATGGTACAAGGGCTGAGAACTCCACTAGATAGCTACCCATCCAGGTTTATCTGCAAAGATATTTCAAACCAGAATCAGAGGAGCAGCCCAGGGAGCTAGCAAGTTCTAACCTGAAGGAAAAAAGCAGGCTCCAAATGGCTGCTCATGACCATGACCAGGTCAGTGAGGAGAGGTGGGATGTTGTCCCGCACATGCTGTTATGCCTGAGGGCAGCTGGGTAACTGCATAAGACATTGGTGCCCAAAGTGTCCCCCTTTTGGGGGCCAATGAGGTGTGGCTGTCCTAAAACCATTCCTTAACATGTGCCAACCGTTCTGACTCTAGCCACCACGGTCCTGGCATCCAGTCCACACACCCAGGAATGAGCTGTGTTTAACACACGCATTACCTTCATCCCAAACCTTTCCTCTGCTGGGTGTCACAGAATCCACCTCCCATACAAGCTGTCTGTTGGGAGGAGTGATGGGGGCCCTTTGGCAAACACCCCCCATCAGGTCCCACCAGTTGCACCCTTACCCATCTTGGACACCCACCAGGCTCCTGGCGTGGCCCCTGAGGTCTAATAGAGTTCTTTGCCAGGGGAGCAGGTTGCATTCATTCTGAAACAGCAGCTGGACCAAAGTTCACAGGCAGGGGTCACGCTGAGGTGTTTCGATTTGTGGTTGGTGTTTGAGTTACCATCGTTTTAAGATGTCACTCCAGACCTCTGCAACCCAGGTCTCCTAAGTGAAAACTTCGGTGGCACTTGCTGGCATTGATATTGATTTCCCTTTTTAGGTTTTATGATGTCAAGTCATTTTTTTTTTCCCTGAAAACAGGAGTCCTGGAATAGAGAGCTAGAGAGATTGAAGATATTTATTTTCATAGAGCTTTCACCTTCGGTTACGTGTGATTTTGAAATTGAGATTGTGATCCAGAGGGCTAGGGCTCTCTGAGCAGACGCAAGTTGTTTCTTCAAGCTCTGGCTTCGTTCTGGCCAAATTAGACATTTGAGGCAGAAGAGAACTGATGGTCCTTTCAGTGACAGAATGCTAAGCAGGTGGTTACTGAACCTAAATTTGTTTTTGTGCAATTATTTTGTAAAATGACTAGGAGTAGCAGGGTGGGAGGGGAGCCAGCCTGCTACCCCACAGGAAGCTAATGCAGCTAATGCGGGTGTGTTGACAAATTCCTCCTGAGGTGCTCCCTGACGTCACATTGGCCAGAGCCAATGGGGAGCGTCCTACGGAGGTGGAGGTGTTTGTAGAGAGTCGTTGTTAGGTGTGCTTGGTGAGGCCGTCCCACTCACCTCTCCATGTTGCTACCTACAGTCATCGAGGTCAACAAGAGGGACATAGTCTTCCTGTTGGATGGCTCTTCCAAGCTGGGCCTGGCCAACTTCAATGCCATCCGAGACTTCATTGCCAAGGTCCTCCAGAGGCTGGAAATCGGACAGGATCTCATCCAAGTGGCGGTGGCTCAGTATGCAGACACTGTGAGGCCCGAGTTCTACTTCAATAGCTACCCCACCAAAAGGGAAGTCGTTGCGGCCGTGAGGAGGATGAAGCCCCTGGACGGCCCAGCCCTGAACACGGGCTCTGCTCTGGACTTTGTTCGCAACAACCTGTTCATCAGCTCGGCCGGCTACCGGGCCACAGAGGGGGTTCCCAAGCTCCTGGTGCTGATCACAGGTGGTAAGTCCCTAGATGAGGTCAGCCAGCCCGCCCAGGAGCTGAAGAGGAGCAGCATCATGGCGTTCGCCGTCGGGAACCGGGCTGCCGACCCAGCGGAGCTGGAAGAGATCGCCTTCGACTCCTCCCTGGTGTTCAAGCCCGCTGAGTTCCGGGTAACCTCTTTGCAGGGTGTGCTGCCAAGCCTGCTGGCGCCTCTGCGGACCCTCTCTGGAACCACTGAAGGTATGGTGGCCATGCTCAGACGTGTCGCAGGGTAGCTGCAGGCAGCGCCCTGGAGAGAAATGGCGTTGTTGGTGTTTGGCTGAGAGACGCTTGTTCAATGGTGAAAACAACTGTAGCAAATGAGATTTATTTAGACTTCCTTTTCCCCTGGGTTGAGGACGGTAGGGTTTACAGTGTTGAACCATCAACTTGTGTAACCTAAACTTCAGGGCCAGGGCCACCTGTTTGTGTGGCTTCTGGCCAAGGAAGTCACGTCTCAGGTCTCATCTCTGGTCGGGGCCTAGTGTCCTTCCCTTCCTACTGGTGACCCAGCCTCCTGTCCCCCTCCACCAAGGGGGAGCCTGGGTCCTTGCTTTCCTGACTGGCAGTGCTGACCCCAGGGGATGCACTGGCCCCATCTTTTCACCCTCTCTCCTCTCACTTCTCAGGACTCCCTCTGATGGGAAAGCATGCTGAATGGGTGGGTGTGGACCAAACCCCACGGGTCCTCGAATCTCCCAATTAACATGATCCTCAGTGCAATTGTTTCTAAAGACGACATAAAGGCCTTTGAGCCCATGGATTGGGCATATGCAGTCCTCTGATTTAATAAAGAGAAGATGGACATCTCGGAAGCCAGCTTTCCCACCTCCCAGCCTTTCCACTGCAGGGGTGCTGGGTGCATGACCCCTGCTGCATGGGTGCCTGCTTCTCCTCCAGACTCTCCAGCTCCAGTGGTCTTAAACACCTCTCTCTTCTGTATTCCTAACACTCCTGATCCACTCTTTTATAGCCAAGGTTTAGCTTGATGAACATGGAATAATATTAGTTTAAATTATAGTGAGGCGTTGGGGGTAAATGGGAAAATATACATGTGAAGTCTGTTGGAGAAAAGCAATCATCTCTCAGTATCCACGAGGGCTGGGCAGATACCAAAATCCTCAGATGTCAAATGTGCAGTGTTTGCATATAATCTATGCAATACTCCCGGTACTTTGTGTTCTCTCTAGATTACTTATAGCACTGAACATAATGTAAATGCTGTGTAAATACCTATTCTACTTTATTGTTCAGGAAAGAATGTACAGACATAATTTTTTCCAAATATTTTTGATCTGAGATTGGTTGAATCCACAGATGTGGGACTCACAGATTTGGTGGGTCTATGGTGCTCTCATTTAAGAATTTGGCTTTTAATTGATCATGTGTATAACTTCAGGCAAGTATTTTCCTGGTTGCCCATGATCCTGTCGTTTTTTTTTTTCTTTTTTTTTTTTTTTTTGGAGGAACTACCTGGGAGCATGTGGCTGGATTGCTATCCAGTGCCACTGGGACTCCCTGGTAGGAGAGGAGATCAGTGGAGAATGACAAATGGGGGTCCAGGAGGACTTCTCTATGAGAAAGGCTTTGGTTGTTTGCTAGCCTTAGGAACCCACCTCCTCAGGTTATGTGAGCTACCTGCTCCTGAGCTTCCATGGGGATCTCCCTGTAGGAGCACAGAGGTGAGCCCTGAGGACCCAGGCCTGCACACATAAGATGAGACATGCAGCAGCCAGCCCCCTTGTAGAACTCATTTCCAGGGAAGAAACGTTCTGTTTCCGGGATTCTGATGACTTTGTGGTTGCAAGCATTCTACTCTGGCCCTGTGTCTGTGAGTCCACTTGGTTTTGTACACTTGGCTGTCAGTGTGCCTCACCAACTCCAGCCTCCGCTACAGGGAAGTACATAGCCACCTGCCGTCTTCTCTGAGAGGGCATGCTTCGCCACGCTGACGTCCTCTGTGTGCTAAACGTTGGCATGTGTGTACTTGGCAGGCACACATGGGGAACCTTCGTGTTGTGTATGTCTCACTTTGTTTTCTGTGCTTCACCGCAGTTCACGTAAACAAAAGGGATCTCATCTTCCTTTTGGATGGATCGGTCAACGTTGGAAAAGCCAATTTCCCTTATGTGCGCGACTTTGTCATGAACCTAGTTAACAGCCTTGATGTTGGAAGTGACAATATTCGCGTTGGTGTAGTGCAATATAGTGACACTCCCGTGACCGAGTTCTCACTAGACACATACCAGACCAAGTCAGATTTGCTTGCTCACCTGGGGCAGCTGCAGCTCAAGGGGGGCTCGGGCCTGAACACGGGCTCGGCCCTGAGCTATGTGCATGCCAACCACTTCACCGAGGCTGGCGGCAGCAGGATCCGTGAACACGTGCCGCAGCTCCTGCTCCTGCTCACGGCTGGGCAGTCTGACGACTCTTATTTGCAAGCTGCCAACTCCCTGGCGCGCGCAGGCGTCCTGACCTTTTGTGTGGGGGTCAGCCAGGCGAATAAGGCCCAGCTTGAGCACATTGCTTTTAACCCCAGCCTGGTGTACCTCATGGACGATTTCAGCTCCCTGCCAGCTTTGCCTCAGCAGCTGATCCAACCCCTTACCACATATGTTAGCGGAGGTGTGGAGGAAGTCCCCCTCGCGCAGCCAGGTAAACCCCCTCCCCACCGGCGCGGCCCCGCCCTCCTCTCATGCCTCCCTGGCCTGGCAAGGTCATGGCCAATCTGAACTCAGAGTGTTGTGAGCTCCAGAAAGACATTGGCCCACTTTGGTTGAAATGTTTGGAATGGGGTTTAGGACACTGTACCAGCCAGTTTAGGAGGATAGTTAATGAAAGTTCTGTCCATGCTTTTCAGCCTTAATTCAGAAGCACCCCCTCCAAAAGTCTAGGAAGATTCTGGAGTGAAAATCCAGGTGGCATACTGGGAGGGAGGGTAGCAGGAAGGGAGGGGAGAGAGAAAAGAGAGAGACCCTACATGAGCATGGGATATGCCTTGACATTTAAAAATTGAAATTGTTTTCTTTATATGGTATCTGTGTGTTCAGATTCTGCTAGATCCAAAAAGTCATCCATGTACCTTGGCTCACTAGAAGGCTTCCCAGAGGAAATCTGCATCATTGTGTATTATTGCAAATTGTCGTGGCAGTGAGACTGCACATGTTTGATCCACCAGCCTGCTGACATCACAGAGCTGCGTGCAAGATCAATCCACTGGAGACCCAGTCTAAACAGAACCAAGGGCTGTTTGAACTGGACACAGTATTTATGTGATGTGGTGTAGGCTCCTGTGGGCTGTCATTCATATTTCCCAAGGTCCAGCGATGGTGCTTGGAAAGCACTGGCAGAGACCTGACCCACCCAGGAATGACCAGCACTATTTAGCTATTAACTATTCCATAACCCCAAAGACATTGAAAAGACAATCCAGTTAGAGCAGGTACATGGCCACCCAGGGACCTGTGCTGCAGACAGGGGATCCTTTGTCACAGACAGGGCAAGTTGTAGCAAAAGTACAGTGAGGACTACCTTTCCCGTAGTTTCATTGGTAACAGTGTGAAATGGTTCTGTTCTCCTGCAGGGGCTCACTGAGGCAGAAGAGGGTTTTTCAGGGGCTTTGATGAGAAAGTTATGTGGGGTTGAGTAGACAAACCTAGTTTTTTTCTTTTGCAAATGTGCACCACTTTGAATAGCACATTTCTTGACAAGTGGTGCAGGTGTTCTCTTCTCCTGCTGGTACAGTGACCCTCAGGGGAGTCTCATGGGCCCACTGTTAAACGCTGGTGGTGTGACACTGCCAGGATTGCTTTCCTCACTGCATCCTGATCTACTTCCCTTGCAGAGAGCAAGCGAGACATTCTGTTCCTCTTTGATGGCTCAGCCAACCTCGTGGGTCAGTTCCCTGTTGTCCGCGACTTTCTCTACAAGATCATTGATGAGCTTGACGTGAAGCCAGAGGGGACCCGGATTGCAGTGGCTCAGTTCAGTGATGACGTCAAGGTGGAGTCTCGCTTCAATGAGCATCCAAACAAGCCCGACATCCTGAATGTTGTGAAGAGGATGAAGATCAAGACAGGCCGAGCCCTCAACCTGGGCTACGCCCTGGACTATGCCCAGAGGCACATCTTCGTCAAGTCCGCGGGCAGCCGCATCGAGGATGGAGTGCTGCAGTTCCTCGTGCTGCTGGTTGCTGGGCGGTCCTCGGACTCCGTGGATGGGCCAGCAAGTAACCTGAAGCAGAGTGGGGTGGTGCCTTTCATCTTACAAGCCAAGAACGCAGACCCTGCCGAGCTGGAGCGCATAGTGCCATCCTCCGCCTTCATCCTGGCTGCCGAGTCCCTCCCCAAGATCGGAGATCTTCAGCCACAGATTGTCAATCTCTTGAAATCTGTGCACAATGGAGCCCCACAACCAGGTAGGGCAGAGCATTGGGGGTGGCTTCTGCAGCTGGATTCTCCAGTGCCCAGCCCAGGGTCCTCAGATAGCCTGGAGCCCTCCTGGGGCCATGGGAAAATGGGAAATCACAGGTGGTCTCTGCAGGAGCCAAAGAATATGAGTCTTCTTTCCACACTTTACTCTTTTATCTGTTTTATAGGGGAAAACAAGAGAATTCAGGTGATTATTTTAAAGGGCATCAGAATACCTCATAATAAGATGCATTATGAAGCTTTAGATATCAATAGTTAAAATCCCCCTGCTTAAAAATTTTTTACTATCTGCAGAATAGAAGCCATATGACATGGTTATATCAGAGCTAAAACTGTCTTTGTCTTCCTGTTCCTCCAATGCCAGTGTCTAATTCCTTCACTGTTTTAATCCCTTGACTTCATTCATTCAAAATTGAAAGTATTGGAAGAGGCAGATAAATCCCCCCTGTGAAGGCTGCATTTGAATTTTCAACTGCTGATTTACATTACCTTGGCTTTGCATTTAACCACTTTTTTATTTGATGATAAAAATGCAGCAAGAAAGAGTGGTTAATTGCAAAAGTATCCCTTTGGTTAAAAACTGAGTTTTTGGAGCATATGCACTGGTGGCCGGATCCTGCCCACAGTGGGTTTGGGTGGCTGCTGACTCCTGGGCTGTATTTCTTCCATGATCCACCTGTAACTGGGCCCAACCACTTGCCTTCCCTTCTGCACGTGCTCTGGTGATGTGGTCCTGCAACCCCCATCCATGTTCCTCCTCTGCACCCAACCTTCTCCTCAAGTTCACCTGTGAAATTAGCAGCTCTGCTCAGGTGGAAGGGCTCTGTACAGTGGTGTGTCCCTCTCATTGCTAGCATGGCAAATCAGCTGGTGTTTAGTGGCTTCTGATAAAATGAATTTATTATCTGACAATTTGGAGGTCAGGAATCGGAAGCCAGCATCACTGGGCCCAGCCAAGGTGTGTGTTCCCTCTGGAGGAACTTTACTACCTCACCTTCTCCAGCTGCCAGAGGCCACCTGTGTTCCCTGGCCCATGGCCACACGTCTCCATCCTGGCAGCTGGCAGGGGGTGTCTTCCCTTCTCTCTGACCTCTGCTCCATCTTCTCCTCCCTCACTCTCACCTCCTTCCTGGTTCTGTGCAGAACCAATCCTTCACTGAATCCCATTGCAAAGTTCTGTTGCCCCCTCAGGACTTTGGAGTTGACCCTCCTTGGGGGCACTGTGCAGTGCCACATGGGTGTGAAGCTGCTGCTCCCGGTCCCCAGTGAGCCATCAGATGTCTCCCTCCCAGTTTCAGGTGAAAAGGACGTGGTGTTTCTGATCGACAGCTCTGAGGGCGTCAGGAGTGGCTTCACCCTGATGAAGGAGTTTGTGCAGAGAGTGGTGGAGAGCCTGGATGTGGGCCCTGATCGCGTCCGCGTGGCCCTGGTGCAGTACAGTGACCGGACCAGGCCTGAGTTCTACCTGAATTCCTACATGGACCAGCAGAGTGTCATCAGTGCTGTCCGCAGGCTGACCCTGCTGGGCGGGCCGGTCCCCAACACGGGGGCCGCCCTGGACTTTGTGCTGAGGAACATCCTGATCAGCTCTGCAGGAAGCAGGATAGAAGAGGGTGTCCCCCAGCTTCTGATCGTGCTCACGGCTGAGAGGTCTGGTGACGACGTGAGGGGCCCCTCGGTGGTCCTGAAGAGGGGCGGGGCAGTGCCCATCGGCATTGGCATTGGCAACGCTGACATCTCAGAGATGCAGACCATCTCCTTCATCCCAGACTTCGCTGTGGCCATCCCTACCTTCCGGGAGCTGGGCACTGTCCAGCAGGTCATCTCTGAGAGGGTGACCCAGCTGAGCCGTGATGAGCTGAGCAGGTTGCAGCCGATTTTCCCGCAACCACTGAGCCCAGGTTAGTGGAGAATTCTGTGGGCCCTTTTTCCTTGAAATCATCAGGGATCCGTGTTTAGACTGTGGGCCACAGGGCACTTTCAATCTTCCTTCCACCACCGCATATAGTGACAGCTAGAGTCACGTGAAAAATTAGAAGCCATGTGCCTTCTTAGGTCTCATTGGAGAACATATCCTGGCTGAGGCTCAGACTCCCTAATCTGCAGGCAGCCCCTCTGCAGCTGTCTGAAGGGGCTGTCGGCCACACCAGCTCAGCCTCATTCTGCGTGGTCCCCAGGAGCCTGGGTACAGCCCTCCACTATCAGAAGCCAGTCTGGTCACAGGCACTCTGCTGTCAAGTGTGGGCAGAGCCTCTGCTATATTGGCCTCTTCTGGGCCAGAGTACAAACATTAGTTTTGAATTTTTCTTAAAAATGAGAAGTGTCTGAACTGGAGGGAAGGCCCCCTGGCCCCTGGGCCAAGGGGTGTTCTATTTCTTCCTCGCCAGACCTGGTACAATAAGCCTGAGAATGGCGGGAGCCCTGGGGCTGAGAGGAAGAGGACTAAGAAGAACCCTCCCTCAACACAAGCCCGCCCAGTGCCTGCTGTCCCTGCTCCTGGGCAGGGGCAGTCACAGTGCTGAGGGAGCAGAGTGTCCCTGAAGGAAGTGGGGTGAGAAAGAGACAAGGGAGCTGGTGGCAGGGTGCCTCGTCCTGCGGAGGAGGGAGGGAAGGGAGGCTGGTGGGCACTGGGTCAGCTTCTGTAGGACAGCAGTGAGCCTCCCGGCTTGCATGAGTGTTCGGAAGTGGTTGCAATAAGATAAATTTGGGAGACAGTGAGACAAAGTGAGATGGTTTCCCCTCTCTGATTGGTGCACCTGTGCATCTCCGATGCAGCAGGCAGATGCACATTCCAAACCTTGACTGCAGGAGTCTCTGTTAGGATGCCCCTTGAGGTGCCTGGTGTGGGCGAGGATGCACTTTGGAAGCATGTGTGTTCAGCTTCTTACTCCACACACAGATGCTGTTTCTGCAGCCATTGGGTTCCTGGTCCATTCCCTCTCCCACTCCTCAGAATGGCCACGCCCCTTCCTCTCCTTTCTTCCTACCCTGTTTCTTCCCCACCTCTCCTTTCTCAGCTTGCTCTCAGCTGGTGGCCTTAAGTCCTGTTGCACCAAGAAAATACAAGTAAATCCAAGAGAAGTTCCAGAGGCTCCCCGACTCTCACTGGCCGTGATGTCCGTGTCTCAGTGGTGGCCTGTCTAGGGTGGTCCGTTTCTGTCTCTGTGGCCACTTTCTCCTCCCCTGCCCAGGGCGTCCTCTGTAGTTCTCTCTCTCCTACGTCACCCTGTACCACCATACGGGACGATTCCACTCGTGGTACCAGTATACTGCTTCCTTCTCTCTTAAACACTCTCTCTGTGCCCCCTCCAGCTGCACTGGACATCTCCCCTCAATCCTCTCTGACCACCCCCAGTCTGTTGCTCACCCTCACCCTCCACAGGAAACACTCTTATCTGTCCCTCCATCTGCTGAAGCCGGATGCCCACTCTGGGGCCATCTTACCCAGTCTGTGAGAAGCACCTGAGATTCCCTCCTTCTGGAAACATCCTTGTCACTTGGTGACAAGCTCCTACAGCTTCTGCTCCCTGGGGGCACTTGTCCTGACCTTGCCTGCTCCTCCTCTTGCCTCTCCTGTACAGACACTGAGGGGCACAGGGCTTGCTCCTGAGACTGATATTCTAATGTGCTTCGTTAATGCTAAAGATCACGTTTGGTTCACAGGAACTGGGAGCAAGAAGGACGTGGTCTTCCTCATTGACGGGTCTCAAGGTGCTGGCCCCGAGTTCCAGCACATACGCTCCCTCCTCGAGAGGCTGGTGGAGTACCTGGACGTGGGCTTCGACACCACCCGGGTAGCAGTCATCCAGTTCAGCGAGGACCCCAAGGTGGAGTTTCTGCTGAATGCCCACGCCAGCAAGGACGAGGTACTGAACGCGGTCAGGCGCCTGCGGCCCAAGGGCGGGAGGCAGGTCAACGTTGGAAATGCGCTGGAGTACGTGTCCAGGAACATCTTCAAGAGGCCACTGGGGAGCCGGATAGAAGAGGGTGTCCCGCAGTTCCTGGTCCTTATCTCGTCTGGCAAGTCTGACGACGAGGTGGAGGACGGTGCTGTGGAGCTCAAGCAGTTTGGGGTGGCCCCTTTCACCATAGCCAGGAACGCAGACCGGGAGGAGCTGGTGAAGATCTCTCTGAGTCCTGAGTACGTGTTCTCAGTGAGCACCTTCAGGGAGCTGCCCAGCCTGGAGCAGAAACTGCTGACCCCCATCACCACCCTGACCTCTGAGCAGATACAGCAGATCCTGGCAAATACCCGCTATCCTCCCCCGGGTAAGACTGGTGGGGTGGGGTGGTTTCCCTCCGGGTGTTTCTGATGGGGAAGAGACCAGGCTCGAAGGCCTGGCTAAAGGTGACAATTTACAATAAAGGGTGCTCTTCCACCTTGACGCCTCCAGCCAGGCGCCCCCAGGATGGCCAGCGACTGGACAGGTTGACTCTGTCCCTTGATGTCCCACGGGAGGATTGGCGTCTCAGTAATAGGGCCATGGGTTTGAGCTTGGGCAGGCCATTTTGTGGAAGGCTTAAGGAAGTGGGACTTGGGTGTGGACTGGGTGTGGCCACGCAGTGGAGGTAGCTCTTCAGTGGGCTGCCTTAGGAAGACACGGCAAAGGTGGAAAAGAAGCAGGTCACCCCTGCCCACCCGGACAGCAGTGCGGTCACCTTTGTGGGTTGGATAGTTCCCACGTTTTTGTCTGTGTTCACATACGATTATAGCAGCCTCATTTCTGCCTTCCCTATGGTGACCAGGGTGGCCTTGTCTGATGCTGATGTTCTGTGGGGTCCTTTGGGCCTGGCAGGGGACCCCCAGGTTGTGTGTGCTGGGCCTGCTCCCAGCATGAGAGCTACTTTCACTCTCCCAGTAAATGGCTCAGTGACGGTCATCTCCGTTTCACTGTGCAGCTCTTCCGGGTTGGATGAGACCAAGCCAGGTGGACATCTGTCGAGTGGCAACGTATTAGTTCACTTAAATGACATCTGAGAAACATCTAGGTTCTAATAGGAAACTGTGGCTCATCTTTCCCAAGACGTTTCTATTAATTTTGTACAAGCTAAGTGTCCCTAAACCAAAATGCTGGGGACTAGTAGTATTTCAGATTTTGGATTTATTTGGGTTTTGGAATATTTGCATATGTGTAATGAGATACCTCGGGGAGGAGACCAAGTCTAAACATAAAATTCATTGATGTTTCATATACACCTTATGTACATAGTCTGAAACTAATTTTATTCAGTTAAAAAATAATGTTGTACATGAAACAAAGTTTCAGTGTGAAATTTTCTGTGTCCAAAACAAACAAACACATTTCTGTTCGAAAAATTTCAAATTGGAGTATCTTAGATTTCTGATTTTTGGATAAGGGGTGTTCAATCTGTAGTTAAGAACCAATTCATGTAAAGAAATGGGGCAATAATCATGAAAATAAAGACTTTGTTATAAATCCTAGGGATACGTGGCCAAAAGAGATGAGGGTGTCTCTGTTGGTGGGGGCTGTTAATATGACAGGTGGCACTCAGGGGACTGCTTGTCCCTCACAGAGACCCGCCCCGAGGGCTGAGCCAGCAGCAGTGCAGGCCGGGGTCAGGGATGGACCTGGGCCTCTCAGGACTGTCACAGTGATGGCACAGTGATCTCTGTCTTTCTCCTCTCCAAGGACGCTGTTCTAGACGTCAGTCAGCGGCTCTGTTTCCGACTCTGTAGAGGGTGCTATTCCAGGACCTGCTTCCAAATGCTGCTTACATTTTTAAAACTCGTAGGAACTCAGGCCACAAAGCCAAGATGGGAAAAGGGTCAACCCCGGGAGGTCTGGGGGAACTTGAGGTATTTTAAGAGAGGAAATCGTTTCAGTGAGAAAGACCCGACCTTCCCTGGTACATTCAAAAGGCCCAAGAGGCAGTGGCCGCAGTGGCTGGGCGGAGCCCCAGTGCCGCCATCGTGCCCAGCCCAAGGGGTGGGGCAGAAGCAGAGGCAGGAGGAGCTGGGCACGGGCAGCAGGGCACTGACCTCCCTCTCCTCCCTGTGCCCTCAGCTGTGGAGAGTGATGCCGCGGACATCGTCTTCCTGATCGACAGCTCCGAGGGCGTCCAGACGGATGGCTTTGCCAACATCCGGGATTTTATTACCAGGATCGTCCGGAGACTCAACATCGGCCCCAGCAGAGTGAGAGTCGGGGTCGTGCAGTTCAGCAACGAGGTCTTCCCTGAGTTCTACCTCAAGACCTACAAGTCCCAGGTGCCCATGCTGGAGGCCCTGCGGCGCCTGAGGCTCCGTGGCGGCTCTCCACGGAACACCGGCAAAGCGCTGGAGTTCGTGGCAAGAAACCTCTTCGTCAAGTCTGCGGGGAGCCGGATAGAAGACGGCGTGCCCCAGCACCTTGTCCTGGTTCTGGGTGGAAGGTCTCAGGATGACGTTTCCAGGTTCTCTAAGATCATCAGTTCCTCGGGGATCACGACCTTGGGAATAGGAGACCAGAATGTCGACAGGGCCGAGCTGCAGACCATCGCCAGCAACTCGAGGCTGGTCTTCCCAGTGCAGGAGTTCAGAGATCTCCCCAACATAGAAGTGAGGGTCATGAACTCCTTCGGACCCTCTGGGGCTACTCCTGGGCCTTCTGTGGAGACACCGGCTCCTTCAAGGCCAGGTAGGAGCTCTCTGACCCTCTACTACAAGTGGACCATCACTGACTTTTAATTAAAATATAATTGGCATTCTTTGTAATAATTTTCTTTCAGGGCCTTTTCTGCAGATAATATTAGAAACTAAACACTGGAAAAAAGTTGAAATAGAGGGAAACATATCCCCCAAAGCACACGGTCACTCATCCTTGGTCACTCCCACAGTTAGAGGCACACCATGCCCCACTGGCTGTCACTTTGAAATCAGGGCCTTCCCAGAGATGGGGCGCTCAGCACAGTCCTCCTGGGTCTCCTTCCTTGGCTTTCAGATGTGTCCACCAGCATCTTCTTCCTCGAGCTCCTGGCCCTCACCTGTGGAGATGCCAAGAGCACGTTGGATGCCTCTACTACCCACCCTTTCCTTGCCCTCCTCTGGGCAAATGGACACAGATCCCTGGTGCATGAGCAGGACTGGGCTTCTAGAAGGATCTGCATTCCATTTGACTCTCCCTGCCTCTTAGCTTGGCTGTGCCACATCTGTACCTCTCACAGTGTCTTCAACTTTCTCTCCTTTTCAGTGGACTCTCTGATGCTTGATTAGAACCAGAACCACTGGTTTCCGCAGAGGTTGAAGCTCTGCACTATGAATGGATGGGCCCCATAATCCTCCCAAGGGTCTACTTTCCACTTTCCAGTCTGTCTCTCTAGCCCTTCCTTACCCTGCCCTTCACCTGTCTCCCCCAACTCCTGACAGAGACTTACTTTTGACCCGAAATAGAAGGTTTCAGGGCATTTCCTAGACATCGAGAACCAGACTCCTGTGGAATTCCTGGCACAGTGCCCTCTTTTGCATGTCTTTTTTTGATTGATGTTTTGTGCATTTATGTTCTGGGTACTGAGACGCAATCTCTCCCCATGTTGGTTGTGAACCTTGTAGAGAAGAAGAAAGCAGACATTGTGTTCCTGTTGGACGGGTCCATCAATTTCAGGAGGGACAGTTTCCAGGAGGTGCTCCGGTTCGTGTCTGAAATTGTGGACACGGTTTATGAAGACGGCGACTCCATCCAAGTAGGGCTAGTCCAGTACAACTCCGACCCCACGGATGAGTTCTATCTGCGGGACTTTTCCACCAAGAGGCAGATCATTGACGCCATCAACAAGGTGGTCTACAAAGGGGGTAGACATGCCAACACCAGGGTGGGCCTGGAGCACCTGAGGATGAATCACTTTGTGCCTGAGGCAGGCAGCCGCCTGGATCAGAGGGTCCCTCAGATCGCCTTTGTGATCACCGGCGGGAAGTCCGCGGAGGACGCTCAGGACGTGAGCATGGCGCTTACCCAGAAAGGCGTCAAAGTGTTTGCAGTCGGTGTGAGGAACATCGACTCGGAGGAGGTGGGGAAAATTGCGTCCAACAGTGCCACAGCCTTTCGCGTGGGGAATGTCCAGGAGCTGTCGGAACTGAGTGAGCAGGTCCTGGAAACGCTGCATGATGCGATGCATGAGACCTTATGTCCTGGTGTGACCGACGTCTCCAAAGGTAACCCCGTGTGCACATTGATCCCCTGGTGTGTATGTTTTCAACCTTTTCCCTTTGAAGTTTGCAGGTTTTTTTTTTTCAGCGATCTGGATTACCCGGATCCCAGTGCTGGCTATGGTGGCAGTTGGTGGTTCTGAGTATTTACTTATGTCAACATGGGTGGGCCCTGGTACTCCTCTGACCTCTGGTCTGGTGTCTCCTCCCAGGATAATAGATTAAGTCAATCTTCTTTGCCCTTATAAAAGATTTACTTTTTCTCTTATTATTTATTTATTGTGGTGCTGGGGATTGAACCCAGGGCCTTGAGCATGTAAGGCAAGAGCTCTACCAATTGAGCTACACCCTCAGCTCCACTCCTATTATTTAAATTCCACAAATAATTCAGATGTGTTCATCTTTGTTTTTGATTGCAGGTTGATTGGATCATTTGTTTAAGATCATTCATAATTGCTTTCTGAAGTGCTCATAGTTTCGTGCACAATCTTGGTGCACAAATGCCAGCTGTATATCACCACACCCCAAATAGCACCTTCAGAAGTGTGAACTTTTATTAAATGGCCCAAGGTTGGGTTTCTTGCAGCCACGCTCTTGTTTCCTTGTGTGAGGCAGGTCTATTGCTTCTCAGAGCTCTTACACAGAGGATCTTTGGCTCATGAGCCAGTGTCCCGGTTCCCTGGGCCAGGACTATGCCTATCGCAGGTAGAAGTAGAATTCTTGGCAGCTTCAACTTAGAACTGTGCATTTATCCTTTTCAGCCTGTAACCTGGATGTGATTCTGGGGTTTGATGGATCAAGAGATCAGAATGTGTTTGTGACTCAGAAGGGCCTTGAGTCCAAGATGGAGATCATCTTGAACAGGATCAGCCAGATGCAAAGAATCAGCTGCAGTGGTGGCCAGCTGCCCACCGTGCGGGTATCAGTGGTAGCCAACACACCCTCGGGGTCAGTGGAGGCCTTTGAATTCCTGGAGTACCAGCCAGAGCTGTTTGAGACATTCCGCAACATGCGCAACCAGCACCCCTACATCCTCACCGCTGACACGCTGAAGGTCTATCAGAACAAGTTCCAGAAGTCCTCGCCAGACAGTGTGAAGGTGAGCGGGCCACACACTCCCTCTGCAGCCTCTGGAGTCTCTAGGGAGCAGGGGCCCCAGTTATTCTCACATTCACACTCTGCACAGGACTAGGTTTTTCGTGCCCAGGTGGAAAAATTCTTCATTGATTGACTGGTCATAATTTCATGTCAAATTTTGCTAGCTTTACTTAAGCTCTAAAAAATATCCTTGGTATCAGTAGTGAAGCTTGAGTGAGTTGGATTTCTGATTCATTCATGTTTTTTTTTTTTTTTTTTTTTTTTTTGTGGTGTTGGGGATTGAACCCAGGGCCTTGTGCATGCCAGGCCCTCATTCATGTTCAGTGGTAGTTCTGCCCATTAAATAAGGCACGTTCTCAGCTTGTGTCTCTGTGTGTGTACGTGTTCCTACATATGTACATACACAGGCATGAGATGTGCACACACCATTTGTTTGTTAGGGATCTCATTACAAAGTACTGCAGGCTGGGTGGCTTAAGTAACAGAAATTTATTATTTCCTCTTAGCAAGGAAGCCTGCAGTCTGACCTCAGCTGTCAGCTCTGAGCCTGGCTTCTGTTGGTGCACTTGGCTGCCCTCTGTGTCACTGTGTCCTAAACTGGAAAGGACACCAGTCATTGTGGATTAGAGGCCACCTGAGACCTCGCTTCACTTTATCGCCCCTTGCCTCCTTCTGAGCATAGCACATTCTGGGTGCTAGGGTTAGGACCTTGGTGTGTGGGTTTTGAGGAGAGCACAGTTCAGCCCCGGACAGACAGACAGACACACACCATTTGTAGATACCACATCTGAGAAATAGGAGATGAGAATGAGGTGAGCTGATTTATTTTCATTACTATTTGTGTTTTTAAAAGTTAACTAAGCACGAAACTGTGCTCATTTATTTCAGACCTCTTATTGTACAACATCCTAGACCACAGCCCCAAGTTCCTCAACTGTAAAGTGAGGAGTTTGATTTAGACAAGACCCTTTTAGGCCCCTTCCCCAGCCTGGAGTTTCTCTCCTGCTCAGGTGGGGCCTGACTCCTCTCTGGTCTGCAGGTGGTCATTCACTTCACTGATGGCGCGGACGGAGATCTGGCCGACCTGCACAGAGCTTCCGAGGCACTCCGGCAAGAAGGTAGGTTCAGGGGCTTCCTACCCGCGAGAAGCGGCCCAGGCGAGGCAGGGCTTGCTGCTCTGCTGAGAGAAACCGCTGGTGGGAGTCTTCGGGGCGTGGGCAGCTTTAGTTGGAGGACTCTCCCTGGCATCTTGGCCTTTCCGTGCCAGCCTGGGGCTGTGGGATGAGGCTGACAGGAAATCTTTCTGAGCCAGGGATGGCTTTATCCCCAACCCCTGGTGCAGGCTCTCAGGCTCAGAGACCCATGCAGACGGCAGAACACCTAGAAGGCTGATGCGTTTGAATCAAGTGTTGAGTTGTCGCAGCCCGTTACATAAGCTAGAAATGCAGGTGCTGCAAAAACTCCACAGCTCAAGGACACTGCAAGATTTAAGTTAAAAAACACTGGAATAAGACAAGATAAATGATATACATGAACTTAGCAAGTCTCAGGGGCAGGTGAGCAGACAGGTGAACGTCGGGGGGTAAGCAGACAGGTGAACGTCAGGGGCAGGTGAGCAGACAGGTGAATGTCAGGGCCAGGTGAGCAGACACGCCTGCCGTCAGGTGCTCATCTGCTTTGAATTTGGCAGCGCTGACTCTCAGAGCAGCGGCTGTGAGGGAGGGCTCAGGGAGCGTTGGCGGAAGCAGGATTTATCTTAACAACCTTCTTCTCATGAGCTTACTTCCCCAGCTTTGAGAGAAGACTGTGCTACCTGACTCGGGGGGCCGTGGTGGTTTCCCCACAGCACACCTCTGCTCATAGGAGGGGCTTGAGAACACGTGAAGACCCTTCAGGTTGCCATTTCCTGTCTTGAAAGTAAAAAGTTTAGCTAATGACACATTGGAAACAGCAGTTCAGAGAAGTTCACAGCAGCTCATCAGTTTGATTAGGCATGTTAAAGCCAAATTTATGCTAAATTTGCTTAAAAAAACAAAACAAAAACCCAGCCAGGAAAACGATGTGGCGGCTCTGACAAGCCTGGGTGAGCTGAGTGCCCGTCTCTCCTTCAGGAGTCCACGCCCTGATCCTGGTGGGCCTGGAGCGGGTAGCCAACCTGGAGCAGCTGACGCAGCTGGAGTTCGGGCGAGGGTTCATGTATGACAGGCCCCTGCGGCTCAACCTGCTGGATTTAGATTATGAACTGGCGGAGCAGCTTGTGAGTTTTATTTTGAGGTCTTTGCTGTAATCTAGGTATGGTGGTTTTGGCATCTCAACACGAGGAAGCCAGTTATGACCTGGGGAGCGGGGACAGGGCTCTGGGTGATGATTTAATTTGTTCAGTTCACTTGGGACCGGCCTTGTTGCCCTGTGTGTGGATCCTTGAGGAGCCAGCTTGGAGCTGGAGCATCAACAGCTGGAAGGTGGGTCGGTGGGTCTGCAGACCCATGGCCAGGAAGTCCTCTGTGCCCAGGAGCAGTGGCTTTTTTGCAACATCCCCAGCCACCCCCACCCACCCTTTTCCCCCCCAGGGCTGAGGACCAAACTCAGGACCGCGTGCTTGTCAGGCAAGTGTCCTGCCACTGAGCTAAATACCCAACCCCCCCCCTTTTTTATTTTTAATTTTTTTATTTTGAGACAGGGTCTCACTAGTTTGTTTATAGACTGGTGAAGCTGCGGAGGCTGGCTTTGAACCTGTGATCCTCCTGCCTCAGCCTCCCAAGCTGCTGGGATTCCAGGCGTGTGCCACGGTTCCTGGAGAATTGTAGCTTCTTATAATGACTTTTCATTCGTAAGATTGCTGGGAAGGCAGAAGCTTGCCACTGACCAGCCTCGGACAGGCAGCAGCCCCCACAGTATCTGAGAATTTACGTGATGAAAACAAGATGTCACCTGAAAAGAAAGGCCAAGGCCCCTCGGGGGGAGAAGAGCTTTCATTGCTTCCCCTCTGGTTTCCTGGGTGCAAGGGAGAAGCCCCCTGAGGCTTCTCCTCACCGAGCCCAGCCTCTCTCAGCAGGCGGAGTGGCCATGTGGCCTGGGAGATGCGGGAGGCAGGCCCCAGTGGAGAACTAGGGTTCTTTGGTGGTGGCAATGGAGAACCAAGTGGTTGGGATGAGCTGCCTCTGCCCCTCCTTCCCTCCTACCTCCTTCCGGGCTGGAGTTAGAAGTTTTTACTGGGTCGAGTCAGTTGACGAATCTGGGACAGGGGAGAAAGTGAGAGCTCCAAGAAGCTCATTGCAAGAACACGCGTGTGGCCTCCGCTGGCTCAGCGGATGGAAACGCATCTGGGTTGCGCCCTTGCCTCTTAAGGTCAGGCAGTAGGGTGGACAGAAGTGTGAAGTGTGTGTGGGGGGTGTTCCAGGCCCTGGTGACCTGGAGTTGGGTTGTGGCCTTTGTGGCTCAGCGGCTGGGGCCACTTGTATCTACCCCAACCCACCGTGGCTCCAGGATCCCCTCCAGGCTGGTGCCGTTTTCCCGGAGGACAGCTCTGCAGCAGCCATGCCCTGCCTCTCTGTTTTGGAACCATCTTCAGTCCTGGCCAGTTGCAGTCTGTTGGTTAGGTTTGCACTGGACTTTAAACATGGGGTAGTTATACTTCAAATTTGAAGCTTGGCTGTCTGTGTTGGAAGCTTTTAGAAACATGGCCACTATGGGGACATAGTGGAGGAAATCTACCTTACTGTGGTTGCTCTTTTCCTTCCTTTTGGTGACTCCCTCCCGCTGTTCGTGGAGCTGAACCCTTAGCTAGGCCTGTCTTTGCGGGACTGCCCCTTGGGTGACCACGTCTCACACTGCGAAGCCCACATGTGTCAGCTTTGCTCTTTCTCAGCATATTCATGACTTTTGGCTCGACATTTCTTGCTGTCTGAACCCTGTGCTCTTCTTCACTTTGGCAGGACAACATTGCTGAGAAGACTTGCTGTGGGGTTCCCTGCAAGTGCTCTGGAGAAAGGGGAGACCGCGGGCCCATCGGCACCATCGGGCCAAAGGTGCGTGGCCTACTTGACCCTCCCTTAGACTTGAGCCTTCAGCTGCCCCAAAGCCGACCATGACTCAGCTGGGTCGCTTCTCTAATATGTGGCAAGGAGGGGGCATTGCTTAGGGCCTGCTGGAGAAGGTGCGGGGAAGTCCACGCGTCTGCCAGTCTCCTCTTCCGGGGGATGAGGGGATCTCTTCTTTAATAGACTGGTTCCTCATTTCCTAGACTACTACGGACACTGTGGCACTGTGCCTGGTGGCCTCCCTGTGCTGGGCAGCTGGGTTCTTAGCACGGTCTTCTAGCAGGAAGCCAGCAGGCTTCCTTGTCAAGGGACAGCCCGGAGGCGTTAAAGTCTAGGCAACACCCGAAGCCCTGCTGGGTTTCAGCTCCACTCCGCCCAGGGAAGGGCTCCCAGGGAGGGATGCAGAAGGAGGAGCCCAGTTTAACGGGACCGCTGTGCTGTGTTTCAGGGCATTCCTGGAGAAGACGGCTACCGAGGTTACCCTGGCGATGAGGGCGGACCCGTAAGTGCACGCTGCTGCCCTGTCCCTTAAGCTCTTGTCTCCTGTCCCCTCTGTGCCCGGGTGAGTTGTGTCCACCAGCTGTGCGGTGGCTGATGGCCTCTCTTTGAGAGAAAAATTCTCTTCCAACATCCTTAACAGATTTCCTCAGATTTCTACGCTGTGGAAAGTAGTGACATAATGTGAGTGTGACAGATGTGGGTGAGGGGCGGGGACATGCTTTGTCTATGAGACAGAGGGCCAGCAGAGACTACCAAGCTGAGACCAGGGAGCAGAGAGGTGGAGGTGAGAGAGCAGAGCAGGGCACCAGGCAGGGCTGTGGTCACCCCTGTGGGGCTGCGGTCACTCCTGTGGGAATGTCTCCCAGATGGGGTGTTCTGGATCCCTCTTCAGTATCTGGGGGGGGGGGCTGTGGAGGGTAGAAGAGCCCCCAGCAGGGCCTTTGGGGGCAGGGCCTGGGCCAGATGTGGGCCTGGGCAGATGTGGGCCTGGGAGGCTTTGGGACCTAGAACTAGGTCCAGCCCTGGAGTAGGGGACAAGAGGTCATGGGGAGCAGGTGGGTTCTCTAGGACCCCTGCAGAGATGCTGGGTGTCAGGGCTGGCCTGGCCCCACTGGACAGCTGGGGACCAAGACCATGCAGAGGAGTGGCGAGAGGACAGACCCTCTGTGAGAGTCCAGCACCTTCCCTGGGCCACCCCGGGGCCAGTAGTGCCCTTTGGAGCTGCAGCCCTCCCGTAGCCTGTTCTCTCTAGGGCAGCTATGGGTCCCTCCAGGCCTGGTTCTGGCTGCTGAGGTCCTTCTGACTCCCCAGACTGCACAAGCATCGTTGCAGGGAGCCCTCCCTGGCTCTCTGTTTGCAGGGCTGGGGAGGCAGGACGAGGGCTCAGCTTGCCTGACGCCTTCCTTTCTCGCAACAGGGCGAGCGAGGTCCCCCTGGTGTGAACGGCACTCAAGGCTTCCAGGGCTGCCCGGGCCAGAGAGGAGTGAAGGTACAGTGTGGGGTCAGGTTGGTGCTGGTCGGGTGACACACATTCACAGGGTGACACGTGCTCAGGGTGACGCGCTTGCAGGAGGACACACCGGCCTCTCCGTTCTCAGTGTCTGGCAGCCGGGCCTCATCAGAAGGCAGCCTGATGGGTGGGTCAGGAGCGTGGAGCTGGCCCCAGCTGGAAGGGAGCCTGGGAACGGAGGAGCCATGGAAATACAGAGCAGTCAGGAGACAGTCACGAGGCGGTGGGAGGCCAGGGCCAGGTGGCCTCGCGCCCTGGGCCCGGGAGAGCAGGAAGCCAAGGACCAGCTGGTGCTGCCGGAGTCTCTCCTCTGCTGAAGCCCCAGGCAGGTGCTGGGGAGGCCCTTCGCTCTCAGTCTCTGAGTTGGCCTTGGCCTTGAGAGCACCCTCTCTTCTCTCGGGGCCACTCCGCCTGCCAGGGAGCCAAGACCAGCAGTGTCAGCCCCGGGCACATCAGTTCATGGCCCCCACATGGCGGAGAGAGGAAGCTGACGCAGCAGTTCTCAGACACTAGGGGTTCAAGGGGGGTGGGGGCGGCCTCGGGCCTCCTCTGCCCCAGCCACCCAGCCGGGCAGGAGGAACTCACCCTCCCCGTCCCTTGCCTTCCAGGGCTCTCGAGGATTCCCAGGAGAGAAGGTATCTGTGCTCGTTTTTGTTTTTGGAAAACTTCCCCCCGTCTGTCTCCCGATCTCCCCCAACACTCACCTGTCTGCCTTGCTCCCGCTCAGGGCGAATTGGGAGAGATTGGCCTGGACGGTCTCGATGGGGAAGAGGTGAGTGAGTCAAACCACTTGTTGAGTCAAACCACGCCTGGTCCCAAAGGTTCTAGAAACGAACCCCCTGGCCCACAGCGGAAGCTGTGCACCGTGTGATTTTCCTGTTGTCTTTGGCAGGGAGACAAGGGGCTGCCGGGGTCTTCTGGAGAGAAGGGGAGCCCAGGGAGACGGGTAGGTGGATTTCCATGGTGCTGCGCTTACGGAGAGAACACGAACATCCCCTCTAGGGCCTAGGTATTTCCTTTACTCATCTGTGATAAGCCCACTTCCTCCAGGCAGCCTTCCCTGACCTCCTCCCTGCAGGTACACCCCGGATGTCCCCCAAGTCCCCAGCCATCTCTGACACAACACACAGCATCTCCTGGCTTGGAGAGCATGTCCCCCAGGGCAGGGACTGAGTTTCTTTTGTTATAAATAAGTCCCCAGTGCCTGGCTCCCCAGTAGATTTTTGTGGGCTCACTAAGTAATTCAGAAACGTGTAGAAGGGGTTTGCCCTCATGTCAAGTGAGCACATGGTGACGCCATTCCGGTCAAGGGCAGGGATCGGAGCCTGGGATATTCAGGGTGAGACCAAAACCCGGTGAAGGAGTGTGGGGACCTGGTGTTCAGCACGGCTGTAGCTGGTGGGGTAGAATAGTGCCGGGGATCCGGGCTGAGTAAGCGGATTTCTTTTGCTCTTGTCACGAAAACAAAGTAACTGTGTGACAAGAAATATTCATTTTCTTCACTGTGGACATCAATTTGCTGTCTACGTATATCCCATAGCATCATGCTGTGAACCTCAGATACACTCAATAAAATTCATTTAAAAACCTCCAAAACACTGAGTTTTCAGCTTCCACTTCTGTGTCCATTTAGGGTGACAAAGGACCTAAGGGAGACAAAGGAGAGAGAGGGGACGTGGGGATCCGCGGCGACCCGGTAAGGTTTCTCATCAGTCCTGAGCTGCGGGAGGTGGCGGGGAGGAGGACCTCACTGGGACCCTGTGACGCGTCCCTGTGCCTGCTGTGCTCTTCCTGCAACCCGGGGTTGCTGGGTGGCGTTTCTCCCCAGCTACAGAGAGGAGCATCTGCCGCTGGGTCACAGGGAGACCTCAGAGGCTGTTCCACAGTGCTGTCGCAGGACACTTTAAATCTGCTTTTGGAAACAAGAGCCATTTCCCGCTTTCCTTGTTTTATGGCTCTGTAAAAGGGTCCACTTCTGACCCGCCTGTCCCCTGGGACCCCAGCCTCTGTGACGAAGGACAGGTTCTCCTCCCAGAGCGGCTTGCTGACGCCCTGCTCGGCTCCGTCACAGTGGATGGATGCTGTCTGGGTGGGATGTGGCCCTGTGCTGCAGAGCCTTGCGCTCACGTCACCGCTGATACTTCCTGGACCCTCGGGCCGTGGCCTTTCTGATGCACAGACTCATTCCCTGGCTCACGTTGTTCTCAGGGTGAATCAGGACGGGACAGCCAGCAGAGAGGACCCAAAGGAGAGACTGGCGACATCGGCCCCATGGTACCGTGCTCTGTTCCTGTCCCCCTGTGCTCGGGGCTGAGGAAATGACTCTCACCCTGGCTCAGCAGCAGCTGCAGAGGCCATGGTGTGGCCTTTGACATGAGAGTCAGGTGGACCCCAGCAGAGGCCCGTGAGGCTGGCGAGTGTGTGCCCGGCCCTGAGGGACTCTCCAGGGCCAGAGCAGCCCATGCCAAGCGGGCTGTGCCTTGGCAGAACACATGCCCCTTAGGTATTTATGGAAGTGTGGGTCAGGCCAAAGGCTCGTGGAAGTGGGGACGTACCTGAGGCTGACACTTCCTTCTCCTGCAGACGGGCTCCTCCCCGGGGACTGACCCTTCCTGACCCCTTCGGGCACTGTGCCGGGGTTAGAAGCTCATCTCTGTGGGTCAGCATCTCACGCCATTCTTTTCCCCCACACCAGGGTCTCCCAGGGAGAGACGGCGTATCGGGAAGTCCAGGAGAAACTGGGAAGGATGTGAGTACCTTAGGGCTTTGGGGACCCTGCGGTGATTCTTAGCAAGTGCCGCATGATGTGCCGAGCACTGCCTGGTACACGGTCACTCAGCGGCTCCTCATTGAGGAACCTTACAGGGATTTCTGAGGCCATCTTTATCTGCCCATTCTGGGCTGTGCTGCTAGAATACTACACACCGGGTAATTCATGATGTGCCTAGGGCAGGTCTCTGCTCTGACAGCAACAGAGGATGAAAGCTACACTGGGCCTGGGCAGCTGGGAATGGGTCCCCAGCCATCGTGGGAATAGCAGAAGCACATTCAGGTCCCAGTGGCCGCCTGTGTGAGGGGCTTTCTAAGGGACGGGCTCCCTTGTAATCAACTGAACACTCGTCGTGCTTCCAAAATCCACAGGCCAGCAAATATTGAAAACGATACCTTAAAAGATTTGAACGTTATAATGCTGTAGAGTTACATGGTGAAAAATAAATGTGGAAATGTTCATTTCTGGTGGCAATAAGCTCTCACGACTCAGTTTGTAAGTAGTTTCCTGAAATGACTTAAAGCGCAGGGTGCATGCAGTTGGTTTCAATTCTTTGCACAAGGTAGAAGATGAATTGTGTCCCCCCAGCCACTGGGCGATATGACTCTTCACACACCTGCCTCTGGCCTGGGTCATGAGTCACTGGGCACTAGGACCTCAGACCAAACTCTAGGGTGTCCCCTTGGGAGGGGGCCTTGCACAGACGATCCAGGACATTCCCGAGCTCCCTCTTGAACCTCTGAGTTACCATGGGCGAGTGCACGTGTTTGAACCAGAGGCGCCTCTGGCGTGTCCAGGAAGAGGTGTCCCAGGGACAAGCCTGACCTCAGTGCCCAGGACTTCCAGGTTCAGGGATGGGTCGACCTGGACGCAGCGAGTGTCGTCCTTGGCCCTGCTGCGGCGTGGGGGCCTCCCGGCTGGCGATGAGCGCATTTCATTTCTGCTCGCTGTGGCTGAGGAAGGGGAGGAGGCGAGGCAGGTGGCTATCCACAGTCCTCGCTGCACTTGGATGGGGACTCTTGTGCCGCTTGGCGGGTGGGAAGTGATTCTGGAAACTCCCCTTTGATCTGTAAGAGAGTGACCAGGAAGCAGGGCTCTCTGTGGTGGGGGCGAGGAGGGCGGCCTTGGTGCGGGTCCCCCCGGTGCCTGGGCGTAGTTTCTGACCCCGGGGTCAGCAGTGGGGATACTCGGGCTGGGCTCAGGGGCCCCGGGTCCATGCCAGAGTCCCCGTCTCCTCTCACAGTGCGTGACTTTCCACAGGGCGGCTTTGGCCGAAGGGGACCCGCAGGAGCTAAGGTAAGTCCAGGCTGGGCATCTCTCCTGGAGGCACGCTGCCCCCCACTGCTGGGTGCAACCAGCCCAGGGTCAGATGCCCTCCTGGGCTGACACGGCCACTGTTTCTGCCAGCCCCTCAAACTCAGCCTCTTCAATAGGGAAAGGTCCCCAGGGGAGCGTGGGGGTGAAATGAAGGGGACGTGACTGATCTGGGGATGTCCCTGACATGTCCCTCAGCTGGTCCTCTGGCCTGTGAGGGACAGGCGTGGGTCTAAAGCGTCCTCATTTCACAAAGCCCTCCTGAGGATCAGGTGAGGCAGGGTGAGAGACCTTGTAACGTGCAGAGGTGGCTGCCGTGTGTGTGGTGTCTCGTCCTGGGGTGACCCAGGTGACCTGTCGGTCATCTGGCCTGGGAGAGCTGTGTTTCCCTGTGGCCCTGTGAGCCAGGCTGACTCCTCTTCTCTTGTCCCGAAGGGCAACAGGGGCGGTCCAGGCCAGCCGGGCTTCGAGGGAGAGCAGGGCACCAGAGGCGCACAGGTGGGTGCTCCTGTGGTCACAGGCTTGTGACTCTGCCCAGGCTCCCAGGTGTTCCGTGGTTTTGAGATCAAGGTGGTATGCACACAGGACTGGCTATTTGACAGTGTGCAGTTGGGGGCACGATGTGCCTTCAGTCTTGTGCAGTGGTCTCAAGCATTTTTATTAGCCCCAAGCCCCTGGTCACCACCAGTCCTTGTTTTTATGTATTTGTCTATTTTGGACATTTCTTATTAATGCAATCATTTCATGGGTGACTTTTGAGTGCGGTACCTTTCACTTAGTAAAAGATTTTTGAGTTTTATCCATGTGTGGCATGTGCCAGAATCTCATTCCTTTTCATGGCTGAATAATGTTCCACTGTGTGGACATAACACAGTGGTTCTGTTTGTCAACTGTTGAGTGATTGGGTTGTCTCCACCTTTGGTGACTGTGCGTAAAGGTCACATGGGTCTCCTTGGAGGCAGTCCCCTCAGCAGGACTTACAGTGGTCTTTCACTCCTCAGGGCCTGCCTGGTCCCGTTGGTCCTCCAGGCCTGATTGGGGAGCAAGGTATTTCTGGACCTCGGGTAAGTGTCTCCATCTGACCTCCCCTCTGTAGCTAAGTAGATAGCCCAGAACCTAGCCAGGCTGGGACTTCATGGGTGATGGGACTGTAGGTGGGCCTGTCCCTCAACTCTAGACTGCAACACAAACCCTGGGTCTATCTTCGTCCATTTCTTGGTGATCCAGTGACCTCTGCGTCCTGATCTGTTTCTCCCAAATGTGAGCCCTGGGTGGCAAACACGGGAGGAAGTGGATGGAACTGGATAAAATCTAATTAAATCTACTAAATCGGTAGATACACCGATGTGCCAATGTCAGCAGACACCTCACGCTGGGCCCCCAGAGAGAGCCCCTCTAATTCAGCTCTTAGTGTGGGGTCCCTCCACCTCCAGTTCAGAGCAGAAGGTGTGAGCTTGCTGTGACTGCAGGTATCAGCATGTGTCTCAGCTGTGGAAGAGCAGAAGTAGGGTGCCATTGTTGGGTGGGCTCCAACCCCATTCAGGTTTCTCTCATGCCTGAGATGATAGGGAAGGAGCCACGTTGTCACTGGCTGCAGGATGTGGCCGTGGCTGGTCAGCTGGTGGGCCTGCTCGTGTAGCTACCAGGTGTGCAGGAGTGTGTGGTGTGGAGGCTGCTTGGTGACAGCTGTCAGTCATTGCTTAGAAAGTCCTTTATCACTTGAGAATGGATAAATAACTAGTTTTTAAGTTTCTGTGTTGTATTTTTTTTAACATTTGTTGAACTTCTGGTTTACCAAGAATTCAAGTGGCACAGGTGCAAAATTGCCCAAATAGTTCAAGTTACCAACAGCCCAGAAGCATCCATTAGTCTGTGCTTCCCAACACCTCCTCTAGGGCTTGCTGGGTTGTGTAGGCTGCACCCATTGTAAGGTTTACTTTTATTCACTGATTTACCCATTCACTCAGCAGACACTTAAGTACCTCTGGATACCAGCTGCTCATTGTGGGGTGGAGCGTAGAAGGGGATTCACAGTCCCATAAAGTCAGGGGCTTGTTGGGAACCTAACATTTGCATGTGAATTAGCTGCAACACGCAGGAGTCCTGACCCAGAGCTCTGGGTGGTCATGCTGATGTCCGAGACTGGCACCAACCATTTCTGTGTCAACCTTTGTCAACCTTTGAACGTCAAGTGCTTGGGATCCGTAGGCAGCATAGTTCACCTGCCCTTGGGCTTGACCTCCACCCAGGGAGGAGCTGGGGTTCAGGGGCCCGTGGGCTTGGATGGTGACCCCTTCGTGACACACCCCTTTCCTTGTGCCACAGGGAAGTGGCGGTCCTGCTGGAGCTCCTGGAGAACGTGGCAGAACTGGTCCCCTGGGGAGAAAGGTTTGTCTGCAGCAAGGAAGAGCTTTTCCGAGGGCGGGGACTTGGGTGGAGGCACATGTCCCCTCGGCCTCACTGAAGACTCTGTCTGCTTAGTTTTCACATGTCTCCTCCTCCTCCGCGCTGCCCTCACCAGCCCCATCACGGCGCTCACCAGGACCCACCCAGTGGGCTGCTCTCTCCTGACCAAGTCCCCCCACTCGCTGGCTGATAATCTGGTCCATTCTTGCCTTGACGCAAGCTGAGGGAGCAGTGTCCCCAGAGCAGCTGGGCACAGCTCCGCGTGGTCTCAATACCACAGGGCGCCACGATGTTTAAATCTGGGCAGAGCACACGCAGCAGCTGTGTGCACTGTGAAGTCCTAGAGACCTAGACCCCAGTGACTTGTGGCACAAAGGCTGAGCTCCTGCCTCTGTCGGCTTTGAGAAAAAGGACTCTTTCTTCCCCAGAAGCCTGTTCCCATGCCCTGGGAGAATAAGCGCCAACCCCCTGACTTCTTTCTCATGCTCCGCATATGAATGCTGCAGTTTTAAACGATACACGTGACTTTTTAGATTGACATATGATAACTACGTGTCAGGGTGCGGTGTGATATCCGGTGTGGGTATAGGGTGCACAGTGTTCCTTCGTGCTGGGGACCCCTCCAGTGTTCTGGAGATGCACAATGAGGTGGAAGCTGGACACCTCCTGTGTCACACGGCACCAGGACGCACTCCCCTTTCCAATTGCGTGGGTTGCTGTGGCTCAGCCCCTCCGTCCCCTGCACCTTCCCAGCCTCCTGACCACGGCTTGCTCTCCTCTCAGTTGTTCTCCTGGCTCCTGCACGTCAGGGAGGACACTGGGGTCTGTCTTTCTGCGCTGGCTCATTGCAGTCATAAATGACCTCATAGAAGCCTGAGCCTTCAGAGGCCCTGGGGGACAGCGGCCGAGCAGCAGCAGGGCTGGAGCCACTGCGCCCCAGCCTCACTCACCGCGTCCCCCCTGTCCTCTCGTGTCCAGGGCGAGCCCGGAGAGCCAGGGCCAAAGGGAGGAGTCGGGAACCGCGGCCCTCGCGGGGAGACGGTAAGGCCCGGGCACTCTGTGCGCTGCTGATTCTGGGGCAGTAGGGAAGCTGGGACCTCGGTTCCCACGGGAGGCGGCTGGGCATTGCCTTTTGTATTTCCGGGGATACGACGGAAAATCCTGGAATCTGCTGCTTGTAAACAGCAAGTTTCAAAATGTCTCACTTAATTGGCGAGGGAGGGAGTGCGGAGCCTCTCTGCTAGGTGAAGGCGGGGTTTTCCAGAGCTTGAAGCAGCTTTAGAGCCCACACACTTGACCTGCTGGAGCTCTCCTTAAACAAGTGCAGGTGCTTGGCTTAACGTGGGGTTGGATTAGGTAAGGTCTCAATCCGAGGGAGACTCTTTCTTCTGAATGAGACATCCTAGGAGCAGAAATCATCAATACTCATTTTTTTAAAAATTTTTATTGTTGGTTGTTCATAACATTACATAGTTCTTGATATATCATATTTCACACTTTGATTCAAGTGGGTTATGAATTCCCATTTTTACCCCGTATACAGACTGCAGAATGGATATGTAACCCATGTGATTCTGATCATTACTCATTTTTGAGAAGGTTATCTAAACTCACCCAAGTCTCACTAACAGTGATTTTTGTCATGAATATTTCTATGTAGGAAAAGGAAACCTATAATTCGCTGGGAATTTTCCAAAATGAGTCACTACACCTGAAAACTCTGTACAGACCGTGCTCATCAGACGTCATGAACCCCAAGTTTTAAAATATGTCTCTCGTGTTTCTTGTCTTTGGCTAATCGAAGTTAAAAAAAAAAAGTCCTACTTCTATTACCTTCAGTCTGAGAAGCAGAGGGGAAAATCAGACTTTAAGATCTATTGAGACCTCTGAAAGCGACCTCTCCCCGAGTCCGCTTCCGGGCATTTGGGGTGATTGCCCTTAGCTCTTGGTGGCTATTTAAAATTGTGAATTATCGAAGTGTTGATTTTCCAATATGTTTTAGATGTATCAATGTAGATTTCATATAAATTGTTCTGATGCTTTTGTAGGAGTTGATGGTGCCCGTTCTGAATGTCCCACAGGAGAGGGCTGGGGACAGGTGCTGGGCATGGGGAGGAGGCGTTTGGAAGGAGAGTCATCTGGACAGGGTGCCTTGGGAGGACAGGAAGGGGCTCAGAGAGGGGAGTGAGCTCTGGGCCCAGAGGAGCCAGGAGAGCCCGAGAGTTGGGTTCATTATCCCTGTTTTTGGTAGCCTCAGAGACTCCTGGATGATATTCGTGAGGTGGCCCCAAGATTCCTTCCAACTCTAGGATTCCCTGGTTTGCTGAGCTCTGCGTCCAACAGTGCTTGATGTTCGCAGGCTGCAGTTCTCGAGGGCGAGCCGCTCATTCAGAGTATTCGTCCTTCTCCATATTCGCAGTCCTCCTGCCCCGGGTTGCTAAGAGGTCCTTTGTGCCCTCCGCCTCTGGACATGGCTTTGTTCCCACACCTGTGGGATGGGGGGGGAAGCATTCCTTCTCCTGCTCCTGGTCTGGGAACCTTTCAGGGCCTCAGGGACTGTCTGCTCAGGACAGCAGCAGGGCAGCCAAGGTGGCTATTCAGTGCCCACAGGGGCACCCGCAGTGATGTTCTCTTTTCCTTCTAGGGAGATGACGGGCGAGATGGAGTTGGCAGTGAAGGACGCAGAGGCAAAAAAGTATGTCCTGCGAGGCTCTGGAAAAGTCCCTGTTGTCTCATGATTTAGAGAATTCTCTGTTTAAAGCCTATTGTATTTTAGTGATAGATGTTTATGTTTGATGATTCTACAGACTTTTTTTTCTTTCAAGGTCAATTTATTTTAGGTGATTTTCAGTTGGTACCCAATATTGAGTCACTTATTTGTGTTTTACAGGGAGAAAGAGGATTCCCTGGATACCCAGGACCAAAGGTAAATATTCCCGGGAAATGGAGCCTCAGCGCTGGGTTTGCAGGAGTCCGTGTGTCTGTGAACCAAAAAGCACACCATCTTGGCTTCAGTCGCCACATACTCACTCCACCTCCCTGGGAAAGACCCCACCCTCTCCGAGGTACTCCCTCTTCTAGCAAAAGGAGGTGACAGCACAGCGCTTGTGAGGTTCCCTGGAGTAAGAGTGCAACCAGAGGACTTCAGAAGCTGTAAAATGCGGTAGCTTATGGGATTCTCTCACTGCTGATTAGATAACCCAGGCTGTCAGCAAGTGCCACCAGGACACTGGCAGCCCTGGAGAAGCCAGTCCGTAACCACCTGGCTGTCCTGGAGAGTGTGGTCCAGACGCCTCACGGCAGTCCTGCCCAGGGTCCCCAGCTGGACCTTCTGTTCCAGAGCTTGATGTGCTACTCTTTGGTTCTCTTCCAGGGAGTCCCTGGCGAGCCGGGGGGAGCTGGAACACCTGGACCCAAAGGCATCCGAGGCCGAAGGGTGAGCTCGCCTGGGCCTGGGCCGCGGCTGGGAATGGCTATGTGCAGAACAGCATCACTAACTGCCCTTCCCTTGGGCCTGGCCAGTGCCACCACGGGGTGAAAGAGCAGGAGCCCCAAGTCCTAGGCCAGTGTCCCATGGCCCCCGGTAGCTGTGGTCTGCGACCTTCCTCCTTGCCCTCCTGCCCACTGGGCAGTCCTCAGAGCCCCCTCCCCTAGGGTGCCTCAAGGTGCCCAGCCCCCAGGCACCCCCAGTGGGGCGTGATGGAGGCTCAAGTCAGGGGACTTTGGGAGTCCGTGCAGTCACATTTGGTCAGGGCCCCGGACAGTGGGGCAGCAGGGCTTGCTAGGTGTCGAGGCCACTTATGAGGGCGCCTGGTTGGACCACAGGCTCTGCAGCTCTGGCTGATGAGCCTCCTCTTCTGTTAGCTGCTCCCGGATCTGGATTTCTCTCTTGAGTGGACTTTCCTTGCCCTCCTAAGACTGCACCGGGTCTGGAATTAGGGACCCATGCTCTAGGCGGAGGCGAACATGGCCAAGACTTATCTCCAGCCTGCAGTGCAGTCGGGCAGTGAGGGTGATGGCGCTGTAAATGTGGCCAGCGGAGACAGTCAAGTGAGGCATTTTAACTCAAGGTGGAGTTGGCAGCACGGTCAGTCATCCACACAAGAGAGCCTCTGATTCATTTGCGGTTACCGAATCTCTTGGGCATTCGAGCTAACCCTTTGGTTGGTTGGTGGGCAAGCCTTTGTCCCACTTGAACCTGCCAGAGAACACAGTCATGCGAAGTGACACCAGTGTCCAGGTCCCTTGTTCTGCACTTGACTTGTGGGGACTCAGTGGGGGTGTGGGAGGTTGGGTTGATTGCCTTCACCATCCTTCCTGGCTACAGGAATGAGCAGGTCTGTTCTACCCACTGTAGGGAAATTCAGGACTTCCAGGGGCCGTCGGACAGAAGGGAGACCCTGGCTACCCGGGACCATCTGTAAGTACCCATCTAGCTCCACCTGAGCCCAGGGGTGGGTAAGGCTGAGGGCTTTCCATGGGTCCCTAGAGACTCCCTCATGTTTTCCTCACAAGAATGGGCTGGGTTTGTTATTTTTTGAAAAAACACTGCCCTTCTGATATTATAATGGGGAAAAGAACTTTTGAATTTTGGAATAACAAGAAACTTTAAACAACCTGTTTCCTGGGAGCTGGGTGTGGCTAGGAGGCAGAGCCTACGCTGAGGATGCACCAGGTCCTGATCTGATCCCCAGCCTATAAACCAAAAGCAAGTGTTTCCTGAGGTTCTCTGCAGTCCAGGGAAGGCTGTGATCTGCTTTATAATTTCCTGATATCGGCCTGTGAGGGGAAAGCAAGAGCAAAGTCAGTGCGTCTTGTTGGCTTCTCATGGAGGTGGTCTACCTGTGTCAGGTCCTGGTGTGGGGAATCTCCCTTTGCCCACTGAATCTCCATGGGATCTCCAGATGTGCGGCCGAGGAGCCACTGGCCAGGCTTCCACCAGGAGCCAGGAGGACTCTATCACTAATATCGTTGTGTCCTTATTTTACTTTGTTTCTGTATTGAAATTGATGAGGTTCACAGGTGAATGGAAAAGGTGACTTTGGGTTGTAAAAAGTGACTCCGGGAGGGACAGATGAAGGGCCTTGTTTGGGTGGAGCAGGGTGGCCGTCAGGGTATGAGGCCTTGGGGTGAGCTGCTGGGGCAGCCTAGCTCTGTCCTTAGAGCCGGGGGTGGTGGGGTCAGTCCAGTCGAGATGGGAGGCTGTGGACCCCGAGGGCCTGGGATGGTTTAGCGATGCCTCCCCCCGGCTTCTGTGTGCAGCTCTCCTCCCCGGGGGAGGGGTATCCAGGCTCAGGCTCAGGTGTGGACTGGCCGTTAATGGGTGGCAGGCCCCTAGGATGAGGGTATGCAGCTACTCTGCAAGCCAGGCTGCCCCCAAGGGAAGCACTGCTGTTCTGGGTCTTCTCTGCTGTGCCGTCCCAGCAATCAAGGCGAGTTTAGAGCGAGCGGCTGGAGTGCCAAGGTCACCAAGGGTCTGCCTTGCTCCTGTCATGTTACGTGGGCCAAAGGCAGTTCCTCTGAATGCCGCGTCCGCACAGCAGCCGCGCCTCTCAGCCTGCCCTCCCTTGGTTTTACAGGGTCACAAAGGCAATCGAGGCGACTCCATTGACGTAAGTTGCATGCGTCCAGAGCAAACCATTGTCCTGCCGGCCTTGCTCCCGCTCTCCTCACACGCTCTTCCGTTTTCTTTTAAAGCAATGTGCCCTTGTCCAGAGCATCAAAGACAAATGCCGTAAGTGCAGACCTTCTTGGCCCTGACGCGGGTGTCTTTACCTTTGAACCCTCAAGCCATAGACGCGCCCTTCACCATTTCTTCTCCTCTCTTTCTAGCTTGCTGCTATGGTAAGTGACTGCGGTGGTGCCAGTCTCTTCTGAGGAGAGGAGACCCTTCCAGTGAGTACTGTTGGCCAACCCGCCCCTCCCCACAGGGCCCCTGGAATGCCCCGTCTTCCCGACGGAGCTAGCCTTTGCTTTGGACACCTCTGAGGGGGTCACCCAGGACACGTTCAGCCGGATGCGAGATGTTCTTCTGAAGGTGGTGGACGGCTTGACCATTGCGGAGAGCAACTGCCCCAGGGGGGCCCGTGTGGCTGTGGTCACCTACAACAGCGAGGTGACCACAGAGATCAGGTTTGCCGACTCCAGGAAGAAGTCCGTCCTCCTGGAGAGCATCAGGAACCTCCAGGTGCCGCTGACATCCAAGCAGCAGAGCCTGGAGACAGCCATGTCCTTCGTGGCCAGAAACACATTCAAGCGTGTGAGGAGTGGGTTCCTGATGCGGAAGGTGGCCGTCTTCTTCAGCAACAAGCCCGCCCGCGCCTCCCCGCAGCTCCGGGAGGCCGTGCTCCAGCTCTCGGACGCGGGCATCACCCCGCTGTTCCTCACGAGCCAGGAGGACCGGCAGCTCGTCAACGCCCTGCAGGTCTGGGCTCCGCGGCCGCTGCGGCCTCCCTCCCCTCCTGCCCGGGGGAGCTTCTCAGCACACCCCGCTCTCCAGGGTGGACTCGCGTCCTGGTGAGGCCAAGCCGAGGACCTCTGGGAGGTGCCCGAGGCTCTGGCACCGGGTGGCGCCAGCCACCCCTCCAGGTCCCTCCTCACGGTCTGCAGCTCTGACCTGCTAGTGAGGCCCTGGGCCTCGTCACCGAGTCCAGCGTCAGTGTTGGTGGATTCCCTCTGCCTCCCAAGAGGGTGGTGTGGGCGTGTCCCTTCTGGTCCCCATGTGTATGGCCAGGCCAACCTTCCCTGGGCCTCTGGGACATGTGCCCTTCCCAGCTGATACTACGTTGACTTGCTGTAACTGATGAATTAATGTTTATCCAAGGCCACTTCTGCTGGGTCTGTACAAAGCATGTGGTCAAGGGGTACGAAAGGCAGGAGCCCCTGACCTGGATCGGGGGCCTTGGTGCTGGTCCCATCCTGGACTGCTTGCCCTCACAGGGCCTTAGGTCTCTCTCCTGCAAGAGGAGGCTGGGGTGGTGGTGTCCAGTGTCTTCCCTTCAACATGGTGTTCTGTTGCCCTCTGCATGCATGGGCAGGGGACAGTGGGCCATGGCCACTGTCCCTCAGTGCCTTATCCTGCGGGACTGTGTGGGCCAGTTGGAGCCCAGGACACTGGGCCTGGGGTCCAGTTAGAACTGTGTTTGTGTGAGGGTTCCCTTTTCATGCCTCCTCCCTATGTGGGCAGCGTGACCTGGCGCACATGTGATTCTTGACAGTGTTTTCTGGAAGGTGAAGAAAGGATTCTTCCTTTATCCTTCACTCTCTCAATCAAGTTGATGAGTAATGACAATTTGCACGCCAGCCACGGTGATGGGCAGAGCTCTTCCCTTCTGGGAGTGATTTCCTGTGGGCTTGGTCACTATCGAAGCCTCAAAGGGTGGAGACTGGATGGGGCTCACATTTGCCAACTGCTGCTGTTGCTAAAAGTAACCCAATATCTAAGTCCACGGTGTTTGTTAGAGGGCACACCAGACGTTTGACTTACATTATCTCATTTAATCCACCAAATAACTCCATATAACAGGAAGGTACCACTAACCCTGTATTATAGCTGAAGGAACAGAACCCCAGAGAGGTTGAATAATTTCACATGGGGTCCAGCAGAAGGTGCAGGAGGAGGAACTGAACTCAGCCCATCCCTTAGAACAAGCCCTGGGCCTTCCTCTTGGACAGCGCCGCTCCCCTCCCCCGACCCAGGTGGGAAGGTTCTGAGCCCCTGGGAAGTTGGTCTACTGATGTGACTTGGGTTTGTTCCTACACGTTCAAATAGTTCCTTGTCACCAACCCTCCCATACCAGGCATCTCCTTTTGTTTAATCCAGATCAACAACACAGCGGTGGGGCACGCCCTCGTCCTGCCCGCAAGGAGAGACCTCACGGACTTCCTGAAGAACGTGCTCACGTGCCACGTTTGCCTGGGTAAGGTCTTCTCCAGGGGAAAGTCTATCCGCTGTGACTCAGGACCACAGCCGCGGGGGACCTCCTAGTGAGACTGTGAGCTGTCTGAAGCGCTGGAGTTAAACTGAGAGGCTCCTGGGGGCCAATGTAAATGCCGACGAGGGGCCTCCTTATTTAAAGTGGACCTCCCCACACAGGGCCTCTTTCTAGAGGGAGACAAGGAGAAGGTGGCCCCATTCCAGTTACAGCCTTAAAATCTAGGATCAAAATGTTTGGCTAGAGTGACCTTTTAGAACCTATTTCTTCAAAGAGTGGCAAAGAATGGAGATAATGTTCCCTTTTCGTTTGAAATGATGGTCTGGTGATGATAAAGGGAGTGCTTTACTGATTTGTTCTTCTAATGAGTTTTAGGGGGTGAGAGTGGTATCTGGCCACAATCAAGTTGAGAGATAATAGGTTTCCGTCTTGGGTGGCAGTTCTGAGTACCCAGACTCCCAGCCGAGGGGCCCACGGGGCGTGCGGGAGCCCCAGGATAAGTGGGCTGCTGTGCTTCTTTTCAGACATCTGCAACATCGACCCGTCCTGCGGATTTGGCAGCTGGAGGCCAGCCTTCAGGGACAGGAGAGCAGCGGGCAGCGATGAGGACATTGACCTGGCTTTCATCCTGGACAGCTCAGAGGCCACCACTCTGTTCCAGTTCAACGAGATGAAGAAGTACATAGGCTACCTGGTCAGGCAGCTGGACCTGAGCCCAGACCCCAAGGCCTCGCAGCACTTTGCCAGGGTGGCCGTGGTGCAGCAAGCCCCCTTCGAGTCTGTGAGCAACGCCAGTGTGCCGCCTGTGCGGGTGGAGTTCTCCCTGACGGACTACGGCTCCAAGGAGAAGCTGCTGGACTTCCTGAGCAGGGGCATGACGCAGCTGCAGGGGACCCAGGCCTTGGGCAGTGCCATCGAGTACACCATAGAGAACGTCTTTGAAAGTGCCCCCAACCCCCGGGACCTGAAGATCGTGGTGCTGATGCTGACGGGCAAGATGCAGCAGCAGCAGCTGGAGGAGGCCCAGAGAGCCGTCCTCCAGGCCAAGTGCAAGGGCTACTTCTTTGTGGTCCTGGGCATTGGCAGGAAGGTGAACGTCAAGGAGGTGTATAGCTTTGCCAGCGAGCCCAACGACGTCTTTTTCAAACTAGTGGACAAGTCGACTGAGCTCAATGAGGAGCCTTTGATGCGCTTTGGGAGGCTGCTGCCGTCCTTTGTCAGCAGTAAGTCCTGCAGAGCCTAGCACTTGTCTGGCCATGCTCTGTGCTGGCCCCAGAGTCCAGGCCACTGGGGCAGGCAGGTAGCCACAGGAGAGATACCAGTGTGCTGACATGCACGTGTCCCTTTGCTCAACAAGTAGATGTGATGCCTGTCATGTGCTAGAAATGCTCTTAGGAGCCAGCGTCAGCAGGGGACACACAGACAACAGTCCTGGTCCTCATTTACTCATTTTTAATCCCAAATTTGATGGGGACCTCCTTGCTGTAAGATGCTATTGGTGTTCCAGAGGTTTGCTGGGTGGGCACGGGGGTCAAGCAGACATTCACTATGCATGCTCCAATAAGCTGATGCCTTAAAGAAGTGTATCCTGTGGGGGCATTGATCTGGGATTAGCCACCAAGTCCACACTTGCTTACCCTGCATCTTTGCCACTGGGGATCTTCCTCCCTAGAATATTCTCCCACCTTCTTATCAAATGCATCAAAACTCACCCCTGTCTGCCCCAGCTCACTGTGGGTACTCCCTCTCCCAAGGCCTGTGCCTGGTGAACCTGGATGCCAAACTTGGGCCATCTGTTATCTGGACCACTGGTCATTTTTTTGGTGGGTCTGGTACAATGCATAGTCAAACAAGCAGAGGCTGTGTATCACCCCAATGGGTGCTCTACGAAGTCTGAACACACAGGGCCCTGCTGAATATTTATGGTCCAAGGGAAAGTCCGTGAAGGCCTTTCCCCAGAACACACCAGGGAAATGTGAAGCAAAGGAAAGCCACACGTCCACCCAGGGATCGCTGTTCCTGTCTTCAGAAGATTAAAAACAAAAGTGTATCGAGCAAAGCTCTGAGACAATATTAACTGTAATTGGACTATAATTTGATGTTTGGAGTTTGGAACTTGCTAAGCTCTCCTCATGAGTTTTCTTCTATTCCTGTCTTCTTCCTCACATTGAGTGAATACCATCTTTAACCCAATCACTCAAATACCAAATAGAACATACTGGCCTGAGATGTGGTATGAATCTAGTACCATCACCCTTAATGGTTAACATCACTAGGCTTAGCTTGTCTGGAAGAACCAATTAATTTGATAAATATTTATGGCCAACTAAGCATTATCTCTAGTCATATCAGACTGATTTTAATTTCCATGTGACTCATGTGCAGTTCAAATATTTTTTCTTGTTTTTCTCTAGGTGAAAATGCTTTTTACTTGTCCCCAGATATTAGGAAACAGTGTGATTGGTTCCAAGGGGACCAACCAGCAACTGCTATGAAGTTTGGTCACAAACAAGTGTAAGTGATTATAATTATTTTTGAAAAACTTGTAGTGCTATAGGTGGAATGCAGAGGTCATCCTCTAACTTTATGGAGGAGGACATTGAAATTCAGAGAGTATTAAGTCTCAAAGGTAATGTAGATGTTCTTAAAGAATTTGTTACATTGGTTAGCTTTTGCTGCATAACAAACTACCCAAAACTCAGTGGAATAGCTTACAGCAATGATTATTTATTTCATTTAGAATTCTGGCTGGGCTCAGCTGGGTGGTTCTTCTGGTCTCTGCTGGGCTCTTGAGTGTGCTGTGGTCAGCCATTTGTAGATATGGACTGGCAGGTCCAGAATGGTCTCCACTGGATTGGTTCACCTCTGTTCCATGGGTCTTTCATCCTCCAGCAGGCTAGCCTGTTTGTTCATAAGGTGACCAGGCCGGTACCATGGAAAGTCAGTGGCAGTGTGCCAAGAATCTTGAAACCTAAGAGACCTGGTACACTGCTGACTTCTACCACATCTGTTAGCCAAAACCCATGTCCAAAAACTGGCCTAGATTTAAAGGTGGAAAACTAGGCCAAGAGGGGACCTGGCGTGTCACATTATTCAGAGTATGGACTCAGAGAAGGTAGATGTTTGAGGCCTTATGTCTAAACAGTCTACCGTACCTGGTGTGATAGGATTTCTTTTCTTTTCTTTTTTTTTTAATAGTTTTTAGTTGTTGATAGACATTGACTTTATTTGTTTTTATTTCTATGTGGTGCTGAGAATTGAACCCAGTGCTTCATGCATACTAGGCAAGCACTCTACCACTGAGCCACAACCCCAGCCCTGTGTGATAGGATTTCGTAAGAACTGAAAACAAAAAAAGTATTAAGCAAAGCATTAATAATCGTAATCATCTTACAATTATTAATGCTGCAGTAGCGTGTGGAGGTGGCAGCCCTGGAAGGCAACATGTATGCCTTCCAGGAAGAGGAACGAGAGCTGGGAGACTGGAGGACCACGGTACCATGGTGCTGCTGCTCGTGGACCTGCTCCATGGCCCATGCCCTGCTCCATTTCTGGTGCCAACTCTAGGAACAGAGAGGAGGAGAATGTGGCCACATGAGAGGACTAGGTGGGGTGGAGGGGGACATGGTTGCAGGAGCTGAGCTCATGTGGGTGTCAGCTATTTGTGCTCCTTAAGGGACTGCCACAGTATGTCACACTTAAGTGGGGCTGGAGGTTCTTTGCACCAGATGAGAAGTGAAACCATCCTTGGAAAACGAAAGTCAGTTCTCCAGCTGACCTGGGGGTGCGGGAGAGCCACCTCTTTCTGTTGCAGACCCTTCTCTCTATCCCCGGTAAGTCCTTCAGCTCCTGCCCCATCGTCAGAGGGAGTGGTGAAAATCCCTGCCTAGTAAGCTGAAAGTCATGACCAAGGCAGCTACGACCCTCCCCAGGCACTGGGATGCCGGCCCAGCCAGATCCAGGTTCACAGGCCGGCCCAGCCAGATCCAGGTTCACAGGCTCTATCTACTCTTCCAGCCTTTCATGGACCCCATTTTTTTTCTGAAATATTCTCTAAAGTTGGCTCAACTGACTCATCTTTAGGAAAACTGAATGAACAAAGTAACAGTATTTGTACTTTTATGATATCAGCTTGAAAATATCCTGCATATTGATTTGTAGCATGATACAGCTGTAAAGTAGTTGAATTTTCATCTAAAAGCAAGAATGAAGCATGGATCTGTGCTGTTGCATTGTTTGATGCTGTGGTAATTTTTTTCAAATTTTATTTTTTAGTTGTAGTTGGACACAATAACTTTATTTTATTTATTTATTTTTATGTGGTGCCGAGGATCAAACCTAGGGCCTCGCACGTGCTAGGCGAGTGCTCTACCGCTGAGCCACAACCCCAGCCCACTGTTGCAAGTTTTTGTACACATACACAAAAATTGACACAAACAAAAGATACACACATTTTCAGCCAACAATGAGCCATAGGAACAGAATGTTATATGCTGACTTCATAACTTTCTAGTTCAACATGGCATTTTGATGAGTGGACACATGTTTACAGTGAAAATAGCTAATTAATAGTTTTATTTAATTTTAGTGTATGTTTCAGTTTGTTGAGTGTTATAATTAGAACACTATTAATATTATTTATTCTCTTATATCTTGTTTCTGTCTTTTAAAAATAAATTGAAAATAAGATGTCAGATGTTCTTATAGTACCATGTAAGCTTTATTTTTAAGGATTCTGTTTTTAGATGCCATTCAATATCTTTTTTTAGTGTTACAGATTCTAAAATTCAGAAACTTTGAACATGTGCAATACTATGCCTAATCTCTAAAAAAAAACTATAGGGCAAGCATTTTTGCTAAAGCAGCAAATTCCCCATAGATCCTTGGGTTAATGTCTTCGCCTACTTAGATAACACGCAAAGTTACAGGTGGAGGTAACCTTTAATCTGTTTTAACAGAAACCTTCCAAATAATGTTACTTCAAGTCCAACATCCAAACCAGTGACCACAACGAAGCCAGTGACCACAACAAAGCCGGGGACCACCACAACAAAACCAGCCACCATTGTGAACTTGCCGCCTGCTAAGCCAGCAGCTGCACGACCTGTCCCTGCCAAGCCCGAGGCTGCCAAGCCTGTGGCCACCAAGCCGGCCACAGCCCGACCTGCAGTGGTGGCTAAGCCAGCGGCAGTGGCGAAACCTGCAGCTGGGAGACCCCCTGCCCCTGCTGCAAAGCCAGCAGCCACCAAGCCCGAGGCTCCTAGGTCCCAGGCCAAGCCAGCTGCCACCAAGCCCGTTGCTGCCAAGCCCATGGGTAAGAAGCCCAGCTGGGGCTGCCTTGCTACACCCTTACAGGCCCCTCTGAGGGTGCCCTTGGAGGCCGGTTTGCAGTTGGAATGTGGCTGGTGATCGCCGTTGGTGATCGTAAACTTTGTCCCTGCTGTGAGGCATATGGTCACAGAATAGGGCCTCAGGCTGTGCACTGTGGCAATATTAGGTATGGATCACGATCTGGGTGATCATCCTCGCCCAAAGACTAACCTGCAAGCTCCTCCAGGAAAGATGCGTGTCCAACTCTGACAGGTACGAGAGGTAGCTGGGTTCGAGGCGCCCAGCGTGTGTGGGTTATCTTCCTCAAAGTCGATGCTAAAAGATGCTAAGAAAGTCACCCCTTGGAGGAACATGAGGCAGAATGTATGTGCTCAGGAAAGGTGGGAATTGCTTTCAGTTCATGAGCAGAGTGGAAGCAGAGATCCCTTTAACAGAATTTCATGCTATGCCCCCAAATTTCATGACTTAGATTTTAAATAGCAAGGCTCATGTTGCGCTGAGCGTCTTCCTCCAGATCTCACATTTTCAAAGTATCCCCTTAACAATGGAGATTTTCAAAGGAGGTTATGTACCTTGCTGGTGAGTAATGAGACTTTTAATTATTCTTAATTAGTGAACTTCATGTTTCATGCATGCTGAGTGTGACAGTATTTCTCAGGAGCTTGAATGAGAAATTAGTTCAACTTCCAGATCGATTGTGCTGACTCCTGGCTTTCAGGTGTCCTCCTGGCTGGGTGGCCCAGTCACACAGGCCCTATTCTTTACCTCCATGCTCTGCTCTGGTCTGTCTTTCAGCTAAGGCGTCCCGAGAAGTCCAGGTATCTGAGATCACCGAGAACAGTGCCAGACTCCACTGGGAGAAGCCTGAGCCCCCTAGTTCTTATTTTTATGACCTTGCTGTCACCTTGGCCCATGACCGGTCCCTGGTTCTGAGGCAGAACCTCACAGTCACCAACCGCGTCATCGGGGGCCTGCTGGCCGGGCAGACCTACCACGTGGTGGTGGTCTGCTACCTGCGGTCACAGGTCAAGGCCGTCTACCAAGGAAGCTTCAGCACAAGTGAGTACAGGTGGCCTCAGGGGCAGCCGGGGCCTGCTGTCCACATGGGACACCCAGGGGACAGGAGGGAGCAATTGTGATGGCTTCTACCCTGAAGTACCAGCAACGTTTCAATGGAAAAATAAGAGTCCAGGGTGCTTTGGCCACACCCTAAGTTTATAGAGCAACAGAATAAAAGGGGGTTCCATGTGAATGTGCCCTGGCTCTTGGGTTCTGGCCGCTGCACAGAGGAAACCAGGTTCTCTGTGCCTGAGAGCAGCCTGCTAAGGTGGGGGTCTCTGCTGCCCCACCCGGCCCTGGAAAGTAGCCACGAGTCACCACCTTCTCAGGGAGCAATGGAGAGACTGTGAGGACTCGCTCCCAGGGCAGCGAGGCCAGCAGCCTCTGCCTCCCTGGCCCACCAGTCTCACCTCTGCCAGCTCCCGCCCATCACTGAAGACTGCCTTCCCAGCCAGAACCCAGGGGCCCTTCTCTCTCTTTCTGAGTTCCTTCCTCTTGACCTCCACTGCTCCAGGGAGGTGGGGGCAGGCCAGGCCCCTCTTCTTTTCAGGACAGTGTGACTCAGAGGGGGGAATCACAAGGGGAGGGGGGATCACAGGGGGAGGGGGTGATTCCCCTTGGCAGCCACTGGTCGGGCTCAGCATCCCCAGGAGTCAGAGACCTGCCCAACCCTGGCCTTGGGTTTTCTTGGATGCCTTGGAAGAGGTTTGTGGGAGATGAGAGGGTTTCCTCCACCTGCTCGGTAACCCATGTCACCTTGCAGACCACAGCGCAAGTAGCACATGGGGACTTCCGAATCCCGTTTCAGTGGCCCACCCTGAAGGCCGCTGTGCCTGGCTTGCTGCGGAGTTCTCGGTGGCTGGTTTCTGGTTTGCCTAGGTTTGCATGCATTTTTCTTTTAGAGAAAACTCAGCCTCCACTTCCACCTCCACAACCAGCAAGGTCAGCTTCTAGTGCAACCATCAATCTAATGGTGAACACAGAACCCTTGGCTCTTACTGAGACAGGTAAGCTACAAAAATGAGGTGCTCTGGGGGCACTAGGGGAATTCTTCCAAGAATTTTAAAGTTTTCAAAGTCTTGATTCTGGCTCCTCTCCCTGGGTCTAGTTCCCATAACCTCTATGGGGAAAGTTCCAAGTTGGCTCTGAGAGGCCCAGATGGGGTCAGTCTGCATGTTCCCAGCTGTAAATGAAGCTGTACCTTGCCTGCCACCAGATTTGCAGAGGAAATTGGGTGGGATTTGCTTCTAAGGCTCCAGGCCGAATCCTCTGTGCCTCGTTGGAGACTCAAGTTGATGGTGGTCTATGATGGCGTGAAGAGCGGGCTTTGTCCCCTCCATGATTCACTCCCATGAATGAAACTGCTTGGGAGAAAACAGGATGGTCCAGATTGGAGCCGTGAGATGCCTGGTTTTGAATGTGACCCCTGGGGTGCTGTGGTCCCAGGTCCTGAGCACACAGCCTGGTTTGCTCTCATGTCCTGCTCTCTCGGGTGCCTGAGCCCAGGTGTTCGCTCAGCTAACATTTTTCAGCAACTGGGCAGCCATGATTTGGGTACACACAGCTGTTGCTGGCCTTGTTTGTCCTTGAGAGATGATCACTAAAGAGGTCACTGTTTTGCCTAAGTGTATGCAGCAAAAGATTTGGTACTAACATAAAAACAGTGCCAAACTCCACTGGGAGAAGCCTGAGCCCCCTAGTTCTTATTTTTATGACCTTGCTGTCACCTTGGCCCACGACCAGTCCCTGGTTCTGAGGCAGAACCTTACGGTCACTGACCGTGTCATTGGGGGCCTACTGGCCCGGCAGACCTACCCCGTGGTCTTCCATGGGATTTTAGGTATGATATTGTTTTACAGACCCCAAAGCATAAGTTTCTGCTACATATGAGAACAATTCAATCACGTTTGCTGTGTCACCCCTTTCAGGAGGACATTTCGGGTTACAATGGGTATTTCTGTAATGAATTCTGATGGAGGGTGTTTGTGGCTGGTTTGATGCTGTGCTAGATTTAGGAGCAGCTGAGGCTGTGTGACAAGTCAGCAGGTGGCATAGATTTAATATGCATCGAGAGAAGCAACCGCACTTTATTATTCTGAACTATCTGTGGTTCTTGGATCTGTCTTGTATATTCCTCATTTTACTCTTTCCACTGTAAGTCTCTGAAATGATGCTCATTTCTCTACCTCCTGCTTCTGTAGGGGATGCATCCCATTTCATCTATTTAAATCAAATTAGCTGGTTCTGAGCATTTTGTAACTCCACACCCGCCTCTTTGGGGCTGCTGGGCAGTGGAGGCCTCCTGTCAGAGTGCTTTCTTCCACCGACAGACCTTCCCGGTGTTCACACACACCAGCATGTTCACAATCCCCGCATACAGGACCGCCCGTAGAGATGCCAAGCACAGAGTCACTAGGAGGGTCACTGAGTCACGTGGGAATTGTGGCTGTTACACACTGGTGTTTAATAAGGGCTGATAAGTGACCTACTTACAGAACTGAATACTGTTGAATTATAGTTTGCCTTTGGAGACAAGTTGAGCAATCGGTCCGTCAGAATGGCCACATGTCTTTTAAACTTCTTTCACCTTTTAAAAGGAAAGGTTGGTAGAAAACTAGGACATTCTCTCCTCAATATAAACTTATGGAAATAAGCCAGGTGTTCTAGTAGATGGGGTAATAAAGTTTTAGCTTCTTAGAGATTGTATAAAAAGACTGGACAAAAGATTTTAAAGCTGTGGTTTTCAACTCAAGCTAAGAAGCCGGAGGTAGGCACATGTGATGTCGGTAGGGCTGGGAGAAGACTCAAGTTTTGATTTCTGTTCATAAGCAGCTTCGTGAGTCCTGCATCAAAGGACTGTCAAGGAGCCACTGCCCCTGTCCTGCAGCTCCAGTTTCTGAGCCCCACAAAGGCTTCCCAGACAAGAGGATGGACCTCAAAGGGAAGTTGCAGGAATACACCAGATTCCTCCAAGACAGGAACAGGGCAGATCCAGTGCACTCTCCGAGGCACTGAGTCTCAAGCCCTCACCCCAAGCCGAGGGCTGACTCCGTCCCTGGTAGTGGAGGTTGTAAAATGTCTCGCAAACTTTTGCTTCCTTGAGAGAACATGACTTGGAGTAACCACAAGTCGGCCAGCCTGGGGAGGTTTCTGGTTCTCGTATGTGTGGTCCAGAAGGATAAGCATGGATAAACAGCGCTGAGCTAACATACACAACATAATCTTGAAACACAGTCTGAGGGGGCCGTTTTTGTTTTTTCTGGTGGAGTTGCAAGTTTCAGAACTAGGAGACTGTCTTCCAGCCAGACTCCCAACGCAGGCACCTCCTCCCGACATGATAGAGAGAAGAGGTATTGAGATGGCAGCCTGGTTTCCCTCAGGGTGCAGGGCGTCTGACACACTGAACCCTTGACACTGGTGGGTCCCGTCACTCAAGCGCGTGTTCTCTGACCATGTCACGTGTGTTGTGCACGTGCCTGCGTGTGAATTTCCCACTCAGTGATTCAGATAGCATGGAGACCAAGCTCCCTGCCTTTCTTAAGAGCAAGGCCCTGCACCATTGATCTCTGCAGCCCGCACAGAGGTAGAATAGCGCTCTGCTGGGAGAAGGTACTCAGTTCACGTTGGCCATGATCATTGGGTGTGCCCCCACATGCATGCCACTCTTGGGAGCTTTTTTTGAATTAAAGTAATTGGATGTTTACTTCAAAATGATTGAAATCCAAAATGGACAGCAACAGCAAGGAAGGGGTAACTAGAATTAAAGAGATGAAAACTGTCTTCCCTTCTCCCCAGCCTTGTCCCCTGCCCGGCTTATCCTCTTAGACACTTTCTTCAGCAGAAGTAAAATACTTTAATAATATTTATATTTTTTTAGAGTTGAAGAAAGGAGTGTCAACTAATCACTCTTTATTAAATAACTTTAAAAATAGAGTAACTGTACTCTATAGTTGCAGGTACAATTTGTATCCAATTATTAATGATCACAATATGCATTATTTCTCCAAGATGTATTTTCTAAACAACTCAGACAAAATTAAGTTTCCAAATGGACATGCATGCATTTTGATTTATTTTATCTTACGGACCATTAACTTATTACAAACTCAGTTTAGATTCACAAAGGTGTGTCTCTTTCTCATTGTGAAATGTTAGCAATTCTTTACTTCCATGAATAAAAGATTCCATCCTGACAACCTGCATCTTTTGCCCTAGTTTACCATTTTGGACCCATGTTTGAGTCCATTTAGAAATTGGTGGGCAAGAACACAATGAAATGAAAGGCCCTGGCCCTAGGCATCTAATTCAGGGGAAGAAGATGACCAACAGTGATATTTGAGCTTTCCATTGCATATATTAATGTTTTTTTGTTTCAAAAGCCACATTTTTTTCTTTTTTTTATTAATTTTTATTGTTGGTTGTTCAAAACATTACATAGTTCTTGATATATCATATTTCACACTTTGATTCAAGTGGGATATGAACTCCCATTTTTACCCCGTATACAAATTGCAGAATCACATCAGTTACACATCCATTGATTTACATATTGCCATACTAGTCTCTGTTGTATTCTGCTGCCTTTCCTATCCTCTACTATCCCCGCTCCCCCCTCCCCTCCCCTCTTCTCTCTCTACCCCCTCTACTGTAATTCATTTCTCCCCCTTATATTTTTTTCCCTTTCCCCTCACTTCCTCTTGTATGTAATTTTGTATACCCCTGAGGGTCTCCTTCCATTTCCATGCAATTTCCCTTCTCTCTCCCTTTCCCTCCCACCTCTCATCCCTGTTTAATGTTAATCTTCTTCTCATGTCAAAAGCCACATTTTAAGAGAATTTTGTTTTTGCTTTGATGCTAGGGGTTGATTCAAGCTAAACACAAGCTTTACATTGAGCTACACCCCCAACCCAAGATGTGACAGACACAGGCACATATGTTGGACAGAGTGGCTACGGGATTCTTTGTCTCCCACATAAGGCCTGGCCCTGTTTGGTCTAGAGGGAAATGGCTGCCTGCAAGACCCTGAGTGTAAGACCCTGACTGGCGACGAGGGTTGGTTCCACTAGCGGGACTACAGCTCCATTACCTGCCATTCAGGATCCTAGGTTTCGCAGTACTAATGATTCTGTTTGAAATGGTTACAGTTTTCTTTGCAGTACTAGGGATTGAATCTAGAGTGTCCCACGGCTGAGCCACATTCCAGCCCTTTGTATTTTTTATTTTGAGACAGGTTCTTACTAAGTTGTTCAGACTGACCTCCAATTTGCAATCCTCTTGCCTCAGCCTTCCAAGTCACTGGGATTATAGGTGCGTGCCACTGTGCCCAGCAAAACTTGTAATTTTTTTTTTTAAACAAAGTAAAATTAACCCTCTTCCTCTGTCCAACACAAAAAAATCCCTTTCTACCTTTTGCTTTCTTCAGCACCTAAAAAGTCACACCCCAGCCCTTTCCTGGGGTCCATGTGGTTGCCTGCGGATATGGCCATTAGCTAGAGGTGATGGGAAGATCTCTCACTCGAGTCACAGCCTAAGAGCATCGAGAGTTCATACCAGGCACCGAGCCTCAGGCTTTGTCACCAGGACAGCTGACAGTACCATGTGCTGTCAATTTTGGTTTTAGGGTTTGTTGCCACCTCTCCCCTCCCCCATCTAATTTTGCTAAGGAGGCTTTGTATAGAAATTTAGATGTTACCAAAGGCACCTCTCTGAGGTGTCCAAACAAAATCAAAGCCAGGAAGTTTACATTATGAATATTACAAAAAGAGTCCTAAACTATTGGCTTACCCACATGAGTTAAGGAAGAGTCCAACGCAGAAACTCACCAAAATAATTAACATTCTGTATTACCTGTTCTAGACATTGGCAGTCTGTGAACTGGTCACATTTTGTCCGAGCAGACGTCACTGGGCCAATCGTACAGCTCTGGAGGAGCTCTCTTTTTGTGGTCACCCATCTTTTACTTATTTTATTGACTGTAAGGTGCACGTTTCCCCTCATTGTAACACCTCTGAAACTGAAATGTGACTTACAACTGACCACCTATCCTGCCTGGCTGGTAGTATTCTGGGAACATAAAATAGCATTCCATCTTAAAATTAAGATTTCTTAGTCCTGATGAAACACAGTATTTGGTTAGCCAAGTCCCACTGTGGATATAGATCATTGTTTAGCACAAGATGAAGTAGTGGGGGAAAATCTGACTTTTAATAATAATTTAAAGAACTGAACCTCACAAGTTCAGATAAACAGCTATAAATATTTGCTTTACTTGGTTGAAGAGAAGCTGCTGTCTTCAAGATGGTCTGTCCGTCTCTGCTTCGGAGTGTGACCATCAGTCGCAAGGCTCAGGCCAGATGCACCCAGAGGGTATTTGGTTTTCTTTCTTTCTTTTTAAAATTGTGAATAAATGTGAGCCATTTGGGGCGTCCTGGAGGAGAAGAGGAGAAAGGCCCGGCAGACAGCTGGCCTGGCTCTCAGATCTTGCCTTGCTCAGTTCCCTGCCCAGCACCCTCGAGGCCCCTGGCACATTCGAGAGGAAGAAGGTTGTTGTTGTAAATTGTCGCCATTTTATTCTGCGTCTTTGGGCCTTGGAAAGCTCTTGGTGTGGCCCCTGGCTCTCTCCGCCTCTGAAAGGGTCTGCACCTGGGAGGTGTGGATGACGAGCTGGCAGCCCTCAGTCTTGCGGGACAGCCTCCCCTCAGCAGCCAGGGTCATTGGAGACAATTCTGAGCCTCGGTCCTGGGTAGCTTAGAGTCTGCTGCGTCACAGCTGACCCAAGATTTGATGGCAACCCCCAGACTTCGGGTTCTTTTCCCTTTTGTGCTGGTCACAACTGCAGATGCCCGCCCTGCCCCCACCCCACAGCTGTGCCTCGCTAGGGATCAAGGACAGTGAGATGGCCGCTGTTCTGGGCAGAGCTGGGAGATTTAGGCTCGTGAGCTACTCACACAAACACGCAGCCTCATCCACCCCAGGGAGTTTTGTCCAAAGGAGGTTTACATTTTTCAAACTTTCAGATAACAGTTGACATCCGTGTATCTCTCCTGGAGTTTGCCAGAGAACTCTGTAAACAGACATGGGAGCGTGCCTGAGCTGCCAGCTCTCCTCTGCAGGCCTGGGGGGACCGTGGCCAGCTTGACTTCCTCAACAGGAGGAAGAATGCTCCTCGGTGGCGTCTTCACGGTGGTGAATTCTGCTCAGTGGTAGTTGTTGGAACTTGTTTGATTTGGCAGGTCTCGAAAAAGCTCAGCTGCACACGTGTGTGAGCACACGCGCGTTCTTATAGGTTCTTCATTCCCACTTCGCCTTTGATTTCCAGTCCACCTGGATCGCAGTGAAGTGAGCGGCTTTATTTTTGAGCTGTTATTTAAATGCCGTTTTCCCGAGGAATGGGAAGCTCCACGTGGTTTAAATCAGTTTCTTCTCTGAGGACTTAGCATAGAAGGAACCAGGGAGTCAGCCGTCTCCTGAGTGGGAAGAGGATCAGCCGTTCACCTTGTTTCCAGTTTCCGAGGAGGAGAGTGACATTTGGGATTCCAGTGTCCTCCGTGAACCATGGGGAAGCTTTGTTCATTCCTTGCAAAGCTGAGTGATTATTCTGTCCCCATGTCAGCGAGGACACAGGCTCAGGCAGGGGAAGGGGCCTTTCCTCGTGGAAACTGACCTGTTTTCCTGGCCCAGTGTTCTGGTTAGACTGCAGCCTGGCCGTGGGGGTCACCGGAGCCTTATGGAGGCCCTTCTCTCCTGTCACTGCAGATATATGTAAGCTGCCCATGGAGATAGGCACCTGCAGGGACTTCAACCTCAAGTGGTACTACGACCCAGGCACCAAGAACTGCGCCAGGTTCTGGTTCGGAGGCTGTGGTGGAAACGAAAACAACTTTGAATCACAGGAACAATGTGAGAAAGTTTGCGGTCATGGTAAGTGATTCTCTGCGATTGGCTGCCGCAAATAAGAGAGCCAGGTCAATAACTGCCCTTGAGGAATATTTGAATCACAGTGATTATGATACAAATGAAAAAAGATAAACTGTATCTTCAGATAAGGATACAGAATAAGCACAATTTAAAATTTTACAAACCTCTGTGAATTTAATTTTTCAAATTACATTTTTTTTCTAGAAACATACTTGTTTTTTTTTTTTTTTTTTTTTTTTTGCCAGTGGAGAGACACATGGCCAACTACTTACCACTCTTCAGAAATGTTACCAAGTCCCTGTTACTCAACATATTGCACCACACATGATTATGAGAAAAATAATATCATGATCAATTAGAAATAACACCAAAGATAAAGACCCCCATATGCTTATCTTTAAGTAATTTTACTTTCTGCAAATAACAATGCTGACTCTGGGCCCATCCAATATATGTCCATCCCCTTGGGCAACGTACTTGGTATTTGAATTAAGCAGCCGGGCAGAGGCCTGGGGTCTGTGCACAATGGGCAGAGTTCAGTTGGCATGAAGTCCAGGTAGATGACTTGGGGAGGGAGTGTGGACTCTGAGGGCACAGACAGCCCCAGGCTCCAGCCCAGCAGTTCACAGGGTACCAGGGACGTTCCTGAACAGGCAGCGTGAAGGGGTGAACAGCAGAGTTGGTGGGGTCATGTCCTGGTGAGTGCACGTCCTTCTTGGTCAGCGATGTGCTTCCCCATCCTCTTCTCTCCCCCCCGCTCAGTGCTCACCAAACCCGGAGTCATCGACGTGGTTGGCACCTAAGCGCGCTGGCGCGACGCATACCTCTGAGATGGAGCGGCCTTTCCAGCCGTCTCTTCAGAAGCTCCGGGGAGCCCGGCACTGTGCTATTTCATGCTTTGAGTGACACTCGAATCTGGAGGAAACTTCTGCCTGGCCACCTGTCTGTCAATATGGTGCTAAACGAGTCTGTGGACCCTCGCTCCTCGTCTCCTGCAGTGACGTCTGCACTTGGAACTTGTGACAGCTCTCCACCGTGGGCCACAAGTGAACTTTCCTGGTGCAGCTCCCCCGGGGCTCCAGTGGCCTAGAGCGTCACACCCCACGCCACAGCTGCTCCACCTGCTTACGCTTGGTTCATTTCCTCCTTAGTTAAGCTCAACTTTAGATGCAGAGACAAGAGCCAACCTTTTCATCCCCAATTTCCTGGATTAGGCTTTGAGCTAATTTCTTCTTCTCAACCCTCTAACAAGTGCTCTAGTTAGAAGAAAGCAGAATCCCCTGACCTGTGTGCACTGTTGGGACCAAAGCCTTAATTAAAGAATTAAAAGCAAGCCATGATAGGGAATATTTTTGGCATTCCTCTAATGTTGTTGTTTTTATTTTGAGTGAGGGGTGGGGTTTAATTTTAACTTTAAAATGTTTAGGAAATTTATACAAAGAAACTTTTTAATAAAGTATATTGAAAGTGTTGTGCTTTGGCCCTTGGCTGTCTTGTGTCCAGAGCAAGGATTGTCAGACTCACCCCAGGGTCATAAGGCATGGCCCTGCCTGGCCTCTGGTCCCAGGCACCACTCTTTGGTTCCAGGCTGTGCTGGGTGCTGTGCCAGGTGGGCGGCTGACACAGGTGGATCCAGCCACAGGTGCACAGCCAGGGGCCCTGGAGCCTTCCCATCTCAGGAGCACAGGCCGCCCTGCTCTCTGTCCTCCACCTTTGGGTTGACCAGAGCCTCAGCTTCCTACCCGTCCACATCTACAGTGACCCTTCCCTGGGCTTGGCTTGCTCCTGCCTCAATGGCTGAGAGACAGGAGGTTTCCCTTGGAATATTTTCGTCCTACCGTCAGAAATAACCCACAAAACGCACGCAGAGCTCCAGCACCTGAGTCCCCCGAGGAAGAAAAGGGAATGTGTCCAGCAAAATGCCTGCAGCCTGATGGTGCTGCAGATGGACTCCAGGACCTTGGCGAGCAGAAGGAAGATGGCTTGAAGGGTGGTTTTGCCACATGACCTGTGGGAGGGCAGACAGCAGGAGGAAGGGTGGGGCATGTGGAGCTGAGGGGTTGCAGGATCCCCAAGGCCTAGGATGCCACCAGGATCCTTGAAGGAAAGTTCTAGACTCTTGGAGTGGGGGCACCTTTGTAGAAACTGGGGAGGGATTGAGCTTTGTGGCCACGTCAGTGTGTGAGAAGCCAAGGATGCTGTGGGCTCAGCTCTACTGGAATTCGTGGGAATCCTGGGAAGGACTCGAGGCTTTGTGGCCCGTGAGGTTGGGGATTTGAGTGTATCTCATTTCGTTGGGACTGGAGGGCCCAGTAGAACACCGGGGTAGCTCCAGTGGAATGAAAGCTTTGGGGACCCTTCAGAAGCACTCACGGGCAGGTGGTCTCACCTGGTCTTTGAAGCATCCTAGGATGCCCTTCCCCAGCACCACCGAGTACCAGCACCACAAGCTGCCCCTTTATTCCCATTGGCCCTTCCAGTTCTGGGTCAGGCCTGACCCCTTGTCTTTGAAGACCCCTATTTTAGCATCCAGTGGACCCACCAGAGCCCCTCAAAGGATTTTAATGGTAGGCATGAAACGGGCATTTGGGGACTTTCTCAGGGCCACCACCACAGTACTTGAGCCCCCAGGTGAATACGCCTGGAGCCCCCCTTGGGCAGCGTGGACTCGACGGAGCTCATGGCCCGAGCAACGGTCTGAGTGAGCAGGTGGGGTGCGGGGCTCGAAGCCGTCTGCCTGGGTGGGCAAGGGCTGCCGTCACAAAGGGCCCAAATGGGTGGTTCAAGACAACAGAAGTCGGTTCTCACCGTTGTCAAGGATGGAGGTTCAGTACCAAGGGAGGTGCGAGCCGAGCCCCTGAACCGCAGGGGGAGGGTCCTTCCTGGTCCTCGTTCCATCCCTGTCCCTTTCTTTCCTTGTCTCTTCCTTCTGATGGTGGCTGCCATCTTGGTGCCCCCCGGCTTGCAGTGGCAGCACACGGTCTGTGACTTTGAGGTCACGGGCTGCTCTTGGTGCCTCTATCTCCACACGGCGTCGTCCTGTGAGGATGCCAGTCAGGCTGGATGGCTCCCACCCCGGCTTAGCACGTCCCAGTCTTAGCCACACCTGCACTGACCATTCTTCCAATAAGGTCCCATCCCAAGGTATTGTGGCTTAGGACTTTTCTTTAACTGTGTCGCTATTCCGCCTTTGACACAGCCTTAGCATCCCCAGTATCAGCTCCCAGCTTTGCTGTGCGGGTCTGCGGCTGGCAGGCTGGTAGCAGCCCCGTGGTGAGCTCTTGGCCAGATTCTGCCACCCCTCGTCATCCTCGGTCCGCAGAACTGTCACCACTGGACCTTCAGGCTGAGTCCTGTGCATTTCTGACACCTCACATCCTGCTCCCAGCACAGGCAAGACGCGCCCTGGAGGGAGCTGAGGCCGCTCTCAGCCCTCTTCTCCTGCAGGTGGTGGAGTTCCACGCTGGAGCTCTCAGCTGCACTCCCAAGGCAAGGGCTGAGCTGGGCCACTGTTGCTGCTGCTCTCTCGCCCTGCTCTGCCCGGGGTCCCACCTGCGGCAGGTGGCCGGAGCCAACGCCCTGGGGAGGTATAGTCTAGTTCTCTGGAGGAATCAGCAGGGGCCTAGCCTGGGGGAGCTGGCCGTGGGTGAATCCTCCCACAGGCTCTTGGCACTGAGCTCCTTCACCCAGTAACCCAGCCTCCAGAGGCAGGGGCAGTGAGAAGCTGGCATCCAGCTGCTTGTTGGCTCCCTGGGAAATACACATGTTCCTGAACCTCCAACCCTCTGCTTAGCCACTGCTCTCTTTCCACGGGGCCAGTGGTTGGGTGGGCACAGCGTAAGCTGGTCTCCAGCCCTTGACGCAGTGCTGGTGGGGAGGAAGGAGTCAGACCCTGTCCTGCCACGGGCCCTGAGTCTTTGAGGGTGGTCTTAAGGCCTGGTAGGGCCTTGGCTTCAGGGAAAGCATCAGATGAGTGTCTGTCCCTTTCCACTGGAGTGAAGGACGTGTGTGGCCTCTGTGCAGAACTCTGCTCTGCCATTTTGAGGCCACGAGGACCTTTCCCCTTGTCTTCTTCTGTCTCAGCAGCTACCGGGGAAGTGTCAGTTCAGGGCTCTGAGCTGTGGCCCTTGGGGATCCACAGGGAGAACAGGGTCCCCCAGGCACCCAATGTCAACCCTGTGGAACCCTGTCCCTGGGCTGCTCACGGTTGCTGGAGTCTCAGTTGAGTCAGAGAGTAGAAGATGACACACTCCAGGTAGATGGCTGGGTGAACTGGCTGTGGGGGAGATAAGGCACTGGGCGGTGGATGGGCAGGGGTTGTATAGACCCAAGAGTGTCCTTGGGGGCTGCCGTGCAGAAGGTCTCTGTCATGCCACATACCGTGGGGCCAATACCCAGTGCAGGACTGTGCCACTGGGAATGCCTGATGAGAGAGGGAGACTGATGGGGTCAGGGCAGAGTGGCTCCCTGGAGACCTGCCTGCTGAACCTGAGGAGGGACGAAACGGAGCCAGAAGTGAAGTTCCACCCTCAGAACCGGGGAGGGAGAGAGAAGGTGGACAAAGGCTGTTTGTGGAACTGGGGGCGAGAATATGACAAAGCTCTTCTTATGGCTTGGAACTCTTCAGGGCACAGAGGGACAGGCCAGAGACAGGGACAGCAGGGGTCTGGGGAGGGAGGGGCTCTGACAAGAGCTCTTGCTGGCGGGAAGTGGGGACTTGCTGGGAGGTGAGCTGGCGCGGAGGCGGACCGGCTGCCTGCAGGGGCTGGTGGTCACAGGGCCTCTGGGCCTCTTGACGGTGCTTTTTCTGCTGCGGCTCTGCCGTAGACACAGGAGGGCAGGCAGCTGGCCAGGGCTGGGGCTTCTCCAGGTGGATTTGATAAAGAGAAGGGCAGGTGTGGGGTCTTCCAGGGATGGTCACAGTGGAGGATCTTGGGATCCTGGGAGGGGAACGTGCTGCAGTGGAGGGGTAGGGGGACTCTGGTTACCGTGGGGACATGCGGGGTAACTGTCCACATCAGCGACGGAGGTGGGGTGGAGGCTAAGAGGCCCCAGAACTGAGGCGCGAGGGTGAGTGGGTTGTCCTTATGAGTACTGGGATCGGCTGGGATGGACTGGAGGGGACCAGGTAGACAGGGAGACGGGCAGGTGGTGGCTGACGAGAAGTCGGTGGGGTCCACCAAATGGCGAGTCTCAAAGATCCTGAGGTTTGAAGAAGGGCAGGGGTGGGCTTGGAAACAAGAGTGGACGCAGAGGACACGCATCCCTGTTGCTGGTCTTCTCCTGAGGTGCTGTAACAGAGCCTGGGGTTACGGGAGAGGTCACAGAGCACAGCCTGTGGGTGGCGAGGGCTGTGAGGGGAGAGACGGGGCAGCGAGTTCCTGGGAACAGCCCTCCGCCTGGTGGCTTGCCGGGCCCGTAGACTGGAGTCCACTCTTCTCCCCTTGGACCCTCACGGCTGCCCTGCACCTTGCTCCACACCATCTCCTGGTGCCACCTGTATGTCCCCGACACCTTCTGCTGCCTCCTCCAGGCCCTGTGCACCGAGGGTGCTCCTGCTGGGCGACCCCAGCAGCTGGGAGCACCCAGAGGATGATGCGCCAGCCTTCGAGAGGGCTTTGGCCGCCGTGGAAGGAGGTGGCCCTCCTGCCCTTCCCCACCAGGAGGGACTTTCTTTCGTTTCTGTCACGTTTTACCTTGGTCACCAGGTACTTCAAGCTAGAACGTATTTGATGTGAAAACCACACCCTTTGTAAATTTAAGCTATTTTACGGTCTGCACTGAGCCGTTTGGTCACTTGTCCCCAGCTCCACAGCGTTAGTCTCAGGGTCAGCACTGTAGGGTCTCACGGGACTGAGCAGGGTGGAGCCCCTGTGGGGCTGGGCAGGCGGCTGAGAAGGACGGTCACGCAGCCTCCCTGGTCCTCTCTGTCTTATGCACTTGGTGCCTGGTGGCCCTGAGGAGGGGATGCTGTATGACCAGGACCAGACCCTCAGTCCTACCCAGGGATGCTCAGACGTGAGAGCCGCAGGCTGCAGGAGGGAGACCTGAGCCCTGAGAAGCCCGCTCACCCACAGCATCCTCCTGGCCGCCCTGGACTGCCCGCGGGCAGCTGCAGTGTCTCCCGTCCCGTGCGTCTAACCCGCCACCCAACCTGCCTTGTACCCCAGCGCGAGTTCTCCCCCGAGTGGAGGGCAGTTGTGGGCTCAGCCACTCCATATCCATGTAATTCCATTCTGTTCAGTGACATCCGGCAACTCACGGATGGCATCAACCTGTGCAGCAGCGGCTGGCACGGGCTCTGTGCCACTCTGGGCTTTGGGATGAGCCCAGGAGGAAACCAGACCTGGACCCCGCCCCGGGGAGGAGGAAGACAAAGCCCAGTGAACATGACCCATGAACAAAGGGCAGGCTGCTGTGGAAGATGATGAGGGCTGTGGGGACAGGCAGGTGACAAGGGAAGTGGTTGGCAACACTGGGTGAGGTCACTCACGACTGTGTCACCAGGTCTCAGCTGGGAACCACATAGGCCTCATAGAGAAGGCAGCTTTGGCCAAGCAGGAAGGAGTCCAGGGAGCTCTGGGCAGAGGGGACCCCGACAGTGAGGCACTCAGTCGGGGAGACAGAGGCTGGGGCCAGGGGTCGTGGGGATGCCAGCAGGCTGCCTTTGCTCAGCCGACAGGGAGCGGCCCCAGGGCTGCACAGGGCGGTGAGCTGTAAAGCGCCCTGGCTGCCGTGTGTGGACAAGGTGCCAGGGCAGCCCAGGCTGCTGCAGACACTCCTGGGAGACCAGAATGAGCGACGGCAGAGAAGTGTAGCGGGGGGTGGGCCTGGCCGCGTTTTGGTCCCGATGGTGCATTGGTTGGCATAATCTTTGCATTCAGACTTTCATATTTATTCCCACAAAGCAAATAAAGCCAAACCCTTTGTCAGATCATCCACCCAGCTTAGGGCTCAGCGGGTGCCATCTGAGCCCTGCAATTCGCACCCCTGACAGCTTGCTGCTCTCTCCTTCCAAGTCCCCTCCTTGGCCAGACCACGTGGAGGACTCTGTGTCCTTCCTTGGTCCCTGACCCTAACGCTCACCCAGCACTCTCTGGGTCTGCCTCTGGCTTGCCATGTAGAAGGAGGCTGGCCAATCAGGAACACTGCTTTGAGTCTTGAGATAAATTTCTACCAAGCTGAGGCCCTGAGGTGTTGGGCTGTTCTAGCGTTCAGTGTGACACGGTGAGGTCACGCCGTCTTTATCTGGTAGCTCTGGGAGCCAGGCTCAGCACCAGGTGCTCACACATTATCTCACATGCTGCTGTTGACCAGCAGTCATTGACCTAGTTTTACAGATGATGAAACAGAGGGTCAGAATGGTCTAGTTTGTGACCTGTTGGGTGTGTTGTGACCCAACAACTCTCCCCAAGCTCCAAGGGCATACTCCTTTCTAAGGCACCCTCAACGTCATTCTCTCGAGGTTTCTAGATGTTCCTCTGGAGGTTGAATCTGAGACGTAGTCTTCTGGAAGAAAGCATACCCTCCTCTGTCCCTTCCCGAGACCTTTCATTCCCGCCTTGGGGACTGAGAGGGTCTATCTGGCCCGTTCCCTCCTTGTAGCTTTCCGTCCCTTTTTTGTTACACTGAGTGTCTCTGCCTTGGGCCTTGGGGAGGAAGTTGAGTGCCCTGGCCCCTGTCCAGCTGTCACGAGGGCTCTGCAGGTCTCTGCTGCAGGCCCTCCCAGTCCTCCACGTCCATCTACATCCGACTGGACCATGGAACAGCTGCGCTCTGCTTTCTATTCTTCTTTACAATTTTCTATAGAATTAAAAAGAAATCACAGCCATGGAGCCGGGCAGGCTTTTGTAGGAAGCTCATATTATGAACATTGAGATCCATCTTAAATTTCTTTCCCTGTGGTGACTCATTTTTAGGGGATGGTTCGTATTTCCCTGCCAAATTTCCCTTGTTGGACTTCCAGCTGGACCCTGCTGTTCCCCAGGAGCCAGTCTCAGGGTCCCACCTCGCTGGGTGCGGCTTCTGGGGAAGTGGGGAGCTGGCGGCGGTGCCGGGCGGCTGGGCCCAGGCCAGGCGCGGCCCTCCGGTTGCTCCTTGTTGGTTTCCTTTCTGGATGAGCCTCGAAGCTGCTGGTCTCCCCCCTCCCTTGGGCTGACTGCAGCTGGCGAGAGCTCCGAGGCCCGCTGGACTCCCAGGGCCTCCCTGTGTGCCTGGAATCACATGCAAGTGTGGTCCCACCCTAGAGGCCCACGTGGGGCCCATTCGGAGACCCCTCTTGTGGTATTCAGATTCCACAACTCACATCGTGGGCACGGTGTTGCCGAAGAGCAAAACACAGAAGGAGGAGTGTGTTTTAAGCCTAGTTCTTGTGGAAGAAGACGTGGTGGTGAGTGGTAGGAAAAAGCAGGGCCCTGTGCACAGAGGATGCTCTCCAAGTGGCTCCTGCCCATCCAGGGGCCTGGGAGCCTCCACCTGCTGTTACAAAGTCAGCTGGGACATGTGTCTGGACCTCCAGAGGAAGCTGGCCATGCACGTCTGCTTTCAAAAGATGATCCATCTCCACAGCTGCACGATTTTCCAGGAGATACTGGAAACAGAACCAGCACCAAGGAAGAAAGAGAAGCCCAGGCACCACTCAGGGACGCCTGCTCCTGGAGTGAGAGCAGCTGCTGGCCGGCTTAGGTCAGGAGGCGGACTGGTCATGGGCAGCCCAGTCTTAGTTTGGGTCCTCCAAAAGCAGGCCCTGGGCATGTCTGGGCAGCAGGTAGTTCTTTGGGGAAGGTAAGAGAGACACACAAAGGGACCATTGAGAAGCAAGACAGAGAGTGAGAAAGTCAACAAACGTGTATTAATTTAGAGAAAGTGATGACTGTGCGCGCCCAGAGCTCAGTCACATTGGGGAGCCCTGGGGAGCTGGGGACATGTCACAGGGAACAGGAAGCTGGTGCTTATCTATTGATTCTGTCTCTCCTTGTGTTAAATTCCTGCATTTCTGGGCTGCCCTGTACACACTGCGGTAGGGAAAGTCCCTGAGCGGAGAGATGTGGGTCACCGAGGCAGAGAGGTGTGGGCACACCTGGAACCATCCCCTGGAAGTCCAGGTGTCCCAGAGGTGGGATGAGGAGAAGCCACAAACAACATTGATGACCAGGGACATGAGCCTATAGAGCTGGAAGTGGAGACAAAATCAAGTGACGTGCGAGGGTCTTCCCAAGGACGGTGGCCAGACAGACTTTGTTGTCCACTCCTGGTTTCTCTAACAGAAAGGAAGGAGGGACTCACAGACAGAGCAGATGTCCTGAGCTCTTCCTAGACGATACTGTAGCCCGGGACTGCACTGAGGGTGGTCCTTTGGTTGAGGACCCCACCTGATGTCCGGTGGTCCAGGGACTGCTACAGTGGCCACGAGCCTGGGACTTGTGGGCACCTGGTGTTTCTGGGTGCCCAGCTCTCTGCCGCTCTTCAGTTTGGGAGCTGAAACTAGGTTTGAGCCATGGCCACAGCTGTCAGCCATTCAACCTCCTTCTGAGGAAACAGTCACCCATCTGGAGAGTTGTGGCAGCTCACAACCTCACGCACACCAGTTCATCGGAACCCTCATCCAGTAAACGCCTCACACATGCCCAGAGTTAGATAAGCCCCCTCCAGGGGACACCAGCAGTCACCCCCTGCTCCTGTGCAGCCCACGTGGCAGGGCAGATGGAAGGCAAACTGCAAACCCTCAGTACACAAGGACACGCCACCTGCAGGGGACTCTGATGAGCCCTGGGGGTGAAGGCAAGACCTCTTGAGTTGATTTATGAACTGAAATTCAAAAAGCAAGACGGTCCCGCCAGGTTCCCTAAATCTTCCTGCTGGGGAAGGAGCTGCTGGTTCTACTCTGGCATGATAGGAAGGCCCTGGAAACTTGAAGCAAGGACGTGGCATTCCAATGGTCAGAATTAGGTTACGTGGTCTTCCCCATGCCAGTCACCAGCAGGATGGATGGGCTTCTGCGTGGGTCAGCAGGGTTCTGGAAAGGAGGGCATGGCTCAGCCACTGTGGCACTGGGTGCCCACGCGACACACAGCCATTTGTGTCATTTAACAGGGACTGCGTGGTTCATTCAGTGGTATGTGCTCCGTTCTTCCCAAGCAACTTTCTTGTTAGTTCACCAAGAAAAAGCAAAGCCACAGGAACAGAGCTTTGCAGTTTCGTCAGAAGCAGACACTTGAACTAATGGGATGACATTGAGAGTTTACTGTGGCTCCCTGTCTGTGAGCCAGAAGAGCCAGCTCATGTGTGGGTGTCCACGGCGGCCTCAGCCTTGCTGAACCCCCGGAGTCAGGCGTTGGTGGCTGCACCAGACGCCCCAGGCCACACCGGGTCCCACCTTCTTCACTTCCTGGTGGTCTTCATTGATCCCTGGGCCAGATCAAATGCTTGTGACCTCGGTGGGGACTGGAGGGCATAATGGTTGGGCAGTAGCTTAAGGCTGTGCAGGAAGACCTCAATAATGTCTCTATCTTTGTTTTTCTGGAAAGCAAAAGAGGACTTTGGCTACAGAGAGCCTGGTCTTCATCCACACACAATAAACAGTCTGTTGTATTTCCCCTTCGTCAAGGGAATCCATGCTACTCACGGAAAGACACAACTTCAGGGTAGCAAAAATAAATACTCGCCCTTTCCAGAAACAGCAACAAATACATGATTTATCTGATTCAGAATCAAGGTCCCAAATCAAAATGTATTCTAACTATACTCTATTCTATTCTGCTCTGCTTCAGAATAAATTCAGGAGACTTTCTTTCTGTGAGGCTGCCCTGGGAAAAGCCTGCATTCAAGACCGGGGCTGTTTAGCATCAATTGCAACCAACTGGCCAAAGGCTTTGATTTGGGAAGTGTCAGCAGGGAGTTTATGTGAGTGGCTCCAGGGTCCCTGACACAAATGAACCACACAGGACAGTCCTTCCCCAGTGCATTCTAATTATCACTTAAATCCTTGTTTTTCTTGGAGTTTCAGAATAATCTATTTTTCCCATAAGCACGTTCATAGGCAGGTTCTCGCAAATTTGCTTGTCCCCAGAGATCTCAAGGATGGACAAGCATCCCTTGGCCTCCCTCAGCCATTCCATCCACGTTCTCCTGCCTTCTAAGGAAGCTCACTCTCCCTGGAAGCGCTTCAGCTGCTGCATTCCTCCCTGAGCACACGCAGCCCATCGCCTGCCATTTAGCAGGGCGCTTCTGCCAGCGTGGCAGAGAAGAGCGCTAAAAATAGCTGGTGGCCCTCGGCAGCCTTTGCTGCAGCAGCCGGTTTTCATTGGCTGCGAAAATACAGGAACCGTCTGCCGGGTCTCATGCACTCTCAGAACTCCCCCGCTTGGCAGAAGCTGCTGCTTGAACCCCACCCAAACCATTGTTTGGGGCCCCTTGGGTCCCCCTCCTGGAATCTCCCTGACCATGAGGCTCCTACATCCTTGGGCTCCCAGGGCCAGGAATCCTCACCAAGAGTTTCAAAAGAGCAAAGGGAGATGGAAATGTGTTCGTCAAGGAAATGTCTCAGGAATACCAAGAGCCACTCTGCGGGTCTCAGGGACCACCCGGCCTTAGTCCCTGGGGCCCTCTGGGACCTCACAGGATGCTTGGTCTAGGTGGGGCTCAAAAGGCTTCGAGAGCTGAGCAGGCCCATGGATGAGCAGGGCTGGGGAGGGCGAGCCATCAGGACAGCCAGGGCCTAAGGCAAAGAAGGAAGAAGTGCCCGTCTTAAAGGCATCTGAGTTGGAAGATTTTAATACAATGCTGCCAAATAAATGCCTTCTAGGCAAATATGGCATTTGGGTTGCTGGTTTGCAATCTGTGGTTTATAGATATAAAGTTAAAAATATTTCCCAAGTAAACGTTTCTGTTTGATCTGCTGTATGTGATTGTGTCAAGGTTTGCAGGCTTGGCCTGGACTCCCCTGAGCTTAGGATTAAATATGGCCTAAGCAGAAAGACCATACAAAGGACAAGGTCTAGCATTTATTGTACATTTGTGACTGAGTACGAGAGATGCCAAGTTGTTTGAAGGTCTGGTTTGGTTTAGCAAAACTGTTTACAACACATTGTGCCTAACCCAAAGCAGGTGAGTGTTGGGTACACCAATGACTTCAAGGCCAAACAGGAGAGGAGACAACAAGCTGTGATATGACCCAAGAGCTAGAGAAGTTTTCATAAATGACCAGCTTGAAAAAGAAGCTTCCAGAAATAACAATATAGGCTGGTACTTCTTCTCACAGTGGCTGGGGAGATTTGGCTTCTGGTCATCCTCAGATCTGGTCACTGTCATCTGCAAGCAGACTAGGAATCTTCCTGCTGGAACCTGGAGCCTAGCAGGAGTCTCCCTGCGAGTCTCAGCATCATGGACTTGCAGAGTGGCTCTCTGGCATGAATCCCCAATAGCCATCTGTGGTAGCTAACAGCTCTGTGTGTCATGTGGTGTCACTGTGCTCCGCCCCACGTCAGCAAGAAGGAGCACGTTCGTCCCTCTCTGGTCTGGTAGGGGAACACATATAGACCATGACTTCAGTGCAGGGGACAGAGGTTCAGTTATGGCCTGTAGACCACAGAGGCACTCTAGGGCCAGCAGGCACAGGCCCCAGAGAAGGAAGATCTGAAAGCCTGGCCCTTGCTCGCTCTTAAGCAGCATTTAGAGACTGGTGTGGGCTCGTGAAGTCTTGTCCTGGTGGAGGTGAGTCTGCACAGGAGGCTCTGACCCAGCAGTTCAGTGGCACAGTCTTGAAGGACCAGCCTCCTCCGCTTGGTGAACCCCTGCGCACCTGCAAAGGCCTTACGTGACCAGAGAGGGTGTCCAGGGATGGGAACTTCGGTATTGCTGGCCCTTCCTGGAAGGGTGGAGTTGAGGGGGACTGAGCTCAAGAATAGGTCTCCTAGGCCTCTGCTTGTCATCCTAAGGGTTTAACATAGCAAAGGGAGAGGGAAACTGACTACACCTTTGGGCGGCAGATGACCTGATAAGGTCAGTAGATCAGGGCAAGCCACTCTACTTCCTGCTGTGGGAACTATTAGGCTTACGTCCAGGGGAGCAGGGAACAGTAGGAGAGAGAGGGACGGGGAGAGACGATGAGCGCTCCTCAGGGCCCTGGACATGGACAGTGCAGGGGGTTAAGGAGACGCAAAGGATGCAGACAGAGAGGACTCATGGTTGATCCCATGAGGCTAGTGAAGGACAGACGAGCCTTCTTGGCTACAGAAGTCCGGGCTAAATGACAAGGTGCAAGGTGGAACCATTCCTGAGACAGGGGACATGTGACAAGCTAGAGGATGAAGAGGAAATAATGGATGTTGGCTGTGAGGTCCCTGTGGAGCATGAGCTCATTACCTAGCAGTCACGGGGTGCATGGGAGGCAGGAGAGGAAGCCCGTGGGGGCCACCCAGGTCCAGTGGTCCACTAGTGGAGAAAAGGAGCAGCCACAGCAGTGGTAGCTCCATGGTGTGACACTGCATCTGTCCCCAGCCTTGCCCCTCTTGTGACAGGAAGCCTAGAGCATGTCCTTCCCGCCTTGCGTTGGTGTGGGGCAGGAGAGGAGTGGCTGCCAGGGTGACCTCTATCTTGTGCTCTTGGGGATTCTGACCCTCCAGAGTCTGGGTTCTCCCCCCTGAGGGTGTGGGAGAGGGCCTGGTTGAAGCACTCTGGGTTTAGGGGATCGAGAAAGTCTACCTGTGAGTTCTACCAGCAGCTCCAGAGCCAGGCTGCCAGCCCTGGTCTGGTCAGCACGAGGCTACTCCCAAGGCTTACCCAACAGAAGGATCCATCGCCCCTCACTGCCCGGAATCTCCTCCTGGCTCCTTCCACACCCTCGCACTTCCTCCTTCCGCACCTTCCCAGTGCTCCTGACTGCCCTGGGTCTCTGCTAGATTTTTTAAAATGATTTTTCCCTCTTGCGTGAAAGCTGAGTTTCTGCTCTGGCGAATGCTGTCTGCCGCAGCCCTGGCAGGATCTGTGGCTGAACCCCTGCAAGAGCTGTGCCAGAGGATGAGCTCCTTGACGCCCCTCCCAGAGCTGCCCCCCGCCCCACCCCGGGACACTGCTGTCTCCCCTTTGCTTGCACACATCTCCACCTCTGTTAGGAAATCACAGCCTCTGTCCCCACCCCTCCGTCATGGCGGCAGAGGCTTGGATGGCATCCCGTGACCTGGGATCTCAGGCACTTGTCCTCTTTATCAGCACGATGTCCCCCTCGGTTCCACTCTGTCAACCACAGGCACCACACACCTGCAGAACACCTGCCTTTTAAGAGCCCTCAACGTCAATCACCCGGCACGGCACCTCTCCCTCTTGGGTCCTGGTTTCTTGTTCCAGGGTCTCAGTAGAGACCCTCACACCTGGTGCTGCCTCCTGGGGCCTCGGCCCCTCCCTTCCTTGTCACCCCCGGCTCGCCCAGCTCAGCTTCCTTGGGCCATTCCTCTATCATTCCCTCTGGCTATCTGTGAAGTCCGCATGGGCACGTGCAGTATCCAGTCCCTCAAAACCCCTGATCCCTCCCCAGGCCCGCTTGAGCTGTCCCCGGGGGCTGCACAGGGTGCTGTCTGGGACCCAGGCTGTGGGTGCTGCCTCCATCTGAACCTTTTCTCTCCGGCTGCCCGTGTCCTGTGGGCAGACGGAGCCTGGTGACCAGAAGGCACTGAAGCGCCACCCTCCACTGAGACGGGCTGGGGGTATTCAGAAACCAGAAGGAGGTCTGCTGCGATGGGCCCTGGATTGCGTTTTGCCAGACTTCTTGTTCCCATATCGCCCCCGTCGTGCGACCTACTTGGTGACACTGCGTCCCTCCCACCTGGAGCCCCCATTTACCTGGAGACTTGCTCTGGCAGAATCCAGCCCCGGGTGCCTGCTGACTCCTGCTGGGGGTTGGTTCCTTTGCTCCCGCCCTGCCTGTGGGTCCCCTGAGCCGTTTGGTGAAGACGTCAGCTCCTATCAGCCCCGGTGTGGCTGAGCCACTTCCCTGCTGCCCCGGTGGGTATCCTCACCTGCTGCACATCTGGACGCGCCCCCCGGGTGGACAACAGGCATGGGTCTCCCGGATCCTCCAGCCTCGTCTGCCTCCTCCCTGCCCCGCAGCCTGTGAGGCGAAGCTCCCAGCCTCCTGAACGTCTTGGTAGTAACCAGAAAGGGAGAAGGCAGCGGCTTGGCCCAGGGAGGCATTTTCAGTATGGGCAAGAAGTGGCAGCAGCTCCTAACTGGGAAGAAGCCGGATCAGAGGGAAAAGATCTGGGCTCTCCAGAGAGCATCTCCGCCCAGTCCTGGGCCGCAGCCTGGCATGCCAGTCGACTCTGCCCCGAGACAGCCTGTGTCTAAGGAAGGCAGAAAGCGGGGAAAAGTATATAGAGAAGCATCTCTGGGGAGGGCTGGGCCTCCTATTCTTTCATCTGTCTTGTAACTTTAAATGACATTTTATGTGGGGAATTTGTTCCTGCACATCCAGGCAAGTTCAGCTCACTGCACTGAAGTGCTCACACATTACACAAGGTTTTATTTTAAGGACAGGTAGCTCTGCTGGGGCAGCACCACTGGGAGCCCCGACCCCAGGGTAAATGGTGGGCAGAGGGCAAAGGTAACCCTCAGCCATCCCCGGAGATGGTCTGGTGTGGCTTAGCTGGGGCTCATTTTGTGGAAGACGTCCATCCTTCTGCTGGTCATGCAGTCCTGCAGCTGAGCCTGGCTTTGTCCTGCAATTTCATATCCACGATTCCATTCACCTGTCACCCTGTGCGGATGGTGCTGTGCTGGGGAGGTGCGCGGCGACCCACCTCCCGATGAAGGACTCGCGCTCCGCTCCTCGGACTGGCGAGTCACTTGGCAAGTAAGGAGTGCTGGTCCCCGCAGGTCACATTCCACACCCCCCAGTGGCCACGGTGTGTGACAGAGGTCGAGGGGACACAACCTTATGCTCTGTGCTGCTCACCTCTGGTCACTGACCGGTACCACCTAGTAGGTGTGACTGTTCAGGCACAAGAGCTGTGACAGACCTCATGAGACCAGGGGGAGGCTCAGCCTATCCTGCCTCTCCGAGTGCAGCTCGTGGTGAGGAAAGCAGCCCAACGGGTCTGTTCGGTGCCATAGGCCAACTCCTTCCTTGGGAGGACGTCCCAAAGATGCTAGGCCATGGCTTGAGAACTCTCATGGAATGGGTTGTATTGTGAAGCATGAAACTTGTCCCATGGAAACCAGGCAGGGTTGACATTCTCCTGGGATCAGTGCTGTTCTCGTTGTCAATCATACACGCTGTTCTTAACCTCCAAACCATCCATGTGTAGTACACTTGATTTTTTCTTTTTTGCAATTTGGGGAACCAAACCTGGGCTGTGCGTGTGTGTGCTAGGCGAGCACTCCACACAGATCCACACGCCCAGCCCTGGTGGGCATGTTTTTAAGGGAGCTACTGCAGCTAGAACTTCCCTGAGCTTTGTACCCAGATGTGTGACATTGCCGAGCTGGTGGAGGAGGTGGAGGAGGGCCATGGAAGGTGAGCTGGGGACTCTGTGCCTGCCTCACACTCAGTGTTGGCGGCACACCCTGATCTGCGTGGCACAAGTCCTTACGTCCAGCCACAGTGCTCTGTGCTGTACGTCACACAGGTAGAGTGGACACGGCATTCATTTCATTGACAGGAAACTGAACAAGCTCCAGCCCACGCCCAAGGGTGTGTAAGGCAGACCCAGTCATGTGACTGCTCTTCCTGTTCTACGTCCTTCTGTGGCACCAAGAAAGAGAGTTGTGACTTTGTGTAAGGCGACTAGTTGGAAATCTCACGGCTGTTCGCTCAGTGGAAGAACTGGGAGAAGACGCTCTCTAAGGCCAGCAGGCACTGCCCACGGAGCTCCTTTCCTTCCTCAGGGGAATGTGGTCAGCTGGTGCCTCTTCTCGTGTCCATCAGGGCATTGGACAGGCTCTTCGTGGTCTGCTGAAGACTCTGGGGAATGTGGGTGGAGGCTGGTGCAATTAGGTGTGTACTAAGTGGCTATTGGTGTCCAGAGGGGTCAGGATTGTTGGTCCTGTTCACCAAACTCTGTCCCTGATTCTAGACTGCTGGCCATTGTCATCAGTGCCATGGACCGAAGTAGGGAAGTCAGTATTTTCACATTTACATCATGTCGTGAAACCAGGAGAGAGTGGCGTGACCTTGAATGTCGAGGACTCAATGTATAAAAACCAAACTTAAGACGTGAGAGTGAGCTGGGCACGGTGACACACTGTTGTGGTCCCAGCGACTTGGAAGGCCAAGTCAGGAGGATTGCAAGTTGGAGGCCTGCCTCAGCAACTTAGGAGAGTCCTAAACAACTTAGTGAAACCCCGTCTCAAAACAAAAAATATAAAGGCCTGGGGCGGGTAGCTCAATGGTGAGGCGTCCCTGGGTTTGATCCCCAGGACAAAAAAAAAAAAAAGATGTAAGTGTAAATACTCTTGTTTAGGTCTGCTGGCCCAGGCCACGGGTAAACTACCTTCCACCTCAGGATAGCGGAACAGAAGTTCAGCAGAGCATGTTGCAAACGTCTTGACGCACATCCATGTGAATCAGTCATATCTGAGTAAACAGAGATTCCCTCCTCTGAGGCGTACCTACCAGCAAGCTCAGCGGCCTGGCCATTTAGAAGGCTGTGGTGCCCATGAGGAGGACTTGCTGGGAGGCCCAGGGAGCTGCCACTCTTTCAGCCGAGCGAGGTAAACTGGAGCAGCCAGGGACTGTGTGCATGAGAGTCGGGAACTGCCCGTCTCTGGCCAGAGAGGATGGTTGAAGGAGCCCAGCTCCTCGGTGTGACAGAGAGAAGCTGTGGGCAAGAGGCCATGGACTATTTTCTTCATGTATGTGCAAAGCTTTCCGGTAGGAGAAAAGCGATTCCCATTCTCTTTACCCCTAAGGCTTAGGACCAGATGTGGATGGGCGGATGGGGGGAAGTGAGGTGGACTCCCAGGGCTGGGGCTGGGCTTGGTCCCAGCTGCAGTCCTGCCCGGGCTGTGTAGATGCTCGGAGGAGAGACTGCGGATGGGGATTCTGACCACGTGACCCTGGTGCTCACTAGGAGCGCTTACTCAGGAAATGCTCCCTGGCAGAGATAAAGTCACGCTGAGCTTTGAAGAGCAGGGAGGCTCTGCAGGGATACTTGTGCCTCAGTCTCCAGAAGCCATTCACAGGCTGGAGAGAACTGCATGGCAACCAGGCAGAGGCTGGAGAAGGCTAGGCCAAGGATGAGGTTTGCACTTAGCTTGTGCTCGAATACAAACGGCCACTCGCTGGCTTTGCAACCTTGGTGTTGTGCGTAGAAAAATGGCCCCTAGGATGTCCATAGCCTGCTCTTACATAGCGGAGGGCACCAAAGCTGCGGACGGAATTCAATTTGCCTCCAACAGATAAAGAGGTTATCTCTGACCATCTGGTGAGCCCAGTGTAATCGCAAGGGTCCTTAAAGCAGAAGATGGAGGGAGAGGATCAGGTCAGGGTGAGATGGGAGGCAGGAAGCAGGTCAGGGTGAGATGGGAGGCTCCTGGGCATGCAGAAGCCCTCATGGGAAGCAAAGCAGGGAAGCAGATTGTCCCCAGAGCTGTCAGGGACACAGCCCCATCCACACCCTGCTTTGTAGCCGTTGGCACTAATTTTGGACTTCTGACTTGAAAAACTGCAAAATAATAGATTTTGTATTATCTGAATTCATTAAATCTGTAGTATTCCTTAAGCAACAATAAAAATCTAACACCTTTGTTTTAGTTTGGCCTCTCTGAGCCAGTTTTTAAATATGAAAAAATAGAAATTTTAATATTTACTTCCCAGAATTCTTGCAATAAAGTATCTAGTTCTCTATTTGATGTATGGCACATGCCCAATGATAGAGACAGTCGTCTTTGTTATTATTAAAGACAGTCTGACATGAGTTCCCCTCTATCATTTAGCTGCCATAAAATCTATAACAGGAATCAACCTGTTCCCTTTCCTCCTCATGGGGCCTCCTCATGCATCTCTGACTTTCCCTGTACAGGAACATGTCTCCATGAGAGTCCAGGCTACAGCCACTGGGCCCCTCCCATTAGGGCCTCTGGGGAAAGACAGGCTGGCCCTAAACCTACTTTGGGTCAAGTTCCTACCTGTCCCCGTTGGATGGGCTGTGGGTAACAGGAAAGGACAGTATCTGTCTACATGGCACTCTGCAAGTTGTCTGGTCCAGTCTAGAGCCCTCAGCGTGGCTGCCAGGCACACACACCCGTGCACACAGACTCACACACACACACACAGACACCCACACACACACAACTCTGTCATCGTACCCAGGCATCGTATCAGAGCTGGTGCTGTCCAAGTTCAGGATCTCTGGTCAAAGCAATTTCTCCCAGGCACAGTCTTGACATTGCCCAGACGTAGCTTCTTAAAGTCTGCATCCTGGGCACTGAGGGGCCTTCTCCACGTGCACATGGTGGAGATGAAACAAGATGGGACCTGGGAAATGCTGTACATCTGTCAAAGGTCCAGACAACATTCTGTTTTCTCCTGGAAAGAAAGTGCAATGCCCGTGTCTTGGTTGGCACGTTGCCCTGGATGTGACTGAACTGGGTAAGTATAACTGTGGCCACCGTCTCTGCCTGATGGAACAAGTTCCTAGCTCTGCTGTCCTGGGCCATGCTTAGGAGAGGACAAGGAAGATTTCCCTGTGGTGTGGGTGGGTATGTGGCATCTTATTGGTCTAGTTCATTCCAGGGGCGCAGGAAAAGCTGGGAGAGACAGGAGTGCGTCCTGCCCACTGCTGGGGCAACACCAAGACTCTCTTTGCTAAGCTTGGAGCTTTCTGGTGATCTAATTACCTAAAATTCTATCCTCTTTTGTTTGTGAGGAATAATACATTTGTGAATTTTAAGTGCCAGAAATGTTAGGTACTCATGATCCTTATTTGCTAGGCTCACTAAAGGAAACTGTCCATGCATGGGCAACTTTTGGGCTAAATGCCTGCCATCTCCCTACTTTTAAAGCCCCACAGGAGGTACATCTGGGGACAAATAAGCAGATATGAGTCTTGGTGAGTTTGCTCGCTGGTATGATCTGGACTATGCCTCAGTCTTCTCAGGTACGTTCAAAGAAAATTTGCTCATGCTCATTTCCCTCCTTTGGCACAACTTTTCTGGATGTCTACTGTGTCCTGGGCATGTTCTGCATCATGAATATAACTGCAAGCAGGAGAGACAGAGGTGCTATTTTCAAGCAGGACAGAGATTACAGGTCTTAGCAGGAGCCAGGTCCCTCTACCACAGACACACACCCTAACTCTATTCCCAACTTTCCTTGAAGTTATGTCAAGTCCTTTCCAATCAAATGAGCAAAGTAAGATGTCCCATTGTAGCATGGAGGGTGGATAGGTAGCTCTCTGATTCATGAATTTTAAGAATGAAAGTCACAGACACTAGGGTGAAAGCAAAGAAACAGGATCTATGAGGGTGATTGAAGCCAGGGCTCCTGAAGGGAGGGGTCCCAAGGGAGGGTGGCAATGGGTGTCTGAAGCTTGTTTCTCTAGTCCTCTCTTCTTCCTTTTTTGTTTCTCCACGACCCTTTTCCTGGCTACCTGTGGGTGGTCCATCCTTCAGTCTCGCCAATTCCAGGCCTGGGTCTGAAGCTTCGTGTGCGTCTCTCCCTGTTGGATCATCTCCTGCTTACTGGAGTCAAGACGAGGGAGCCTCAGAATGGAAGGAGGAGTGTGGATCCCTGACTGACCACATGGAGGAGAGCGGAATGGCCAACTGGAGTACCTGCCCTGGTTTGGTATTTGAGCATGAATCCAAACCTTTATCACACTGAAACATGACCTGTTTCAATCTGTTTGTTATTACATCAGTTAGCCTAGCCCAGATAAGAAGCAGAGGTAGGCAAATGAGTATGCAGTATGGTAAGTGGTGATAAGGGCCAAGTGGGAGAACTGAGAGTGGTGTGTGTGTGTGTGTGTGTGTGTGTGTGCGTGTGCGTGTGTGTGCGCACTGCTGCAGAGATGACTGGAGAAGTGGGGATGTGAGCCTGTTGGGAGGGAAGGAGCCACCACATACACCACGCTCAGAGGGCAGTTACGTGTGGCTGGGACCTAAGTGGCCTGAGTCTCTGGCTCCTCTCCGGTACCTCTTCCCACCTGGAGGACCTCCCGCTTGCCCTGATGGTGCTTCAGTTTTAACTGTGGACATGGAATTGTACCAAGTGGCCTCTTCTTCTGAAGCTCAGCGGCATCGCGGTGCTGGAAACAGGGAGAAAGAGCTTCCCTCGAGGCAGGAGCTCGCGGTCATCCTCGCCGCTGTCTTCGGGAGTCAGCAATGTTCTGCACTTTCCCTCGTCCAGCAGTGACCTTGAAGCGCAGCCTCATCCTTGCCAGCTCCTCACTCAGGGCGCGAGGGGGTGTCAAACATCCTGACACCTGGGGCCAAGTGTCCAGCCCACCACCCTTAGGAGGACGTGGGTGTGGTCAGCTTTCCCTCCCAGAATGCAGGGAACTTGGGGATAACCACCCCCTCAACCAGGTCCATGAAGTGGGGTCAGCTGCTTACAATTAATTTCTGATTTTTCTTCATGATACATCTTTTGTTAACAAATAACAGAGACCACTAAACAGTAGGGGGATCTGGGGGCGGGGATAATTATTGAGCTGATGGGAATTCAGAGACTGGTTCGTGGTCCAAATGCCATCTGGATAGTTCCAAACAGACCAACAAACAGATCCACATAATTCTGTTTTATCCTGTGGTTCCTTGTTTCATGATGCTATGTGCTTGCACCTGGAACACAGTAAATGTATCACAAACTGTATTAAATAAACCAAACCAACAAAAGGGTATTTGCAAAATAAGAGACTTGCGTGACTTGAGTCACTTGAGCCACTCTGTGGAGCCGGGGTCCCTCTGTCCTATAGAGGATAGGAGGTGTGAGTAAAGTCACACTAGGTGGTACAGAGCTCCCCAGAACTTGGAGTTATTGGTGATTGCAGGTTTCCCCAGCCTCCCGCCCAACTTGTCTACTTTTCTACGAGTAACAACGGACAAGAATCTAATTCCATTTTTATGACTTCTGCTCAGAGTCACTTTTTGCAGAGAGAGAAATTATCTAATGTCTCTTTTTTTCCAGCAACTGGCACAGGGTTTAGTATTAATAAACATCAAAAATGGTCATTGTATATCCCTGGCTTTAATTATTCCCAAAGGTATGACTTGAGAACTAGAACGAGACACAGTGGCCTCTACTTAATTCAAGCTTTTATTCTTAAATTTGAATTTCTGTAAAGTCTTTGATTTTATGACCATAGAAAAGATATCCGATTGAGTCAGCTTTCATGTAAAAATACTTGTACATTCACTTATTGCTCCTAAGATAGAAGTCAGTTGAGGGGAGTCTGCACATCACATGCTTCTATAAAAAACAACAAAAAAAAGAAAGTAGCTTGTGATATTGTGATTTATCTACTTTGGTTTCCATCCAATGTTCCCGGCTCATAAATTAGAATTTTACAGCAGACCGTAAACTGGAATTTCTCTTCTGGGTTGGAGCAGGCCCTAAGGAAACTCTCTGACCCCTGATTTGGCTGTGGTAGGTGCTAAGACTTCCATTTGGAAGGCCGTGCCCCCCGCCCACCCTTGAGGAGGAAATCCTGAGGAACAGACTGGCCAGCCCACCCACCAGCGTTAGGGCATCTCTTTTTGCCATGCCCACATGATGACGTCTCCAAGATGACCCCAAAGGGCAGGGCTTGGGATCCTCGGGTGGCTGAGCAGGTGGGGGATCCTGGTTGGTGGCACACCAGAGAGGACATGGAAGCTGCACCGGTCCCCCGCCCACTCCTCACCCAGTGCGCCTCTCCACCTGTGTCCTTTGTAACATCCTTGATAGTGAACTGCTCAGCATGGGTCCCCAAGTCCTGTGAGTTGCTCTCGCAAGTCACTGGACCTGAAGAGGGGCATAGAAACCCTGGTCCATAGCGGGTCTACCAGGAATTGGGACGGGTCTGGGAGAGGGTCAGAAAACAGCCATCACGGCTTCATTTGCTAACTCCCGTGCCTCAGTTTCCCCGTCTGAAACGGAACGACTTTATAGTTGAATCTCGTGTGAGGCAGCAGAGACGCCAGCTCGTTTCCCAGGACTGCCCCATTCCAGGTGTCGGGTCAGTTCCTCATTTCTGGGCCTCAGGACCCTCATTCCTAGAACCCTAGTGTAGACTCAGCATTTCTGCTGGTGGCTGGCATGTGGCTGCGAGTGTGTGTTAACTACCTCTGCTTTGGAGAAGTTTATTTGAAACATCAAGTATGCGGCCCTCTCACTGCCCTGCACGCTGACTCCCAGGGCTCCTGCGGCCTGATGGTAACAGACTCTGATGCTTTTCCCCACTGTTGGTTTGATGTAGTTAATGTAAGTGCCGGATCTAAGTGAATCCCCCTCTGGTCCAGTTTCAAAAACAAAACCTAAGAAAAGGATCTGCTTAGAAGATGGCAGCCCCACTGGAGCAACGTGGAAGGGAAACCATTCTTCTAAAAAAGGAGATATGCTGAATAAACACCGCGAGGAGCCCTGAGTGCGTTCCAGATGAGTAATGATTTATGAACGGGAAATCTGGGTCGGCCGGCTGCAGTTAGCCAGGGCGGGAGATGGAAAGCAGATGTCTGACCTTCATCCCAGAGGCCTCCAGTGAGCTGCGAGAGGAGGGGAGGGGGAGAGGCCAGCGCCCCTGGAGGGACGCAGCACACAGAAAGCAAAGAGAGAGAGGAGGGGGGAGGGGGGAGCGAGGGGGAGGAGGGCGCAGCACAGCATGATGGGAGTCAGACACCCACCACGGCCAACTGGTCAGACCTTTCATCAGCAGAAAGCCCTGCGCTGGCCTGAGATGTGCATTTGTTTTCACGTATGTTCCCAAGGAAACTGGCTGAAAGGTCCAGACGTTTTCGTAGACCTCCACTACTTGGATTGCAGAAATGTGGTGTGTGCGGCACTCGATAGGTTTCAAGTGCATTTATTGAAATGCCTCCCCTCTTAAAATTAGATGGCTCTAAGAGTCCAGTTTCCTAAAAGCTGAAAACAAGGTTGACTTTGAATGTAGCTCTAAGAAAAGAAAACAAGAGTGTGTTTTCTTCCTTACCGACAAACAAATGGAAAGACAATCACTGTGGAACGGGGGTGACGGATGGTGGCCCGTGGACCAATTCTTGCCCACAGACTGTTTTTGTGAAGTCTGCAGATGGGTGCAGCTCCTAAAGCCCAGTGAGTTTACCAGCTGGTGGACCTGGTCATTTGGAGGACCTTTATCCTGATCTAGACTACGATGCCACTGTGGGTGAAGGCAGTACATAATCACAGTGTGATGATAACTTCTGTAGGAGAACAACTAGTAGAAATATGTGATGCACCCACAGAGGGCCAGGTGGGCCACAGAGTGTGTCCTGTCTCCTGGCCAGGCACAGTGCATGTCGTGAGGAGTGGGGACCGCCAGGAGCAGCCCTCCTGGGCAGAGGTGCTCTGCATGGCTGCCCTGGTCTGGGGAAGCTGGGGCCGCGTCTATGTGCAGAGCTGGGCTGCTCTTTCAGACCTGATAGAGGGGCCTGGGCAATGGGCCGTGGAAAGTCATGGATGACCATGTCTTGGACTTGAGAGAGGCCACAGAATGAGGCACACAGGGGAGGTCATCAGCTAGCACACCTTGGCCCGAGAACATGACTCCCCGTCAGGGAATCAGAGTATGATTAACAAAAGGCACAATTAAGCTAATGGCAACCCAAGTTTATTGTGTGCCCGTAGAGTGCGGTCATGGTGCCGAGTGCGTCCTGTGAATTATCTTGCTTAATCCTCCCCCTGGCCTCCCGAGCATGGGGAGACTAGAGTCAGAGGGAGAGTGATGTTTACAGAGTCAGATAACCGTCAAGAAGTAGGGTCAAGATCTGAGATCTGAGTCTTTTTATCTAAAAAAATTTTTTTATACTGGGGAGTGAAGTCAGAGGTGCTTCACTAATGAGCCACATCCCCAGATCTTTTGATTTTTTTTTAATTTTGAGACAGGGTCTTGCTAAGTTGTTTAGGGCCTCGCTAAGTTGCTGAGAGTGTCCTTGAACTCACATTTCTTCTGTCTCAGCCTCCTGAGTGGCTGGGATTGCTGGCGTGTGCCACCTTGTCCAGCCTGAGATCTGATTCTTAACTGTTGAATTTATTGCTCCCTAAAGGCAGGAAAATTTCAATGTGAAGGGTATGGATGCAAATATGTAGGATACCATGGAGTTGAAGAACTGACCTTGATTATTTATATTTTACCTGTCTTTTCTTTGAAAATCCACCATGATAAAACTAAGCATTGAGGCGTCCCAACACACCATTCTAGATTTTGTTTCCCATGGAGCTGAAGGGGCTGGTCAGGCCAGCCTCAGCTTTCTGGACTCCATGAAGACGGCTCCCTCCCAGACCCTCTTTTCCTTGTGTGTTCCTTTGCGCTCAGGTCAGCTGGCTACACAGAGTACCTTGACTTGACTTGGCTTGGAGATAAAATCTGTTTGCCAACATATGCATTCTCTTCTGTGACTGCTTCAGAATTGTCAGTGGTCCCTTATCAAAGAGTCTGCAAACATCCACTATGCAGGGTATCAGAGGCCTTGCATAGGACATGCAGAGTGGGCTGGAGGAAGGGCAGATGTGCCCCTGCCATAGCCCAGAGCCAGCCGGATGCAGAGCTTTGCTCTAACAAGGAGGTTGGTGGCTAGCTGGGCTGGTCAGGAGTCTACCTCTCTGTCTCAGGAATTTAGTTTGCATAGTTTTTAATAGGTCTTCTTTAATCGGTCTTCTTATCTTTCTTCTCATGTTGGTAATATGTCTGGGTCTCTTCAAGATTATTTTCTTTACTTTGTTTTTAAACAGTTCAATTATGATTGGTTGGAGGATTATTCTTCCCCCTTGGGGGCATCTCCAAGTTTCTTGGATCTGTGGTCTTGTGTCTTTCATTGCTTTGATAAATTCTTGTTTATTATCTCAAATATTTCAAGTATTTGATTTGGTTCTCTTTTCTTCCTGGGATTTATGTTAGACTTTTTTTTTTGCACTTACAAGGATCATATTTATTTTACATAAATGAGAGAGCATTAAACATGATTTTGAATCTGTTTTTCATTTAAAATAATACATGCTAGTCCCTCCAAATACATTTGTTTTGTAATTTTTTTTCCAAATGGTTTCAAATGTTTCCAGTGTGTAGGCCCATACTGATTTATTTGACCAGACTCCTTGTTTTTTAAAAAAAACTGAGTCAGCATCTGTGTCTTAGTAAGTCCAAGGAGAACAATTATAGAAGTACATAGGCTTAAGTCAGTCTGCTGGGCAGTTAGAATGAAGAGATTTCTTTTGAATCATAAGAAAGTGAAGAAGCTCCAAAGAAGCAAAAGTTTAATATAAATAACTCATCTTTAGAGCCATGTAGTGTATGTAATTATTTGAATTTTAAGTAGTTTAACCAGACCATTTTTAACAGATGTTCATACCAAGCCCATTTTTTACTTTTGAGAAAAGCAGAACTAAATATCTTTGAATATACAGTAATATACAGATGCTTTAATTTTTATGGGAAAGACTCTTGAAATAGGATGGGGGTCAAAGATATGTACATTTTTTAAAAATTGGGATGGCCATTGAAATACTGCTTTGTAAAAGAAGACAAAAATCAAATACCTGAGAGCCGTGACTTCCTGGGCCCCTGCAGTGCCTCTGGTTTGCATGTTGGCTGCTCTGCACCCAGAGTTCTGGGCTGCATAAGAAACAGGGCTATGCATGGGCCATTCTGTCAGGTCTGGATCCGTATGTCTGTCATTGCAGTTGCTCTCTTGAAGAACATCCTTTTATTCTTGTTTTTGTGATCCATATTTTATTTCTTCAACAATTACCTACATTAGGCTTCTGATAACATCCCACGGCTCTTGGGACCTTGTCCCATCTGGTCTGCTTTCTTTTCTGTGTGGCTTTTAGCTGGCAATTTCTACTGAGTGGCCTTTCAGTCCAGTGCTTCCTCGGCTGGCCTGGGTCCAGTGAGGATCCTGTCGAAGGCTTTCTCGGCATCCACCTTCTCTCGGGCATTTCCACCGGGTTTCTTCTATAGTCTCTCTGCTGGAGCTCTTTATTTGCTCTTGCTGGTTGTCCACCTTTTGCGCTCGAGTTCATAGTTCTTTGAATTTTTTTTCTGATAGTTTTGATAGATAACAGGCAGAGGCAATGGTGGGCACGGGGAAGGCACGATGGTGTAAACTGGTCCCACTGTGCGCCTCCCATGTGCTTTCTTTTTAAGAGCAGCTTACCTGCAGCCTTGCCTGGCGGAAGTCAGGAGGACATGTCCCATTCCTCAGCAAGTCACCTGCTGTCTGGGAATATCTGGGAATATCTGCTGAATGGTTCCAACTGCGTGATGCTCTAGGAATATCTGTCAGTAACAAGACCAGTGTTGCCGGGGCTGGGGGAGGCAGAGTGCAGAGGCCTTCAGGGCGGTAACCAGCCCTGTGTGGCCCTCCAGCAGTGGAGACCTTTGACCTGGGTCCGACTCACAGAGTCACAGGGAAGCCCATGTAAACTCAGGCCCCGTGGCGACATGTCCCTGCAGCCTCCCTGATTACAACCAACGGCCCCTGCTGGGGCGACAACAGGGGGGATCTACAGGACGGAAGGTGGAGCATGTGGGAAACCACTGTGTCTGGAGCTCAATTTTAATATAAACTTAAAACGACTCCAAAAAATAAAGTTTATTAAAAAAAAAAAAAGAAGAAGGAGAACCGAAAGCCACGTGGACTGTTTGCCGTGGAGACAGCTGTGGGGCGGGGGCCGGGATGAGGCTGGGGCAGGATCTTAGCACTAAGGATCGTGGGCTGTGCCTGGGAGAACGGGCCCCACTGCAGGTTTTCACCCTGGGCCGTGACGTGGCCAGTGCTCGCTTCAGAAAGATGACAGACGTGAGGGCGAGTGGATTGAAGGGGGCAGGGATGGCAGCTGGGTTGCCAGAGAGCGGGCAATAATTCCAGGTTCACAGCACAAACGGAGACGTCAGGAAGTTCCCTCCATCGACGGCGTCTCAGGGCTCAGCCGAGCACAGAGCTCCGCATGTAAAATGCACAACTCCAGCCTGGTTACACCAAGCACGGAGCTTGGCCTAGGGAAGCTGTAGGACACAGGAGAGAATTCGCTAAGGCAGTGTAGCAAAATGTGACCGCCGGCTAGCGCCTGCCGCAAAGAACCCTCAAAACTCCCGAAAGAACTCACAAACGCGCCTGATGACTTTAAATGCAAAGGGCTCTCAGTTTCAGGTTGAGTAACGACCACAAAGGTCATGTGAGATTGGTGGGACGGGGATGGCCATCAGGGGCGCTCAGAAAGGCCCTTCCTCTGAGCCTCCACCTTGGGTCCAGACCCACAGGGGAGATTGGGACCGGAACTAGAACCCAGGGGACACCAGTCATCCTCAGGGGCTGTGCCACTTGTCCCACATCAGCCCCAGAGCAGAGGACAATTTCTCCTCCACCTACACAGCTCACCTGACTGCATGACACTGGCTGCCACCAGGAGGTGGCCCTTCTCTCTCCTCGCTCTCGCTAGTCCTGCTCCTCCATTTAGCTGGGGGTTAGACATCTTCCCCTCCCTTCCCTCCCTCCCTCCCTTCACCCGTTCCCTTATTGTCACAAACATGTGGACATCATATTGTACCCAGATGCCAGGGGTACACCAGTGGACAAGCAGATAAACATCTCTGTCCTTGATGGAATTTGCATTCTGCTACGGGAGGTGATCCAATAGGGTCATCAGGTAAATCACGCCCAAGTGTCTTTTGCCCTGTAGTGAGGCCTGGAGACCCCAGTTTGAAGCTTCAGGTCACTCTCTGGGTGATTAGTTTCGCCTCTCTGAGCCTGAGTCTGTAAGTGCCCAGAAGGATGACGCCCTGCTCCTGGAGCTAGCACGTTCTATGGCTTCGCAACCGTGGCTGGGTCTCTCCACCCTCTCGCCCTAGACCCTGTGTGTGGGCTCTTTGGTCTTGAGATGTGATGGGTGGTTTCCAAATTGAAGCCAAAAAACCTCGGAATGTGTTTCCTGGGCTCGCCCCCGGCCAGCCCTGCTTTGAGGAGCCTACCATCCAGCAGGGCTGCGGTCACAGGGCTGTGGTCACAGGGCCTCCAGTTCTGTGGCATTTGCTCCGCTGGGGACAGTGCCAAGACTCCACCGAGGCCTTATCATCCTCATCACTGCTCAAGTTCCCATGAGTCAGAGCCTCCGGGAGCCCAAGTGATCTTACATTTCACAGGGAACCTCTGTCAGCAAAAGGAAGTGTAAGTAGCTCGGAGGCCAAGGCAGGAGGCCAAGGCGGGAGGCCAAGGCGGGACTCCTCGGCCACAGCCTTCAGGGCAGGGCTCTTGTCGGGCTCTGGTTGACTCAAAGTGACGGTAATTTCATTATGACTTTGGCTGCCTGATCTGAGCGGATGGAGGTAGTATTCTTCAGGATTCTAGAACTGCTTGCTGAGAGACCCTCCCTGGGCTTCCCTGGACTTCAGGGCTACCCCTGGGAGTGGCTGACCTTGACGTCTACCCCTCCTAGTCTTTCCAACAGCACCCAAGCCCACGAGCCTCGGGGTTTGCCACCATGCTGCCAGACATTTGGACTCACCACTTTAAAACTGTTCCTAATTAATTGTAGGCTTTGATTTCATGTAGATGGAGCAAGGGGCGTTCTCTGAACATTGTGGTTTTCCACTTGAAAACAATTATTCTTGTGTGGAAATGATAAAACTCTAAATTATTCCAGTCAAGATACCCATTGTATTAGCTGTCCTCTATTTTGGAAGAAAAATAAATAAAAACAGGGTTAACATGGGGGACATTTTAATGTAGTGTATATTATCATACTGAACACAGACGGGGGTGCTAAGGGTCCTGCCCAGCATGTGACAGAGGTGGCTCCTGCTTCCATGGAGGCTGGCCTGCAGGACGGACTTTGATCAGAAATGAGGCGAATGTTGAATGGGCCCCGTTCCCTTAGGGCCAGCTGTCACCTCGCATGCGTGGCCTGGGCTCCTCAGGGTCCTCTCCAAGGGGGCTGACACGGTCCCTCTCATGGTGGCACCAGGAACAGAGCCAGCAAGTCCTTTAACATGGATCCAAACGTATTTAGTTAACGGGCAACCCAGCCCCCATTTATTCCAGTTAGTTGAGGACATCGGAAGGGGACAGACACACCTTTTGGAGGACCTCTGTGCCTGCAAGACGGCAGCAGCACATTTCCCCCTGATGGCGATCTTGCTCTGACCCGGGAGCTCAGCAGAGCGGGAGTTACTGGTCCCACTTGAAGGTGACGTGGAAACATGGCTTTGAGAATTTGCTGTGTGCAGACTTCTGTTCTAGTTGTGGGGCGGCGGGAATGGGGTGGGGAGTGGGGGTTAAAAATGAAAATTTGAAAGTGATGGATGATAAATTGCTCAGCTGAAGAAATCTCAGTGGATTCGGAGCACAGGATGTGGCTGTCCAGAGGGAGCTCCCGAGAGGGGCATGTCCGAGCCGCCTCCTCCAGCCGCTGGGGGCCAGTGGGTCTTCTGGGGCCGACTTTCCATCCCAGGTCACTGCTGTGGGTGACCGCGGAAATTCCTGCAGATACGGGCGCTGGCCGATTCTCGTGGTTTGTGTGAGAGCCACTGAAGACATTTCCTTTCTGGGTGACTCACTGGGGGAGTTTAACAGACACGGGATGGGCAATCGCTGGTGTCTTCACTGTTTGGACTTGTCCCCCAGATATTGTACGAGATCCAAGTCCCCTTTACTCCAGAGACACCCTGAGTCTCTGCGGGAAGCTCAGGGCAGCAGTCCATACCCAGCCTTTTAAGTTCCATCTGGTCAGCTTTGGCTCACTTCCTGGTTTCACCCCACAAAACGAGCAGCCCAGTGTGGAGCGCGAAGGCCTTTTTTAGTTCTAAGCCCTGCAGCCTCGTGTTGCTGGGATCCCGCAGGCCGGTGGCCTGGGAAGTGCCCAAGAGCCCCCGTGGAAGCCTCCGATGGACCCACCATTGCGTGGGGACAAGAGAAACCCCAGGGACCGGAATTACATTCTGCCTCAGAGTGAGAGTGTGTGGGGGGCGTCCAGCTCAGTGTGGACCCCAAAGCTGGCCCTCCTGACCCGGGACCCCAGTGAGTCCCCAGACCTCTTCACCCTCCTTCCACCCAGGCCTGGGGTCTCCTGATGGCAAATGCAGGGCCCTCCTGCGTCCTGGTCCCCGTCGGTGTTCCTGCTCAGGGCCTGGGCCCCAGGCGTCTGCCGTCAATGCGCATCCTCCACACCACGTTCCACCAGCAGCCTGCAGCCTGGCACCTCCCGTCCCCTCACAAACACCAGCCAAGCAAGCGACACGGGCACGTGCTCTCACGCCAGGACTCACCACCGCCCACTCCTCAGGTGAATGGCGGCCACACTGCTCCTCCAGCCTCTCTTTAAAGTGCAAGATCAGGCTCTGTCCCACTGAGATGGTCCCTTCTCTGATTATTGGTGTCCTCCACTTGCCAGATCCCAAGGCTGTGCCTCTGTCCTGCCTATACCGCCATCAGCCTCTGTAGAGACCCTTCCTCTCTCAGCCCCTGTGACTCCTCTCCCAGTTCCCTGGGGGTCGGAAGCCCCTAGTGGGTTTGTGGAAAGGCCCCCTGTGCCTCTGTCCTTGTCTCATGCTCCCCCAGGAGCCCCCACTCCTATGGAGCACACCTGGGGTTCGGGGGCCTGGGGAGGGCACCGAGGAGCCCACCATCTCCCACTGGAGAGGCAGCAAGAGGTCAAAGGAAGGCCCCCCAGCACCGTGTAGGTGGGATAGTCCATCCAGGGGTGCAGGGTGCAGGGAGCAGGGTGCAGGGAGCAGGGTGCAGGGAGCAGGGTGCAGGGAGCAGGGAGCAGGGAGCAGGGTGCAGGGTCCAGGGGAGCAGGGTCCAGGGAGCAGGGAGCAGGGAGCAGGGTGCAGGGAGCAGGGTACAGGGAGCAGGGAGCAGGGTCCAGGGGAGCAGGGTGCAGGGTGCAGGATGCAGGGAGCAGGGAGCAGGGAGCAGGGTGCAGGGTCCAGGGGAGCAGGGTGCAGGGGAGAAGGGTGTAGGGTGCAAGGTGCAGGGAGCAAGCCGGATGACACTACTTGCTGTAGGTAAAGGTCCCCTGGGTCACACCAACTCTGAAGCAGCGTCACGGTCGTGATCAAAGGGAACACACCGGGCGTTCCTTTCTTTAGATTTGTTTGCCTGACGTGGGTCTTTGCACGAGTCCTTGGTCAGCAGTGGGGACCCACTCTGCTGCTAGTCAGCGAGAGGCCCCAACCCTCCTCGGTGACTTCATTAGAGCCGAGCCAGGTGGCCTGTTGGCAGCCACGGTGCGGTACCTGGACTAAGGCGGCGTCCGTGTCCTGTTAGAAACCCTGGGGTGCGCTCTCGCGTCCCGTGGCACTCAAGTCTTGTCCCCCGGGGCCTCTGATTCATGCGCCTGATTAGGCCTCCTCTTCTGCTGGCCGGCCATGGCCGCGTTCAAATCCACCTCAGGTGGGAGTCAGGACCCTTTGGAGGCTGCTCTGTGGGAGCTCCCGGATCCTCTGTGTCACTCTTTTCCTGTCCCTCTTAGGCTCGGTTTTGAATTTTATGAGGCTGGTGTTCATCTTTGGAAAAAGGAATCAGGCTGAAAAGAGATGGCAGCACAGAAATGCTGGCAGATGATGAGAGCGCGAACGAGGTCACAGGTGTCACCCAGACGCAGGGCGCTCGGAGGTCTGTCCTTGGAGACCCCGTCATTCCTTTGATGCTCTCCGTTATGCTTTCACTTCTGTCTCTGGTTTTGCAGCAGGGGCTGAGGCTCAGGGCCTCGCACGCTGGGAAGCCGCGGGGTCGGGATCTGCCAGGCCGGCTGCCATCAGGGTCACACGGCTGCTGGGCCCTGCTTGCTACCCAGACACGGGCTGTCTCTTACTCTGCCAGGTTCTCAGGGGTGTCCCTCCCTGTGGCTTTGTGGGGCCCGTCCCTGGCCGTGCTGCTTGGCCTGGGTCCCTAACCTCGGCCCACATGCCCCCTCTCTGCAAGGGTTCTTCCCTGGCAAACTTATCCATCATCCACACCTTGGCTCAGGAAAACTGCCTGGTGGGCTTCCTACCCACTCATAAGTAGGGTTGTCCCGAAGGTGGCCTGCTGAAGGTGGCCTGAGAAGCAGCATTTGGACATCAAGGGACCTTTCACTGTCCCTGGGCAGGTGAGCTAGACGCTGAAGTTTGCAGAGAGATAGGGAGGGCCCAGTACACGTGAGTTCCCTGAATATCGGAGGAGTCTGCTATCGGGTGGTCACGGGCCCAGCTCAGCAGGGGCCCCAGGCTTGGGTTGGCTGTCCGTGTGGCTCTAGAGTGCGCCTTCCCCCGCTACTGCGCTTCTACCCTAAGGTAAAGACGAGTCGAGTTTAGTTAGCAAAGTAGCCCCATCTCCCCTGATCTAGACCACTGTGGACCTGGGGCAGACGGTCAGGATCTCCGGACAGACAGCGGCCCCCTCCCTCTGCCGCTCACAATCTGCCCAGGGTGAGCTCAGGGCTTCCCAAGACACTTCGAGGGACAGATGGAGGCCCCCGCCCTCCTGGACAGTAAAGGCCAGGTGACCCTTGCTGGGGAACGGTGGGGACACATTGAGCCCCTACTTGTGCCGTGCCACTGTACAGACAGGCCGAGGGCCAGGGTTGGCTCCTGTTCCTCAGATCCGGGTTGGAGGCGAACAAGACGGGGTGTGGCGGCCAGAGAGAAATGTGGGGCTGGGTGGGTGTCCGGAGCCCTGCAGTGCACGGCCACTGGAAACCTCTGAAGGGAGCAGGGAGTGGGGACAACTGAAGATGTGGCGGCAGGTGGGTCCTGGAGATGGGGAGAGCTCAGGGGGGCTGGGATCAAACAGGGGAGTGGGCACCTGGCCTGGGAGCAGACTCCTGGGGCTCCACCCACGGCCCCCGGGAGGCACAGCCGCCTCCCTCCCCAGGAGCCGAGAGCCAGGCCTTCTCTGAGGGTGGAGGGCAAGCAGCCCACCCTCCCCTGCCAGACAGGACGCCGCTGCCTCCAGGGGCCCTGCCAGCAGGCAGGGAGACAGGGCTCTGGGCCCATTCCTTCCCCAGTTGGCAGTGAGCTCTGCCGTGTGGAAAAGAATCCAGGCTCTGACTCGAGTTTTGCAACCAGCCTCTCCCTGACAAGGCAATGGGAAGTCCTAAGGGCGTCGGGAGCCCCTGCCTGTTCATATGGAGGACACTGATGTGTACTGGTCCCTCCAAACACAAAGCCAGGCTCCTTCCCGGTGGTTTCTTTACATGTGCCTTCCTGGGGTTTTTACACAGCTGCGGTCACTTACTAGGCAGGGACATGCAGCAGATTGTGACGCTGATCACAGGCAGGACGTCAGCCCAGTGGATGGCTGCTTTATTTACTTGTGCCCAGCAGAGAGCTGGGGAGGACACGCGCCATCTTTACTGCTGACTTGAAGGACTAGAGAAAGCAAGAGAAGAGCAGCGCTTGCTGGGCTGCCCGGGTCTTGCCGTGGGGAATGCAGGCGGGAGGCAGAGCCCCTCTGAGCCTCAGGTCATGTGTGATCTCAGAGCCTCCGTCTCAGAGGCCCCTAAGAGCTGAGAACGCAGGGGCTGCCTACGCGCAGGCCCTCAGCACGCGACGCCCGCTTCACTCTAGCCAGCCAGCGTGGGGTCGGCACGGTCGCCTTCTCCCCTGTGCTCTGCCTGGGTCCTCCCCATGCCCTTGTCCAGAGAAGAAGTGACTCCCTCTAGGTCTGCGCCCAGCAGGGGCTGAGCTGGGATCCAAACCCTGGAGTGAAGCCCTCTGCTTCCTCGGAGGCACGTGCAAGCAGGGTCCTAGCAAGGGACAAGACCGTCTGTCCCCTACAGCCTCCCGGAAGGAAAGGGGGCAGTGGAAGGGTGTGGGGCGTCCAGAAGAGAGAGGGGGCAAGAGTGAGGACAGCCTGCCCGAGGAGGGAGGCCACCTGAGACCCGGGCGCCTGGGGAGAGGGAACCCAGGGTGTGGGGACAGCACAGAGGCCTGGCAGAGGGGGAGATGGCGTCATCAGCGTCCCCCAGACCCACCCAGTGCATGCCACAGGAGGCCTCACAAGCTCCGCACACCAGAGCAGCCTGCTGGCGGAAGCTGATCCAAGGTGTCAGCAGCAAAGCTCTGTGGAGAGCTGCCCCGAGGCACAGGGGTGAGCCTGGGTACGGAGGTGAGCCTGGGCACGGGGGTGAGCTCTGGGAGTCCTCGAGAGCTCGGCTCACCCCGCGTGGCAGCCGCCCAGCTGTTTTCTTTGGCAGATGGCGCTTTGTCGGTGATCCAGATTCACCATCACTCGTTCCTAACCATTCGAAACAGGGCACCAAGCACAGAAGAGACAGAAATAGACTTTGCCATAGAGACTGTGAGGTCACTTGGACCGGGACAAAACTCATTTCAGAATAAAGTGACCGTCAGTTGTTAAGAGTAAGACTTCTGTTCTACGTATGGGGATAAAGCCCACGAAGCCTCACCACCCTGTGTCCCCAACCATCTTGCTGGAGAGGCATTGACCACGTTACTGCCGATGAATCATACCAGCCAAATATCAAGGAAAATGGAGTTTGTGATTTACGGCCTGAAAAAGCAATGTAATATTCGGTGAAGAGAAAACCTATGAACTTATGAGCAGTAGAAGCCCTTTCACATGATTATGGAAAGCCGTGTCCTCTCACTTCATTTCCATAAAGAATTACAGACAAAAACCGTTCTTGACGACGTTTTTGTTGTCAGGGTGATAAACAGTGCTCAAGGAGGAACAGAGGGAAGTGTGAAGGGGAGAGGAGACCAGCCCACGTCCCACAGCCTGAGGTTGACCCGAGATGTGGTCTTGATGTCACTCTTTTTCTCATCTTATTTTTAAACAAAAGTACAATGTTCATGCAATTTCTCTGCTTTTTCTTCTGTTAAGACTATACTTTTTTTTTTTGCCTCCACCCCTTATTGTGGGTTAGATTCCATATGTAAGAGAAAACATTCGATCTTTGTTTTTTGGGACTGGCTTATCTCACTGGTCCACCCACTCACTGACAAATGTTTAAAGTCACTCTTCTTTATGGCTGAGCGATATTCCAGTGTGTATATGAACCACATTTTCTTTATCCATTCATCTGTTGAAGGGGCCCCTAGATTGCCTCCAGAGCTTAGCTGTTGAGAATTGTGCTGCTATCAACAACACCTGCAAGAAATTGATTAAAACAATGGGTCAATGGCAGAAAGATCAGCAGAGTAGAGGGAAGAAACAGGAGTGGGAGAGGGAAGGGGAAGGAGTGGAATTAGAACAAGGTATCTTTTACGTCAAAATGGATTCTACCATCCCACATAACCAAAGAGAACCAGTATGAGGAAAAGAGATACAATGGAAAAAAAGACTGTTCTCTGCTTACACGGATATGCTTTTGCTCTTGTTTTTTAAGCAAAACTATAATGCTCTAATTCTCAGCAACATCAAGACACTACTGTGTGCATGGTTTGGAGGTGCTCTGTCCCCAAGGGTTCCTGGCCTGGAAGCTCGGCCCCCCAGGTGGCTGTGCTAGGAGGTGGGGCCTCTAAGACCTGGATCTGCAGCACTCATCTGCTGCCCTCAGAAGGCGGTAAGGCAGTTCTCCTGGGACCCTGACCAGTGCTCTCAGGAGGGAGTGATTATAAGAGAGCCGCCCCCTCTCTCGCTTCCGATCCCACCAGGAGACCTTCACCAGAGCTGAGCTGAGGCAGGTGCCATGCCCTGCACCTCCAGAACTGTGAGCTAAATAAACCTCTATTCTTTGTAAAGTGACCCAGCCTGAAGTATTCCATTGTAGTAATAGAAAATAGCCTGATGCATCACAATGCTTTGTAAACTTGGTGCTCTTCACATAACTTTCACATAGACATATCTTTCCATGTCATTAAACAGGCTACAACCCATCACCCAACCACAGCCATCATTAACATTTGGTGTGCATCCGTGGTGGACATGGCAATGCACTGATTTTTATCTTGAAGTTAGAGAAATATGTCCTTGAGCCACAGGGTGCTCTTGCTGCTTGGCTCATTAGTGGCACCATGGATGGATGGTGACCCAGGACAGCAGTACCTGGTCCTTCAGGGCTTTATTTATGTATGCTCATGTAGGTTTCTTCCAATTTTTTGTTCAGCAGCAAAATGATGGACAGTTTTGTTTCATGAATTGGTGCCTTTTAGAGTGACTTTTTAGAAGCCATCCACTGTGCCAGGGAACCCATGACGGGGTTGCTCTCTGGAAAGCTTAAACCCGATGCCTTGCCCGGCTGGTCAGAGTCGGGCCTGGGCCCCTCTACCTCTGCCATAAGGAGTTCCACTAATGTTTTCATTTGCTTATCTGGTATCTTGAAAATGACGATCTTTAAATTTTTTTATAGTTGTAGATGGACAAGAAGCCTTTCTTTATTTGCTTATTTTTATGTTGTGCTGAGGATGGAACCCAGCGCCTCACACGTCTGGGCAAGTGCTCTGCTGCTGAGCCCCAGCCCCAGCCCCAGCCCTGAAAATGATAATCTTAATGATTTTAAATTCCGATACTTTTGATGTTACATTATTATTTGTTTATTGATTGATTCTTTGTATTTTTATTTTTTAATCTTTCAATCAAATAAATTATCTTTTTTCAATTTGTGTGTATCTTTTACTTAATGATTCATAAATGTTTTTTGATACATGAAGGACATTTAAGCCTTTCCCATTTATTTTGGTACAATCTTTTCTACTTAATTATTTGCCTTTGAGTTTGCTCATGGTGTCTCTACATATGCAAAACACTTTTATTTTATACAGCTAATTATTCGCTTGTTGGTTTTTGTATGAGGTCTTGCTTAGAAATATTTTGCCACCCTCAGAAAATATCAACTCAACTAGTCCTTCTGTAGTAATTTATTTTTTATCTTAATACATTGAATTACTTGATACATTTTATTTAATTTATTTTACGTTAAATAAATAAAGACACGTGTGCAGGTCTGCCTGAAATTGGAACTCCTTGGGCAGCTGTGGGTGCTCTGACAGCATCCTTTACCAGCCTGTTTGAAGTATCTCTCTTCTGTTTATGTGGGAAACAATTCATGCAGACTCGCAGAGCTGGTGTGGACGGAGAGCTGCTGAAGACGTGCGTTGGGGTCCCAGCACCCTGCATGCACTTCTCTGGGGGAGGAGAGGAGGTGAGGGAGGAGATGGGAATCAGGGCTGGCTCTGGAATGGATGTGAGTGTACCTTACCTCCTGGGGAGCTACATGGCTTTGGACAATGGTCCAGCTGTGCTCAGGGGCACCTCCTCACCCAGGGCAGGCCAGGACACGAAGGTAGCTCAGTTCCCTTCTGTTTGCAAGACCGAGTGCTGGACCTGAGAGGCCACGTGGGGCCTGGAGGGTGGAGCTCAGTGGTGCATGCAGACGCCTGGGGAGTTGTTAACTCATCAGCTCTGTGAGTCAGCGCCCTGGTGAGGCCCAAACCAGTAGCTGCAAGGACTGGTGTGAATTATGCCCAGAGGAGGCACCAGCGCAGGGGACCAGGTAACACTGTGTGGCCCGGACCTGGCTGAGCATCGTGGTCTCCAGCATGGCTCTTCAAGGACAAGGTCTCAGACATGGAGCTTGCTGGCCAGGGGCTGCTTCCCTGGTTCTGCAAATAAAAAGTGGGTCCACCTGGTGGGAATTGGTCTTTGGTTTATCATTAAATTAGTTAAAAGGTTTAAAAGCCACTACTATCTTGATTCTGTGTTTTCCTTTCAACTGGCAAAGTTCTGCAGCCCTGGAGGCACGGTCCGGCACAGCCACAGCTGTTGGTGAGCAGGAGTGAATGAGGTTGGCTGGCCACTGTCCCCACCACCCTCTGCTGTCCCCCAGCGCTGGGTGTTCTGCCACCCCCATCGTCACCGTGTGCTGTTGCCCTGGTGATAAAAGGGGAATAAAATGCTTCTCGTACCCTTTCTGTGCCCTATGATGCAAAAACAAAAGAACAGGAAAACTACAGTTTCAATAGAAAAATGAGAGCAAACCAATTGGTGTGTGAAAGTAAAAAGAATCCCACCTCTCTACTTGGCAAACAAGTGGATGCGTTCGGAAAGAATTCAAACGGGGGCTGGGGCTGTGGCTCAGTGGTAGAACACTTGTCTAGCATATGTGAGGCCCTGGTTCGATCCTCAGCGCCACATATAAATAAAGGTATTGTGTGCAACTACAACTAAAATAAATAAATAAATGTTTTTTTTTTTTTTAAAGAATTCCAACGAGGACACCATGATAAGATGGGAGTAGTAAACTCTATGGCCACCAGAAGGAAGAGATGCAGGGGACATTCAACAAACCATCAGAAAGAACAGCTTCATCAGGCACCTAGAACTCCAGGGAAAAACAGCTGCTGAGGTGTGGGGCGAGTCTGTGAGTGTCCCCAGAAGTCGTGTGTCCTGGACACAGAAAGGTATTTGGAAGGGTAAGTCCAACTGGGAATCCTGGGGCGGAGTCTGCTGTGCACAGGGTAAAGAACTTTCAGGACAAGGTGTGAGAGAAAGGGTCTCTTGTCCCCTTATTATAACTGATGAGAGTCTGGATGTCAATGATGCTCCCCAGGGAGTGGTGCCGTCTCCAGGTGTCCGTGAGGACCTTTCTGGATACAGAACTCTTGGACCTATTGAGCAAGAAAGCCCAGGGGATCAAGAAGGGACTTAGATTGAAATATTGAGAAAAACCTTCGAGCAGCACATGGAGTCAGAAGCAGCACGAGAGGCCACAGGTTAGGCTCTCTCTTCTCTTTCTGAGAAGCCTGGATTTTTCCAGTCCAAGATGTTCCCACCAAAGGGCAACGCTTTCTCCACCAAGGACTTGAGTTTACCAATGCAGCATTTCCAGGAAATGGCTTGTACTAGAAAGAGAACCAGGCCACACTGTGATGGGTGATTAACTCAGCACATCCCAGGCAGCATGGGCTGGGTCTCTGGCTACTCTGACTGGGGACATGCAGTGTCACCCTTGGTTGTCCTGTGGGAAGGCCAGGCACTTTGGCCTTGGCCTGGTGTCAGGAAGATGTTATAAACTGAAGAGATAACCTCTTACACGAAGTATTCCTATCCCCAGGAGCAAATCTGGAATCTAGGCCCAGATTTTTTTATAAACCACACAATTTTATTTCACACTCGGAAGGTTTTTCCTCCGCTGGGGCATCAGCAACTCGCTACACAAACTTGTGGTCCCTTTCACGTGTTGGGAACTTGTCTCTGGCAATCTCACTCTGAATGCAATGGCCCATTTTCCTTTGCTCCCAAATTGCAGTGTTGGGAGTGGAAACCCAACCGGCTCGGCCTGGTCCTGTGTCCCCTGCTTTACGGTGGGAATGAAGAGCCACGTGGAGAAGTGGTTGAACTGCAATTGCACTCGCCCAAAAGCATGTTCCGCTGCTAAAGGATGACCTGGAAGATCACATTCTACCACATATCCGCAGAGTCACCATTCTGCAAAGGTCCCTTGTGTTTGAAAACACTCCTGTTCGTGAATAGCGATAGTAAATTCAAGGTCTGTTGCTGACGCTTCAGTACAGAAAAAATCTTAGTTTTGCTTCCATATCGAAAGCACTTTGCATTTCAAATAACTAATTGATAAATGCATATTTCCCTTTACCCATCTGAGTTTCTTCCATCCTGAATCTAAAACAAAATCTTCACCATCAGCTTGCATCAGTAAAACTGAAATGTGGTCTATTCTGTGGCAATGGTGTTCCTAACCCGTGGGCCTCGTTATGGTTCAGATATGAGGAGTCTCCAAAAGCTCAAGTGTGAGACAAAGCAAGGAGGTTCAGGGGTGAAATGATTTGAGTTAGGAGAGCTGTAACCTAGTCAGTGGATGAATCCCCTGGTTGGGATTAACTGGGTGGTAATGGTAAGTGGGTAGGGTGGGCTGGAGGAGGTGGGTCCCTGGGGTGGCCTTGGGATTATATTTAGTCGCTGGCGAGTGGGGCTCTCTCTGCTTCCTGTTGTCGTGTCCTGAGCTGCTTTCCCCTCCAAGCCCTTCCCCCAGGATGTTCCGTCTCACCTGTATCCATTGTGGTATGGATAGTGAGTGAATAAATAAATAAGCAAGGCAGGAGAGAGAGAGAGGCCTCCTACAGAAGATAATTTAAGGAGGTACTTCACCCTCAAGGAGGTAAAGCTTGCTCCCGCCTCTGGATGGGGGCTACAGCATCAGCTCCTTCCAAAGGGGCAAGGAATAGCTTCCAGTAGAGAGACCTGGCAGACACCACCCTGGCCAGGCGGGTCAAGGTCAAGGTCAGCCTCAACAGTGATGATCTGAGCAGAGAGAATGTTCCACTGACTCAGTCTCATTCCCCAAAGCACATAATCCCAGTCTAATCCAGAGAAAAGCATCAGGCAAAGTCCAACTGAGGAACCTTCCCCCAAATACCTGACAAGGTCACTCAGAACTGACAAGGTCATTCCCTGAAATCAAAGGAAACCAGACGAGGAAAATTAAGAAACTAGCGTATCCAAGAGAAGCCTAAGAGGACACGCTGACTCAGTGTCACGTGAGACCCTGGAAGGGATCCCGGGCAGAAAGAGGACACCAGGGAAAGACGGAGGACATGTCGGTCGGGTGTGGACTCTAGTTCACAGCCATGTAGTGCCGTTAGTTCTTGTTCCCTCATTAACTGTAACAATGTTCCCTACTAGTGCAGGGGAGCAGGGAGTGGGGAGCAGGAACTCCCAGGCCGTCTTCACGACTTCTCTGTAAAGTTGAAACTATTCCAAAAGTAAAGCCTGTCTTCTGAAAAGCATAACCCTGGGTCTCATCAGCCAGGGGCTGCGGGACGGTTGCGGCTCCTGTGTCTCGAGTTCCTGTGTGGTCAGGAAATCGGCTATTTCCCTATGAAGCCCACCCCAAGAGAGATCAAGACTTGGGCTCAGCTCCTTGCTGCGCCTGGGCCTGTCCAAACCCCAGGCAGAGAGCCCTGGGAAGGCCATGAAGACCCAGGACACACCCCTGCCCTGGGATCCCAGGTGGGAGCACCTGGTGGGGGTGCTTGTCAGGTGGGCTCTTACGCATCCCTCTGTGGCCAGGCCACTGGGACCCTTGCTTGGGCCCCAGAACCAACTGCTGGCTCACGCTCATCCCTCTGCCGATGTTTCCAACAGAGGGGGTCCCCGGGCTTCTGCTTCAGCCCACCTGATAGGAAGCAGCCTGCTCAGGGGCCCTCACCAAGGACTACGGATGCAGACACCCCTGGGCAGGCAGCAATGTCAGTAAGTAAAGGGGCTTCTGTTTTTTCCATTCCTATCACCAAAATTCCTGACAAGAGTGATTTTAGAGGAGGAAAAAGTTTATCTGGCTCTCATGGTCTCAGCGGTCTCAACCCCTAGAGAGCAGGCTCCGTTCCTCAGGGAATATTTATTTATTTACTCACTATTGATACTACAATGGATACAGGGGTTTATTTTAAACATTGGGCTCAATCCCATGGCACCTTGTTGGGTTCAAATAGTTGGCGCCTGTGTCCCTTTGTTTTTCCTTTTTAGATTTTTTGAAGACTTCCTTGCTTTCTGACACTACAAGATTCCAGGCCCTTTTTGCATATTTCTGTCTGGGTCCTGGGTTCGGCCGGTTCTCCAAGAAGCCTGCTTCCTTTTATTGGAGAATGGTGTTAGAAACCAAGATCTGGGCGCTCCTGTGACAGTTACACTTCTCAATTCTGGTTTCAAATTTCTGTCTAATATTTGTTACTGGGGTATATCATTCACTTAAGTTTGGTGAGTCTCTTCTACTTTTTTCACTCTTAAGAACCTACAATCCAGGAATCACACGAGTAGATATAATAGAGGAATTTTAGAAGAATCGACTCCAATCCTTTATTTCACAATAATATCATCTAGAAGAAGCTGGTTGGTCACCGTCTTCAAGAAACAAGTGTGTGCAGGTGGGCGTTGAATCCCCCCAGCCCGGGCGGAGTTCCGTGGCTCTTCCCACCACATCAGCACGGGCGGGGTCTGCAGCCCTGCAGGGCACCCCTCTTCCTTTGTTCTTTCTCCCTTAAGCCCAGGGATGCTCATATTTGCCCACGGGAAGTAAGGGAAACCTTCGTTGTCCAGAGGTGGCCACATTTCAAAGGACCCTCCCACAGGGCAGGAGAAGGTAGCTCCAGCTGACTGATGTGTAAAGTGCAGGGAGAAGTCCACCGCCTGAGCAGGACACTGGGGACTACCCCTCCTGGTGAGGTTTGGCTAGCATGTGAGTTTCCATCTCCACCACAGCTTCCTACCCTCCACCCTGATTACTGCTGAGTCTCTCTGACGGTGGTTTTGGCTTATTCCTCTTTTTTCTTGCTCCCAAATCAACAGAGCATAAAACCAGAAATTATTTGGCCTATCAATTGTCTGTTTTCCTGCCTCCCAACTTCATCTATGTTCTTCTTAAAATATTTAAAGTTATCCTGAAAGACCCAATTGTGCAGACTTCTCTGCATACACAGTCCATGCACATAACAGAACCGGTGGCAGGGTGACAGGGTTCAACCAACCAACCGTCTTACTAAAGTAAGTTGTGGTCTCTGAGAGCCTGGAGCTTTGTACCACTCCGAGAAAGTGACCCACTCTCGCAGAGATGAGAATATCCAGCAGCTTGTTTTAGTCATCTTCTCACTACTGGGACCAAAAGAACTCACAAGAACAGTTTTAGAGGAGGAAAAGTTTATTTGGGGCTCGCAGTTTCAGAGGTCTCAGTCAACAGATGGCCGAGTTCTTTGTTCTGGGCTGGGGGTGAGGCAGAACACCATACAGAAGAGTGTGGTGGGGGAAGCCCTCAGGACATGGTACCAGGAAGCAGAGAGACAAAATATATACCCCAAAGGCTTGTCCCCAGGGACCCTCCTCCTTCAGCCACATGCTCCCTACCTAAGTTACCAGAGAGCTAATTAGTTAGGGGATTAATGCACTGATTAGGTTAAGGCTCTCCTAACCCAATCATCTCACCTCTAAACCTTCTTGCATTGTCTCGAGCATGAGCTTTAGGAAACACCTCGTATCTAAACCATGAAGAGCCCTTTACATGACTTCCTTCCCTTCTTTCTGTTACTTCCTCAGCCCTTCCTGACTCTCTGGTCCTCTGCCTCTCAGAGGAGGCCGAATGGGAGTCCTCAGACTTCAGGGATAAGATGCCTCCGGGGTCTGGCCAGGTCTGCCTGGCCGAATTGTCTTTTACCAAATCCCTGTAATAAAATCACTGCAGCCTAAGCTCCCAGGGACAGCTCTGGATATGGTCACTACAAACATTCGCCCAAATAATTTTAAAAAATCCAGAACTCTGGAGTTCCCCTGATTCTATGTTTCCAAGCTGTGACATAATCCATCTGCAGAAATGGCAAGTTCATCCTAGAACCTCTTGATCTTCTGCAGTCCATGGAGGTTGATAGCTATCTGCCAGGTGGGATCATGATGATAAGAAGAGCAGACACCGGCCAAACTCACGCACCCCGCTGCACAGGATTGTCCAGCGTTCCTTTTCACAGGCAACAGTGTTTTAATGGATAAAATATGAGTTTTAAAATTTGAGAAGTCAGCATTGAATAACAACAGTCTGGCTCACGTTTTTAACAATATGAAACATTCTTCATCGATCTATATACTTATTTCCTGGGTGTCTTTTGTTTTATTTGCATTCCTAAAATAGCTTGATGATCTACTTCTCAAATCAGGCCTCTGTCTTACAGGATGCATTAAATGTGTTGAATCAGAAACCTCTGTCAACCAGGATGCTCGGATGCAAGGATCAGGTTGCCATCCTAGCTAGCTGGAGCTCTCTGATGCTGGGCAGGAACGCTGCCCTCAGGGCAAGAGCATGACTGCTAACCTGGACCTGAGACTTGGATGTGGCCGTGTGGGGTTCTGAGGCTCTGGATCCACAGCCAAAGGAGTGAGCCTCCCGGTGGAGTGATTGGCCTGATCACCAGGGGAGACTGAGCAGCCGCCGTACCTGGGGCAGGGAGGACTGTGGGTGGGACACAGGGGATTCCCAAGTACCCCTTAGAACTTCCATGGAAAAACTCACCAGTAATGACCTTCAGTGGAAGAGAAAACACAGAAAAACTGGAACCCTTGAGTGCTCTGTCCTAGCTCCCGGGAGAGTGGCTGCTCCTCACAGCTTCTGTCCGTGTTCTCTGGAGTCTACTTCTTACCAGCCAATCCCCTGTTCCTCCAATGCCTCACTTTACTTGAGATTCTTTTTTGGGGAGTCCGGGAGGGATTAGAACCCAGGGTGTTTAACCACTGAGTCACATCCCTAGCCCTTTTTCCTATTTTATTTTGAGATAGAGTCTCCAAGTTGCTGAGGCTACCTTTGAACTTGCGATCCTCCTGCCTTAACCTCCCAAGCTGCTGGGATTACAGGTGTGCACCACCTCACCAGCCTACTTATGATTCTTTATATGCAGTCTTTTAAATTGTAGCGTGGTCTCTGCATCTTGATTGAACTACAACTGATACAAGACCATAATCTTCTGAGGGGGGAAATATAAGCTTAGAAATTTAGATTTTTTTAAAGAAATTAAAAAATCAACACTGCCTTGATTACATAATATGCTTCGATTTTTTTTTTTTTTTTTGCTATAGGAAACAATCTTCATGGATTTATACATTTGGTTACTGTGTGTTTCTTGTTCTGCTCCTATTTCTAAAATAGTTTCATAAAATATTACTTAAAGGGTGTTTAAAATATTATTTAAAAATGATGTTGATAAGCTTCATGCACAAAATACCTCTCTTTCAGGAAAAACACTGCAAGCCACACCCCTCCAGAGCTGGCCAGCCTGAGCTCCATCAATCTGCAAACCATCTGGACTTAGGACGGTTGAAATGGGGATGGGGGAAGGAATTCTTCCAGATCCAATGTGTGCGTGCTTGTGGATTCCTTGTGTCTCATTTTCTGACCTCAAACTGTAATCTGAAATGAAAAAAACAAAAAACCCAGAACTTCAAAGGAAAATTGCTTTTTCATTTCTCGATGGAATGGCAGTAAGAGCAGGGCCCTCACAGCTGTCCCGGATGTCACTTTGGAAAACCCTCCTGCTTCACCCCGACCCCCGCCCTAGCATGGCAACCAGCCGTGGTGCATCTTCCTGCCTAGGGAAGCCAGGCGGGGCAGGCCGTCTGCTGGTCTCTGGAGCCGTCCTTTTCCCAGGAAAGCTGGCTTCATGTTCCTCTGTCTGCTAAATAAATATTATCTGCACAGGTTTCTGTTCCTAAGTGTTTAAAGAGAGCTGTGCTTCTTGTAGAAGAAACAGAGTTTACCAGGCCCTCCCCTCCCCTCACACCCTCCTGTGGGCTCCAGCCCCCTCTGCAACTGCACACTGAGGGGAGCCCCAGGACACACTTATGCTGGGGACCCATGTCTGCTCAGGGACCTCGCAGATGAGACGTGTGACTGGGGGACTCACGCCAATTAAGGAGACGTCACCTTCACAGCTGAAGGGCACAGAGCTGCAAGTCCCTGAGCTTTTCTGCAGCTTGTCATTCTCCCCACGAGTCTGGAATTTGCGTGGAAAAAAGAGATCATGCTGGCAGGGAGGAAAATCTGATTTTCACTTGAGACTCACTCACCATATGATCCAGGGAAGCTGCTTCCCCAGCCTGGGCCCAGCTCCCACACCAGTGGAGGGCCGGGATTCCCTTCCGCTGGGGAATGTCCGCACCTGAATTTCCCCCCTAAGAATCCCCTACAGAACCCTCACTGGAGAGAGTGCTCCGCCCGCCTTGCCCAGAGTCTGTTGCTGCTGGATGTGTAGAACACTGCGCTCTGCCCTCTGGCCTTGCAGCAAAGATGACCATGGCTTCTCAAGGTGCTTTATAGAACACAAGACCCACAGAAGGGCTGGAGAACAGGGGTGGGAGTTGCCATCAAGGCTTGGGAGGATGTCTTAGTTCAGGTTTTGCTGCTATAACCGAATACTGGAGACTAGGTGATTTATTTTTTAAAAGACATTTATTCCTTATTGTTCCAGAGGCTGGGAAGTCCAAGGTCAAGGTGCATGTAGTGAGGATCTTCTTACTTGGGCTTCACATGGTGTAGGCATCACGTGAGGGAGCAGGGGTGTGTGACCGCTCAGCTCTCTCCTCTTGTTGTAAAGACACTACCGCCATCCTGAAGGCCCCATCCGCAGAACCTCATCCGGATCTAACTACCTCCCAAAGGCTCACCACCCAACGCCCCCAGCATAGGAATTTGGGGGTTAACTTTCCAGCACATGTGATGGGGAGCACATTCAAGCCATAGCCGAGATTAAGTGGCAGAAGGTACCCAGCGGGTCAGGGAAAGACGGGAGAGGGGTCAAGGTGGGGTCTTTGCCATCCCCCTGTGTTTGTCTGGCATTTGGAGCCTTCGCCAGGAGACCCTCCTGGTGCCCTTGGAAGGGGACCAACCTGAGGAGACAGAGAAACCCAGCCCCTGGGACCCTTCTCAATCTGGACCCATCCTGCCATTTTCAAAAAAAGAAAAAAGAAAAAAATAGAGAAGCTGTCTGAGGAATTGCAGCTCAATTCTGCATCCTGCTCTGGGGGACTCCCCAGCCTGCCTCAGGTTCCCACTCCCTCTCACTCCACCTGTCACAGCTCTCTGCAAGCTCTAGAGCCAAAGGAACCGAAGGAACCAGTGGCTCTGGGGGACAGATGGGCCTGTGGGACAGTCAGCTCCTTCCAGCAAAGCTGCCTGTCCCTGCCTGGGCCTCCAGCCGACTTCCCGGGGCGTCCAGGGCAGCTGCACCTCCATTTAGCTCTGTCTTTGTAAAATGGAGATGACGCTCACAGTCCAGAGTGCATCAGAGGTGACAGGAGAAGCCATGTGACGGTGGGTGGCTCTAAACTCTGCTTTACAACACAGAACAGCTGCTGATCCTGTGTATTGACTTAACCACTGTGTGTTAACATTCACCTTGGGCCTGATGCTGCTCAGAGCTGGGGGCAGAGTGGTAAACAGAGGGGACACATTACCTGTCCTCAATGTCCTTGTAATATAGGGACGCGAGGCGCAAAGCAAATATATCCAAGTTCTGTGGTGATGGAGACGATTTGTGAAGGTTTTGCAGAGGCTGCATGTTTGGAACTGGCTCTCAGACTGGGCCTCAGTGTGACAAGGTGATGGGGGCCTCACTGTTCCTGTGCGTGGGGGCCAGCTTCATTTCCTAAAGATTCCTACCCCTGCCTCTCTGAAGGAAGGCTAGGGGCCTCTGAAAGATGGAGAAGTTTCCAAACTCCTTGTTGCTCCGCACCTCTGTTACACTCCTGCTGGAGCCTGCTGAGTATTTGAAGTTTGAGAAGCACAAACCAATTATCTCGGGTCCATTTCTATGCATCTGAAATCCATGGTCTTTATTCTCATGCCTTCTGGAGCTCTGGGTGCGGTGGACAGGGTTGGGGTGGAAGGCAAAGGCAGCCCTGCAGCTGCCCAGAGAAACTGCAGGAAGAGCAGGGTGACTCATTCCTGTCCCCAAAAGGCTGTAGCAGCTGTGCCCCATCCTGCCTGAGCCTGTCAGCGGCTCTGACAATGCTCAGGGCTCTGGGATAACTTAATACACCAGTTAGTCTTTCCTTAAAAAGAGAAACAGACTTGTGTGTGCAGTTAGTTTGGAATTTCTTTGGAAGAAGAACACTGACGTGCTTCATTTGGCGCTAGAGCTTTGAACTGACAGCTATTTTTTGGCCTCACTGATAATTGGGGATCTTTTTTGTGAAAATGATATAGCAACTGCCGCTTAAACTCTCCACATTTCTATGTTGTTAATCACTGACCACACCATGGCTTGGTTGGTTTAAAAATAGTAATCATGAATATGCTGGTGGGTACCTTGGAAACAAACAAACAGGACATTCAGTAAAAAACAGACTCAGTATAACAGAATGAATCGCTTCTGGTACATTTGGTACCTGGGAGGCAGAGTACTTGACTTTGATCTTAACAATGGCTATTCAGATCCATTCCAAGGACTGTTTCAGACGCTGTGTCCAGGGATCGCCTTTGGTGGCCAAAGTCCACTCTAGGTGTGGACTTCCCATGCAGCAGGCTCCAGGGCAGTCGGATTTCTTTGAGTGGTTGGTGAGCACTTTGGAGCTGTCTGTGGCCTGCGTGTACTAGGAGGACGACCCCCGGAGTCCAGGGCTGCCTCTTCCCACAAGGGAGCCACCAGTAGGCGCCAGCTGGGGTCCTCCGGTTCCACTCAGTTCTGACGCTACCTGGAGATGGGGTTGGATCCCAAGTTGAGGACTCAGTCCTGCGGAACCACTTGTGCCTTCCAGTGCCCACCACAAGCCCCACGGAGTTGTACCTGTGCCTCTCATGGGCCAGTTGTTGCCAATGGTGGCATCCTGAGGTGCCCCAGCACATGACTAGGGAAGGAAGGCCTCACGGGATTGGCCCTATCATACACATGGGCTGACTGAGTTGGGGGATGGGCTGTGCACCTGGTAAGCAGTTGGAAGCCAGGAGCCGTGGCTCTGGCGGGTGGTGCCAAGGTGCACCCCTGAGCCTCTGTGCTCCTCTCCTGCACTCTCCGCACTGCAGGGAGAATTCTGGTGCAGCAGGCACCAAGTAGAAACAGAAATGGGGTGCCTGTCAAGTGCATCTGAGGCAGAAGGATGAGCTAGCACTTGTTCATTTTTTTCCTTCTACCTTTTTCCCACTCACCTGTTCATTCCATTCATTCATTCAAAAAGCACATGTGGCGGGCACTGGGCTGTGCCCCATGGGGCTCATGGTCCAGTGGGAGGGAGAGTGAGGGAGGAGAGCTAGGATAGATGGTTCCTGGGGCTTGGGGAGCACAAAGCAGGCTACGTGCTGGGGGGAGTGGGGCGGGTGGGCCTTTCAGCAACAGGGACAGGGCCCATGTGCTGCCTGGAAGTGGCCACGCTTAATTTCACTGCCCAGCCCGCCCGCCCTGCTGGCACCCTGTGCTGTCTCACCTTCCTTAGCTGCTATAAACACGCATGTGCTGAGCTCAGGCTCAGGCCCAGGCTTGAAGCTGGGCATTGCCTGCTGTTAATGATGCTGCAATTCACACTTGGCACCATGTGCAATTCAAAAATAGAAACTCAGCGCCTTAGCAACCTCAGTTGACATTGGTGTGTGTTTTCCTTTTTCACACGGGTCAGTCACGTACTGTCCCACCCATTCGTCAGCTCCTGCAGGCCTTTCCTAACTGAAGGACCACTCTCTCCTTGGAGAAGGCTGAGGCTTATGGAAGCAGCAATTCAGCCCCCAGTTGTTGAGCACCTTCTCAGAAAGTGGCTCAGAAATCAGGGCTCCTCACAGGGCACAGTCTGTGGGGAGTTCTAGGAGGACCATGGTACAGGGCACATGCTAGGGGGGCGTGGGCTCCAGCAGAGTCCTAGGAGCAAATACGAGCAGGGAGCAGAGATGGGGTACGTGGGCCAGGTCTGAGCCACCTCGTCACCAGGCTGACCATGGCCACCTGGTCACACTGCACTAAGTGGCTGGGAATGGTGGACAGGAGGCAGTGGCAAGGGAAAGTCTGAAGATGAGACTGAGGCGGGCAGCCGTGCGGCCACTGGAGCTGGTCACCTTGCTGAGGTACAGGTGCCCTCTGGATCCCAGTGCAGGACATTGAGCCCCAGGGCATCACAGGAGCTGCTCCCCATGGTCAGACCTGGGTGTAAACTCTGCAGCTCTATTGCTACAGCCCTGGAGACTTTCACGTCACTTTATAAGTACTGACTAAGTCTCAGCTGGGTGCTGGGTGCCTCGTGGGGCTGGCCTTCCTTCCAGTCGGGAGGCCTGGCCAGCCCTGAGCCGGTCAGAAGAGCTCCGTCCTCCTGGGCCACCTCTCCCTCCCGCCCATGCCCATTGCCCAGGGGAGGGGAAGACGGGGGACAGCCTCCGGGTGTCATGGAGCAGCTCTAGGATGATTTTTGTCACGGAAGAGAGTTCTGTTCACCTCTATTGACAGGGTGACTCCTGAGTCACCTTGGCATATAGGTTACATGTCCTTGTCCTTTGGCTTAAAAAAAGAAAGGAAAAAAGCCCGAGAGCTGTGTGTATTTTAAGACATTTAACAGGACGTTCAGAGACGTTTCTTCTTCCCAAAAAGGGTTCTTCTTCTGCCATGACTCAACCAGAGGTCGGCCCTGATCTGACCTCGCTTCTCTGCACTTTCTCTTCCACTTTCCACACTAACAAGTTGGTGAAGCTCAAGAATCTCTTGCTTGCTGTGTGCCGAGGTGGATGGGGTGCGCACAGGCCTCCACCTCCCGGGCCTCCACCTCCCAGGCCTCCACCCAGGCTCTGACCCAGGAGCTGACCTGCCTGGCCCACACCCACAGGCCCCCTTGCCTCCGCCTCCTAGTGGAGTTTGGCCAACCTGGGCCACGTACAGGAAGTTGCAAGGTGAGGGGAGAGGGAGGGCTGGTCTCCTGATTTGGCTTGTCCCTTGACCAGAGTTCGCAGTGTCCATCAAACGGATTGACTCCAAACCCTCTCAGGTTCCTTCAGCCTGTACTGGTGATAGATCTTGGGGTCCTACATCATCTGTCCCAACCGCCCCCAATTACATTATTGGGCATTCCATTGTCCCCTGTTTTTTCTGGGCCCTCCCTGATGCAAGCAGGGCTGACCAAGGTGACTTTAAAAGGGCCACAAGCCACACAGCAGGTAGGCAGTTTTGTACCGACGGGTCTTTTCTGAGAAATGAAAGAAGTCTGGGACACCTGGGAGCTCGGAGCTGGAGCGCAGCCGAGAGTGGTCCGACTGCAAACGTAGACACACCCCCTCCTTCTTAAGATCGATGTCTAATTCACATCAGGAAAATTCATTCGTTGTAGGGTACAGCTCTGGGAAACGTGGAAAGCACACCTGGCCGTGAACGTGTTTGCCGTATAGACGTGGAACACCATCACCCTCGTGGCCTGGCGGCGTTTAGAGTCAACAGCTTTTCTCCTCCCTCTCCTGATAACCTTGGTTCTTGGCCTAACCACGTAGTTCCCCCGCCCCGCCAGAAGGTCATGCAAATGGAATCATAATGTACATAGACTTTAGTCTGGTTTCTTTCACTTAATATAATGTATTTGAGATATATCCGCGTCACTGTGTGCAACAACAGTCTTCGTTTTTTTTTTTTAATAGCCTTTGTTTTTCAGACCAGTTTTAGATTTATAGAAAAAAAAATTGAAACAGCATAGAAAAGTCCCATATTTCCCTACTATTAACTCTTATAATTCTGTGGTTCATTTGTCACGATTAATCAACCATTATTGTTCATTGGAGCCCATATATTCTTCAGATGTCCTTGGCTTTGACAATGCCTATTGATCTGTCCCAGGATCCCACCCAGGACACCAAGTGGCATTGGATGTCATGTCTCCTTAGGCTGCTCTGGTCTCCTTGTTCTCCTGACTTTGGCGGTTCCGAGGAGGTGTGGCCGGGCCCTTGCAGGTGCCTCGCTGTTGGTTTTTCTTATAGTGAGGCTGGGCTTGGAGTCACCTGGAGGGAGGCCATAGGAGGGGACCCGTTCCCACCACGTACCAGGTGTTGGAGCCCAGGGGGCTCCTGGCGGGGCTGCGAGCCACTCACCAGTCTGCCCACGGTGCAGTTATTTTTCCCTCCTGCACATTCTTCCCTGCAAGGAGGGCACTCTGTGGGCTCACGCTCTCCTCAGGGGTGGAAGGTCCACAGAAATCACCTGGGATTCTTCTACGTGGGAAATCTGTCTCTCTCCTCTGCTCCACCTGCTGATTTCTGTAATTTATTTCGGTATGAATCATGGATATTTTAAACTCTGGGTTACAACACCTCATTGTGTCACACTGATTGTTCCAGTCTGGTCCCTGGGAGCTCCCAGGGTTGGCCTCTGTGTTCCTTTCGCATCTTTCTTATTTCTGGAACCATAAGATGCATGCTCATCCTGTATATTTCTTTCCCAGCCCTGAAATCAGTTATTTCTTAGCGTCCTGGTTCCTTTTTTCTTAGATTGACATTATACACAAGATCTGAGCATTAGGTGTGCTCATGGCTCCCTGGGGGCTCCTGACCATTAAAGCCCTCTCAGCTGAGAGCAGGAAATGTACGTGCATGCTAGCCCGGGTGTGTGTGTGTGTGTGTGTGTGTGTGTGTGTGTGTATTAGTGGACAGTTCTGTGTGTAAATATTTGGATATGAAGGTCACACGAGTTCATACGATATCTCTAACTCTGATTAGGACCACAGGAGCATGTGGCTCTTCCCCGCTCACCTGTGAATTTCCACCCCGAGGGCAGGAAACCTTGTTGCCAGCTGTTTTCTTATTGTTCCTTCCAGGTCACGTGGACGGCAGTGCTGGACTGTTACCGGGTCTGCCCTGGGACACAGCCTCATCGCCAGAGCACAGCCTCACCTGCCTGTGGTCACACACTCCTTCCCTCCGTCAGCCCTGGGCCTGTCCCTGCACCGAGGCAGAGTCACAAGCTCATAATGCATCTAGACGTTGGGGTCTCAGCGTTCCTTCCTGGGACCTCCCACCTCCTAAGTGATTTTAAAAATCTTTCATATATTAAGACCCACTCTTGGGCCGGGGCTGTGGCTCAGTGGCACAGCCCTTACCTAGCCTGTGTGAGGCAATGGGTTGATCCTCAGCACCACATAAACAAATAAATAAAATAAAATAAAGGCACACTGTCCATCTACAACTATAAAAATTAAATTAAAAAAAAAGACCCACTCTTCTGCTGTAAAGTTTGTTGATTTTCATGAGTACACAAAGCCCCAAACCTCCAATACTGAACAGTTTTCTGCCCTAAAATCCCTTGTGCTTCACCCATTCATCCCATCCTCCTCCTCCTTCTCCCCTGGGAACCCCTGATCATTTTCTATAGTTTTTCAGAATTTCCGCTGTGATGGTTAAATCAAGAGGATTAATTCTATATGTCTGCTTGACTGGTGCCCAGACATTTGGTCATACATTATTCTGGGTGTGTCTGTGAGCGTGCGTGTGGATGAGAGTAACATTTGAAATCCCAGACTGAATAAAGCAGAATGCCCTCCCTGGTGTGGGTGGGCCTCTTCCAATCAACTACAAACTTGACTAGAACAAAATGGCTGAGTGTGAAGCCCTCTTTCTGCAGCTATGACCAGGTGACCATCTCAGAAACAAGGACTGCGATTTTCATGAGCACTTCCTCCTTATTTTCCAAGGGATGAGGAGTGTGTGTGTGTGTGTGTGTGTGTGTGTGTGTGTGTGATCGTCTCCTCTCAGTTGTTCTCTTATTGGTAACATAAGATGCGTTGGCTTTGTATCACAGTATGCAAGGATCTTTAATTTTTCATCTTATGGGATATCGAGAGCTGTGAACATCAATCAAGGACCTAATCCCTCCTGAAAAAGGGTCAGTGTATTTCCAGTTGTGAACAGGATGGTTGTATCAAGTAGGTGGAATCATGGCTCTGTTAGTATCTTAATTTGGAAATTAAGTATGGTTAAAGGAGATGTGTATGAGTACTAGTTGATAAGGGCTGGACTTACGGTTGATTTTATGTGTCAACTTGACTGGGCCATGGGGTGCCTAGATATTTGGGCCAACACTATTCTGGTGTATCCATGCAGAGTTCAGGTGTGATTAGTGTTTGGCTTGCTAGACTGGATTACACACCATGCCTTCCTGGTATAAGTGAGCCTCAGCTTGTCAACTGAAGACCTGAATAGAATAGAAAAAGTGGAGTGAGGGGTAGTTTCTCCTGTCTGACAGCCTGAGTTGGGATTTGAATCAGATCTATCATCTGTCACCCACCTAGCCACTACCTACCTGTCATCTCTCATCTATGTACCTCTCTGCCCACTTCCAAGCAGGGAAACATCTCTGGAGAACCCAGACTAATGGAGTCACATATTGCAATCCTACAGTCTGCAGCCTTTTTGGATTGGCTTCTTTTGCTTACCAACACGGGTCTGTAGTTACAGCTACCATCTACTTCATCCATAGGAAACAAAGAATAAACCGGCCATCACCACGGTCCTCTATGGTTCAAAGTGACCACCACACTGGTCCTGCAGCCTATGACAGTAACTGTGCTGGCCTGGGTCTTGAAGGTTCCGTGCTGTGATGGCTCAGCTGCTCTGGGATTCCTTATTCCTGTTGCAATAAGTCGGGGAGTCTCTCTCAATGCCAGATCTCTCCTTTCATCTTCACTTACAGAAGACGCTGAGGCTGGGTTTTCAAGGATCCCGATTCTCCGTTCCTCATTGAGTACCAAGTGTGCCCACCTGAGGCGATGCTCGGATTGAAATGAGTGGGCTCTACATAGTGAAGCCCCCTTCCCTGCCACTCGCTGCAGAGATGCTGACATTCTGACCTCACGGAATGTAGGTCGCCATGAAATCCAAGTTTCAGTCAATGCACCAGCCGGCTGGTAAAGCCATTGCAGCTGTGGGGCTGGAACATTAATTACAAGTCTTGTGACAGTTCCTACTGGCAAGTGGGCCTGATTCAGCCAGAATTCAGGCTCATTGGTCCACTATCCTTAAAGTTCACGGGTTCTTTGGGGTCCTGCCAACACGGATGATCACAATGATCTTAGTACATACGTCATTTCCTTCTGCCGAAGACTTTCCGGTTGTCCCCTGGGTTGTGCCAGGTTGGAGCTGAGAGGGAGGCTGAGCACAGGACCCGAGGAGCAGCAATGTTTCAGCAACTGCCCAGTGAAGCGATCCCAGGTCTTTAAATAAGAGAAGGGTGATCTCCTCAGGCAGGGGACGGTCTCATTTTTTTTTTTTTTCTAGAAAGGGGTACTCAAAGGCATTTGCAGGTTCAAGGTCTCAAATTAATGTAAGCTTGCCCATCAGCCCTCTTCCAAAGTGCCCAATTTCTTCCAAATAAGTGTCTTTTCCTTCACACTGGAGACTGGTCAAGGCCAAGCCAAGAACTTGGTTGGAATCCTATCACTCACACAGTTAAATTCTGTAACTGAATTTCAGTTATGTCTGTTATGTGGACGCAAATAAATAAACAATTTTTTTTAAGTCTCCAGAGAATACTTCTGTGCATGCTGGAGTTGAGAGGTTGGAAGCATTGTGCATGGGATATTTTAGACAGGTCTCTAGTACAGTGCTAGGGCTTATATATGAGGTGTCCCCCAAAAGCTCGTGTGTAAGACAATGCAAGAATGCTCGGAGGTGCGATGATTAGGCTATAAGAGCTTTTACCCAATCAGTGGATTAATCCACTGATATGGATCAACGGGGGTGGTAACTGTAGGCAGGTACAGTGTGGCTGAGAGGAAGCAGGTTACTGGAGGCGGACCTTTGGGGTTTCTACTGTGGCCCTGGTGAGAAGAGCTCTCTCTGCTCCCTGGCCGTTATGTCCTGAGCTGCTCTCCCCCACCATGCCCTCTGCCCCGATGTTCTACCTCACCCTGGGCCCAGAGCTATGGAGCTGGCCAGCAAAGGACTAGACCTCGGAAAACTGTGAGCCCAAATCAACTTTACCTCCTCTCAATTGTCCCTGTCGGGTCTTTTGGTCATGGTGATGCAAAAGCTGGCCAACACACACAGGGAGAAGCCACCACCCTGCCTTGTCCCTGGAGGGTGAAGGACGTGGGGGACCTAGTGGCCTCTTGGAAGAGTTCAGACACTTCCTCTGGCATCTCTAAAGGTCAGCGTCCCCGGCAGGAGGTATCAGGGTGACCACACAAGAGGACTAGCCTCCTTATTATCTCAGTGTAGGGTCAAGGCCGGGCTGATAAGTTCAGCTGTAAAGAAACAAGGAGACCTTGGCAGATGCAGGTGACTGATTCCCTACCGAGAGGACAGAAGCAAGGGTGTCAGAGATGCCACCTCTCCTTGCCGCTTTCCTCACAGGAGGACAGCAAAACAGCACGAGTCAGTGTCACCTGTGGTGGCCCAGGGGTCTGTCTCCTGCTGCTGCGGCTGGGCAGTTTCATAGGCCGCAGCTTCGCCCTCAGAGTGGAGGTGGGGAATGGATTGTGCAGGGGAGGTGGAGAGCCTCGGACCTCACCAGAACCTAGCGGGTGGCGAGAAGCTGCTTCATGCCTGGGGAGTGGCCTGGGCAGGGCCTGCCTCCCACACCCCTGTTCAGGTAGCCTTTCGGGGTGTCCTGCCAAGGCCCGAGCAGCTGTGATTGAACATTGCCCAGCCCAGGCGGAGACTTGCAGGCCAGCAGGCACCGTGCTCGGGTCAATTCTCTGCACGCAGTAGCTCCAGCTGCTGCTGCTGAAGACTAAAGGGGGATCCTTGGACCCCAATGCATCCACCAGCGCAGCATCCACAATCTCCACCTTCCAGCGCAGCCACGTGCTGCCTTAGTGGTGCGTCCAAGTCCACCCTGAAAGCAACTGAACCTGGGAACCTAAGTGCGTAATGGGAGAATCCCCGGCTCCTCTTGCTGGGAGAAGGGCTGTCCCCTGGGCTCCCCCCGGGCTCCCCCTGGGCTTCTGTTATGTAAGTGTCTGCACAACTGCTCACGTCAGCACGGGCTCTGGGTACCATCACTGCTCACATGGTGCATGCTCACATGGCTCCAGTTCCCCCACGGGGTCCTTTGAGAGGGCTCTTGTGCCCTCGGAACACAGCCCTCCTTGTTTTCTGTCATCACAAGACGCTCCAGGCTCATCCTGTATGTCCCCCAACTCAGGCCTGGAATCAGCCACTTCTCCAGGGTCTCTGGCTCTTTTCTTCTGAGAATGGCGTTTAGAATTCAAGATCTTAGTGACTCTGAGTGTTGTGGCTTTCATTTCCTCCCAGTGGGCAAAGGAGACATGAGTGTGTGGACGTTCAAGCCAAGGCGATCGATGTGTCTTCATCTCTGTCCTCGCTCCACCACCTCGTTATTCATCTGTCAGGGTCCACGATGCCTCCCAGGATGTTCGAACCTGTCACCGTCACCTGCCATAGCTTCTTTCTCTATGGCACGGCACGGGGTTTCCTTTTCTACGCTACATTGTCATGTTTGTTTCCTACGATAGGCATGAAATGACTTCAGAACTACTTCCGCCCGCCCTTCTCTGAGAAGGACATTTCCCAACTAGCTTGCAGGAGGAGTGTGTGGCTCTCTGAGGCCCCGCACAGTTTTACAGTTTGGGGTAATCTTTGCTCCCCTCCCACTCAGTTGGGCACAGTTGTTACTGCTTTTACTCCAATTTTGGGGGTCCCCAAACACTGTAGCTTATTTTTAAAGATTATACATAGTAAAATCAACTCCTTGTGGTATCCGTTTCTATGGGTTTTGACAAACACACGGGGCCATGTACTCACCACGACAGCGGTATCTTACCCCAGGGCTACCTTAACTCTCCAGTTCTCTGTCACAAGTAAGAAAATGGGGCCTTTGATCCTCTTGGAATCCTTAGTGTGACCTGCTGGTCCCCTACATCAGGGTCATAGTGATAGTTCCACTTGAGGAGAAGACAATGAATTCTGGATGCCTTCAGAAGACGTTCGTGCCGGAGAGAGGAAAAGGAGTTCTATAAAGAGTTAAGCTCAGGGCCACAGGTGACATTCCCCGGGTTTCACAGTCTAGGGCACACTCTGGTCTCACCCCAGTGACAATCTGCCAGCAGGAGGGAGGCAGAAAGCCCTGCGGTTCTCTTTGGATCTGAAGCCTCTCATCTTGAACGTGGGAACGGTTTTGACCCATGTATTGGGTTAATTGCAAGCTCCAGTTTGTAGTGCAGCCAGACCTCGAGTGGCTCTGGAGCCGTCCACAGTGCAGGCTGCTCCACCCTGGGGTCTGGCCCTGCAAAGCCAGAGGTTTGGGTGGTTAAAGATGGAGGTTATTGCAAGCCCAGCAGGCGAGCTGCAGTGTAGACCACGGGAGTCTCCCAAGCAAAGCTGTGCCTTTCTGTTGAGAGGCTCAGAGAGGCCCTCATTGGAAGAACTCTCTGGGCATGTTATTGGGCCTCACAGAGCCAGAGTGCCCGTCTTTGAGGTATCAAGTGACCACGTGGGCCAGCTGTCCATGATGAAGTGCGTAGTGTTGGACCCCCAGGTCACCAGATGGAGCAGGTGCACTTGCACCCACTGGGTGGCGGGAAGGGTGCACGTGGGTCAGGTCTGAGCAGGCCCAGGAGACACCAAAACGCCACAGCGGGTGGCCCCAGCTCTCACGCCACCTTCTCTGTCACCCCAGGCTCCTCAGGGCCCTCACAGGCTCATGGCAGCGAGTGGGGTGGGGATTCTTCTCATCAGCCGAGGGAGGAAGGAAACTGCAGTGGTTCAGAGCTGGGGTGACTAGGAATGGCGGCCACCCTCAGGTCGGTCCTAAAGAACGATGGTGGGAGGGACGGCCCAGTGGGTGAGCAGCCGCAGCGGACCTGCTCCTCCAGGGACAGAGAGTGGCCCCAAGAGAGGAAATGCATGGCCTCTGGGCAGGGGCAGAGGGAAGGGCAGAGAGAAGGGCGGAGGGAAGGGCGGGTCAGTGGTTCAGGGCTTGGGATAGGCCAGACGGGAGGATTGGAAGCAGCGAGGGAAAGGCACAGATGGCCCTGTGACCTGAGGGAAAGGCACAGATGGCCCTGTGACCTGTGGGAAAGGCCACAGACCAGGCTACTCACTGGTCCCCGTCAACGTCCATCAGAGCAGTGGACAGAAGGGGCACTGAACAGCCAGGGGTCTGGGTGACCTCTCCTTTGTCCTTCCAGGCCCTGCGCAGTGGGCCCTCTGAGCAGTGGCTGGTGACAGGGTTGAGGCGTAGCATGGCCCGTGGTGCAGGTTCACCCCTGCAAGGCTCACCTCCTGCTGACCCCACCGGAGCTCCAGGCTGAGCCCTCAGGATGGCGCCCTCCCCCCAGGAGGAGAGTGGCTGCCTCCCCACAGGTCGGGGACTCTTCCACAGGACAATGACCCCTGTCTAGACACGAGTTCTTCCCCACCTAGAAGTCCCCTGGCAACTCGGCCATCTGGAGTCCACTGCTGCCTGTTTGACTGGGATGCGATCCCCCCAGCCCTTGCTTCAGACCAAGACCTCTTTTATGATCTCCTCGGCTTTATCCTTTGTCACTTCTCCAGGAAGCAGCAGGCCTGACTGGACTGGGGTGCTGTGGGAGTCAGACCCCTCAAGAAATGGCACTCGGGAGCTGGAGGACCCAGAGGAGATCAGACTCCACATTCTGAGCCCTGCTCCCAGTTTCTCACAACATTTATTGAGTAATTGGTGCCACAAAATTTCTAGCCCGGATGTGTGTTTACAGAAGCAAAGAGTGATAAAGGGAAGAACTGGCTCTTCTCACAGCCTCTAGCCTTGGAGATAAATCTCTAGCCTTGGGTATTTACACTTCAAAAGGGAGTAGTTAGATTCCTGGAGGTACATATTTACAGTCAGAGGTCTGGGCTGTGGTTAATTGAGTTTCTGAAGAAGGAAGGGGTGGGTGGTGGACAGGACTTGCCCTTCCCAGGCACTAGCTTCCCAGGACAGTGGAAAATTCATTAAAACTTCATTTACACCCAGGCCTGGTTTGGGCAGCCAACGCATGGAAGAGCTCTTGAAACTCAACTCCGGTTAGCTGGGGTGCTGCACCCCGGGACGCAGCGTGTGGGCTAAGCTCATTACCCAGGGAAGCCTGACGACATCCCCTAGTCCCACCTGCGTTTAGTGGATCCTGAACTGACTAATTTTGGAGGCCACTCAGCTGAGCAGTGTATGCTCAGTGGCTCACAGCCTTCTGGAGCCCCTTCCCAGGTTCCAGCTGATCTGTGAAGAGCTGCCTTTCACTGCCTTGTCCTGCCAAAGCGGCTTTTCCATCCCACCCCGGCCTCACCCGCCCTGAGCACTCTCTGACTTTCCCTGTTACCTGATGAAGGGTGCCTTTGTACCCTAAAGTTTGACTGTAGGGTCAGCTTTTCTGGGGAAGAAACTAAAACAACACAAGTTGTAAGACTTTCTCATCAGTAACTTCCTTAATATTCACAGAACCCAGGGGCTGGGACATAGCTCAGTTGGTAGAGTGTTTGCCTTGCTTGCACAAGGCCCTGGGTTCAATCCCCAGCACGACACACACACACCACACAACACACACACACACACCACAACACACACAACACACACACACACCCCACACACACCCCCCACACACAACACAACACACACACCCCACACACACAACACAACACACACACACACCCCCACATACCCCACACACAACACACACACAACACCCACACACAATACACACACCAACATACCCACACACACGGTTTACAGAACCTAGAACCTCCGCTGACCTGCAGATAACAACATCCTGTGCATCAGGAAGCAGGACCCCCTGAAATCTACAACCCCAGCTCCCTCCTAACATGCTACCCAGGACCCCTACAGAAGCCTTGTGCTGCAACCCTGAGCAAGGTGGCTTTTTGAGGATACGTGTCCCCATCTTCCAACTGGCCACCTTCCTCCCCCATCACCCTGCCTCTTGAATGTCCGCTTCATCTGGTGGCAGTGGAACTGACCTTCTGGCTACAAGTCCTTGCCCAGTGCTTGCTGTGGACAGCTGGTATCCGTAGGCCAGACAGCTCGGGCGTGGCATGGACTGCCCCTTGCACTGTGCAGTCCAGCATCCACCGTGGAATCTGGCCACCTGGTCCCTGTAGCAGCAGCTCTGCTGAGGCCCAGTCCCTGATTCACAGGGAAGGCACTTCCTCCAGGGGCACAGTGTCCCCTGGATCAGAGGCTCTGAGTCCAGCTGAGCATTTGGACTGTTGAGCTGGTGGACCCACGGGCAAGTAGGGAGGGGTAGCCGACCTTGTCACCAGGGTCTCAGTTGCTCCTGGGGGAAGGACTCCAGAGTCTGGGACTCCCTTGGACGTCTCTTAACCTCTAAGCCAGTGATGGCAGTCACAGGCCATCACAGCTGTCCTGGCTGAAGAGGGCAAGGGAGCCAGTGTTCAGGGCCTCAGAGGGGAAGGTAGAGGTGGGGATCTAGAAGGGACATGAAGGAGGGAGGTGGGGGTAGCCAGGGGCCCCCTGGGTGCCTTGTAGCAGTAGGGACTCTTCTTCCATAAGGCTATGTGAAGTCTTGTGAAGAGTTGGGATCAGCCACCACCCCAAAGAGCCCCTATTGGTTGGATGATGAGACGTGGGGCAGGAGTGGGCCTGAGGAGCGCCGGTCCAGGGGTCGGGTAGCTCTGGGGCTCCCTCTGCATCATCTCAGCTTCTCCCAGGCTGGCTGTGCCTGGTGGGAAGCTCGCAGGGACTTGGCTCTCAGTTTCTGGCACTCTGGCCTCCAGCGTGAGCCAGCAGGCCCTTCTCTCGCGCCCTGGAGCTGCCCCAGTGCTGTGGACACCATGGGTCCTCACTTGACGAGCTCAGAGACACCCCGGGGCGGGGGCGGCCACACCTTGGTGGCTCCCAGTGTGGAACACAGGCTGAAGAAACGTGCTGTACTCTTGCTCTTCAGAGAGCCAATTCTAGAGGACACTGTGTGCTCCTCCCCAGGCCCCTGAGGAACCAGGCCCCAGCTGCCCACTGCCGTGGCCCTTTCCATACTCGACATGGCTACCCCCTTCTCGTCCTCTCCCTGGACCCTGGCTTCTAATTTCTGAGACAGTGTCCCAAACAAATATCTGCACACAGGTCCTGGGGTCACACTCTGCTCTCAGGGCAGCGAGGGAGATTAATCCTCCAAGATTAATAAGCGGCTCAAGTTCTGAGGCTGGAGAGGACAGAAGCAGTGGGGCAGCTTGGTGGCCACGGAGACCAGACAGTGAAGCTTTCCTGGTTCCTCACTGTCCCACGCACCTCATGGGATTATGACTCCTGCAGCCCCCAGCACAGCTCCCAGCACAGCTCACGGTCCTGGACCCTCTCCTGGGCTCTGGCCGGGTGACCCACTGGGTGGGCACACGCTGTCTTCCAAACTCATCTCCCCCGTGCGTCTCCTTTGCTGTTGATGTCCTCATGCTCAGCCTACCATGTTGGGGTCTCGGGTTACTGTCTTCCTGCCCTGTGACCAGCCATCAGTTCCACCTCTTATGGTCTCTCCGACTCGCAGCCCCTTGATGCCACTTGTGCCTGTCCCACTACAGCCCTTCTTCATCTGTCTTCACGTTTAACGATCATTTCAGATCCAGGGTGTCTGCCGGGAGCACCGGCCGTCCCTGGTCTTGTCACAGTTGCTGTTCATTATTACCAACGTTTTTGTTCTAAAATATCTTATTTGCTCACCAATTCATTCAACAAATACTTGTGATTTCCCATCTGTTCCAGCAGCAGTGCAAAGAGACAAAATCTACGTCTAAAACTTGAATCCTTGGTTAGTTTTCCAAAACGCCCCCCAGTGACCCCCACCTGTTTCTTTAGCAATTTTCTTCCTAACTTCATGCTCCACACCATTGCCCCAGGGAGCCTCATGATGTCAACGGGGCTCTCGGACTCTCAAGCGCCAGGCTTTGAATTGGTCATTGGCCCCACGTGAAGGACGCTGTGTCCTGACTCAGTGCTGCGCTCAGATTCAGAATCAAAGGCTTCAGAGGGTTGAAACTTGGGGAAAGAAACTGACTGGGATGGAGAGTCAGGGCTGTCTGCTGACCTAGCGGGGTCTGGAGGAAAGCTGGGCTAATGTCCCCGGCTCTCCAGGAGAGCCCGCCTTGGCCTTGGCATGAGCAGGCTGTCAGAGCCCGAGCCCACAGCCCCCCAGGGGGCGGGGGGAACGGGAGACTCACACCTGCCCTTCGCTGCGTCAGGATGTGGACCTGGAGCTGCCCGTCAGTCACACCATCTCCTCTAGGGGAGCGTCTGCTCTCCCGGGTGACTCTGGCCTCAGTCCCTGCTGCACTGTGGCTGGTTGGCCCTTCGCTGTGCCCCTCTGGTGTCTGGCCCCTCAAGCCAATGCCTCTGGGTTTCTCGGCTTAAGCGTTGATAGCTCATAGAAGCTCACTTTACAATGGGACCAAAAGCCACAGCCCGGGGTCAAGTAGGACATGGGTGGTGGCACCAGTTAGATGAGACATGTCCTCCCTGCTCCAACAGTGTGTGCAGAGAAAGAGCCATGGGGACCTGGGAGGAAGCATCCAGGGGAAGACCTGCCTCAACCTAGTGAAGAAGAAAAGGGTCCATGCTGGAGGGCACTCAAGAGCAGGCCACACGGCCAAGGCAGGACAGTTACTGACTCCTGACCACCGAGTGATTCGGGTGTTACCCACGAGGCTGCAGCATCATGGGAACATTCAGAGCCACGAATTGGGGAGCCTGGGTTTGGCTGCAACCTCATAAGCAATAAGCCCAGTAGCTTCCCCAAATGGAGGGCTGGTAGTAGACAGTTATTGTTTGGGCACCTAAGAATCTTTGGGGTTTCCTTGGGGGCATTGTTTCTTCCACATAGGACTTGATTCTTCCCCAGGAGGACAACCAGATGGGATTGCTGCTCATCTTCTACTACCTGGGGCTGGGAGCCACTCCCTTTTCATCTAGTAAACCCCCCTCCTTTTTTTTTTGAGGTGATTAGATAGAGTCAATTTTGGTTGCTTGCAATTAAAGAATCCAAAACAGCGTGACCCCCCCTTCCAGTCTCTGGCATTTCCAGTCCAAGGCCATCCTGAGCAGGGGGAGACCGGCAGGAAAGCTCTTCTGGGAAATGGTCCTGGAGAGAGGCCCCCTGGCTGCCCCAGGTCTTCACTGTGTCCCACTGGAAGCCACCATGGTTTCTAGGGAGACTGCCATAGTCTCTAGAGCAGTGGTTTCAGGTGTTCCGGGCATTTGTTCAAGGTGGTACCTCTGGGCTTGTTTGGCAAAGAGGTCAGGGAGCTACCTCTCCACATCTCTCTGCCACTTGGTCAGAATTGCTTTTCTTTTACCCAATATTTTCTTTATAAAATTTTACTTGAAAAGTTTAATCTCATACCAAACATGAAGTTTAAAAGTCCTTGCTTCCAGGGGGACTCAATTGGGACTCAATTTTCTTGAGAATCTTCCCAGATGGAAATTCACAGAAAGTCTGGTTCTACTTTGTCCTGGTCACTGTTCTCTAGGGCTGACTCTCTGTTGGCATCTCCTTAGGCACGGAAGCTGCTTTCTGAAGAATCTGAACTGCAAGCTGCATGATCCTCCCTGTGCACCCCACGTGTTTAGCACGACTCAGCTCATGGATTAAGTTAATGGAGCCACAGTGTTTGCAAAGCTACTTCTGGGGCAGTCGGTGAGAGGAGCCGCTCTGGAAGGATGCTCAGAGCAAGCCTGGGGAGGCCAGCTGTCCCCAGGTTGCTGCCTGGTGCATGTGACCCAAGATCCCTCACAGATCCCAGGGTGGCCCGCCTCCAGCACCACAGCAGCTCAGGGGGCTGCCCAAGTCACTGTTGCTGCCCAGCCAAGGCACACGTACTTGGGGCAGTAATTCTGGAATGGCCAGGTGAGGGGTGAAACAGGAGGAAGGTGAGCAGGTGTTTCGGGTGTTGCCAGGATGGAGCACCTCAGACAGCGCTCAGGAGGAGGAGAGGAGGTCAGCCTGACTTGGGATCAGTGCACGTTGGTGGAGGAGATGAGAGCCATAGAGGATGTAGCTCCGGGAGATCCCTCCAGGCAATTTGTTCTTTAATCAAAACCGAGGTCCCTAAAGAGGTGACCAGGAATGTCAGTTCTTAGGATAATAATATTGGGATAGGATTGTTTTGCTGAAACCACCTGACAGTAACTTACAAGGTTAAAGTAACTTACAAGGTTACTTTATGCCAAGGTTTTTATTGTCTGGAGAATTACTGCACACACAATGTTTAATCAATATCGAGTTGGGCAAGCTTTTCATCAGACCAAAATGCTGTGATAGTAATATTCTGTCTCTTAGTCTAATATCTTTCTTTGCTCAATGAGATAAAAAAAAAAAAAATTGTTTTCCGCATGAGTGAAATGGCATCTCCCCAAGCGCGTGAGATACAGGAAGTTCTCTGAGTGCTGCTGTCCTTCCGCCCGGTCATCAAGGCACCTGGAAGCTACGGGAGCAGCTTCTGCTCCACGTGCTGAGGGCCAGTCTGGCTCCCAGCAGGAATGTTTTCCTGAGAGATGACGGCACTCTTCTCAGGATGCCAATTTCAAAACTAAAGAGAAAAAAATGTGCATCTGCTGAAAGAAACAAAATCAATTGACTAGAGACCAAGGTTCAGCTGAGCAAGCTTGTTAAGATCCAGCTCCGGAGCTGAGCAGGTTACAGGGGTCGATCAGGCCATCTTTACCAGATGTTAGTTAGCTGTTGTTCTCTAGGTGGGGACTGGAGGCACAGAGGATTAGTGACCAGTGGGGACAGACTCGGTTCCTACAGAGCTTCCAGCCTCCAGGCCTGAGAGCTGGGCGCTGGCCTGGATGGAAGGAGGAAGTGGCAGCTGGTTCTCCCACGCAGGGCACCACGTGGGGCACTGCAAAGGGTGGGCAGGGGTTCCAGAGCAGAGCCTGCGAGGTAGGCAAGACCATCCCAGCACCAGGGGTCTCGACTTCCCCTCTGAATGGAGGTTGTGGCTGTGATGGGGACGATGGGGACGGACAGAGCCACTTCTGGTGGAGAGGGTGCTGTGGTCCCTGCCAGGAGATGGATGAGGCCACTCGCCGGCCCCACCCTCTACCAGCTGGTGGCCTGGGGCACAAGGCATACCTTTCTCTGGTCTTCTTTTTCTTCCTCTTCCGAAAGAGAGGTCTGGTGGGCAATCAGATGTCCTGGTAAGTACAGGTGACGAGGCCTACGATGAGCCTGCCCACAGCGATGATGAAGCCAGCTTCGCTCTCAGTGCAGGAAGTGACCCCAGTGGGCAGTGCTGGGCGACCCAGAAGCTCTTTGGAAACAGATTAATTAAGTCCTTACCTCATATCAAACACTGCCGTCCACTGTCAAGGTTCTGAAGAGCTACCTGTAAAAGGAAAATAAAATCCCAAAGAAAACAGGAATTAAAAGCAAATCTTCACTTCAGAATGCAAAAAGATTTTACTCATAAAAGCAAGGAAAAAAAGATAAGAAAAGATTTACAGTAAAGTCTAAGTGAAAAGGACACATTTCACAGAAAGGCTGGCGGTTTCCTGCCTGCCTCTTACAACTCCTTTCTGCCACCTACTCTCTCATTTGACGTGTGGCCCTGGGATGAAGCTTGAGGCCACACTTCAGTGTGGAGAGTTGGCTCCTGCGCAGGACCAGGTTCCTTCCCTGGTGTGACCATATTATTTTTTACTGATGGAAAAAACTCTTGGTAAATTAAAGAATGGACTGCTTATCTATCCCACCTCGCAAGGTCTTTTCCCTTAGCTGGCGGCTGGGGAGGTGAGGTGCTAATGCTGAGTTCCCACTGGGCTCTTCTGTTTTGGTGAAGGCTAAATTGGTGCATTTGAATCCAGCTCTTTTCCTTTAGAATTCTTTTTTTTTTTTGGCTTTGAAATCACTCTTCCTCAACATGAGTAAAAGTTTCACTCAAGTTATTCTTCATAATTTTATGATTTTGTATTTTGTTTTTAAATATTTTATCCATCTGGAATTAATTTTGATGTTGAGTGAGCCAAAAATCCAGCTTTATTTATTGATTTTTACAAATGTCTCAACAATGTTTATGGAATTATCCTTTTTCTTTACTCATTTTTATCAGAAATTATATTCCCATACACTTATTTCTATTTCTGGATTCTCATGCTATTCTACTGATCTACCTGTCTATTCCATTCTATAGCCCTTTACTCTTATTTAATAGTGCCCTTGATTAGCTGATAGGCTAACTCTAACTCTGACTTAATCCAGTGTCCTGTCTCCCTGTCCCTGAGTTCTTTCAATCTTCATCCATGTCTGGGTTCCTGTCATGCCAACATGCTCAACTCCTATGGAATTTTATTGCATTATTTTGAATTGGTGGATATACTGTTCTGAGATTACTAATATTCCTAATAGAGACTTCTAAACAAGGCATAAATTTTATTTTCATTTAAAACAATTTTAAAAATAAATAGCACATGCACACAAGTTTTAAAAAGTCCAATACTAGTCCTATAATATTTATAACAGAGACAATAGTTCCTTCATTAATTCACATGCTGTTATATTTTGGATATGAAGTGTCCTCCCCCAAAAAACTCCTATGTTAATGTAGGAACATTCAGAGGTAAAATAATTAGATTATGAGAGAGCTGTAACCTGATCAGTGGATTAATCCATTTGATGGGCTAATAATTTGAATGATTAGTTGGAGGGTAACTGTAGGTGGGTGGGTAGTAACTGGATGGAGTAGGTCACTGGGGTGCGACTTTGGGCTTATATTTTATTGCTGGTGCTTCTCTCTCTCTCTCTCTCTCTCTCTCTCTCTCTCTCTCTCTCTCTCTCTCCTTCCCTGGCTGTCATGAGCTGAGTGGCTTTCCTCTACCACTCCCTTCTGCCATGATGCCACACCTCAACTGAGGCTCAGAGCTGTGGAATTGTCTGATCATGGACTGAGCCTCTGAAACCATGAACCCTGCTCTGAGTTGTTCTCGTCAGGTATTTTGGTCACAGTGACACAAAGTTGACCGACACCCATGCATATTCTCCAACAGTGGTCGTGCCGCCATGTCTATGTCTCCTTACTGTGGTGAGTAAGGAGTGAATTATTTGAATAGACTGAGAAAACCTCACAAAATTCAGCACTAGTCTATGATAAAACCAGCTAGTGAGGAACAGAGGGGACTTCTTAATATCATGAAGGATGTCCAAGAAAAAAAATCTCATTTAGCTGGACTGGTGAGAGAGAAAGAGAAATGGGGTGGAGAGGGAGAGAGGAAGGGAGGGAGGGAGGGAGGGAAGGAGATAGAGAGAGAGAAGACTTACTTTACTAAAAATAATACTGCAATGGGGACTGTTACTACTGATCTCACCGAAATTTAAGAAGTATATAAAGGAATGCTATGACAAATCATATGCCAACAAATTAGATAAAATGGACAAGTTACTAGAAATATACAAACTACTAGAACTGAATGAAGAAGAAATAGAATAGACATATAACAGGTAAAGAGATCAGATTAGCAATCCAGACTCTTCCCACCAAGAAGACGCCAGGACTAGGTGACCTCATGCTGAACCCTATCCAGTGTTCAGTAGTTAACACCAATCCTTCACAAACTCTTCCAACAAAGAGAAGGACTGAGTTACCCAACTCAGTCTGCAAAGCCCATATTACTCCAATATCAAAATCCACATAGACATAACAAGAAAACTATGGGAAAATATTCATTTCATAAATAATGATGCAAAACTCAACAAAATATCCGTGGCATAACAGCAGGCAGAGAAGCTGATACAACAGGACCAAGCAGGATTTACTCCAGAAACAGAATGCTGACTTAACAGTTCACATTTCCATTTGGGTCATTTTTATATCTTCTGTCTTGGGGATACTTTCCATTTCTTTGCTGAGGCCCTGAATCTTGCATTTGTATCACATGCATTTGCAATTACACTTTGGAACGCTGTCGGTGACGCTCACACCTTTGCCAGGTAACCCTGATCTCTGCCACCTTGGCATGGGGGTCTACTGTCTTTCTTCATGCAGCTTGAGATCTTCTGGTTTTCATGTGACAGAGATTTTTTTTTAAGAAATCTGAACATTTGGGGCACTACCTTGTTATAAGACTCTAGATGTTATTTAAACTTGCTCTTGACACTGCGTTGGCAGAGGAAATGGGTAGAAGTACTGCTCCCCCCGAGCCTCCGACTCGGTAAGAAGGGTTCCTGTAGCACTGGTGGAGGTGGGGACGCTGGCTTCCCAGTGGTCTCCCAAACACCTCCTTGGTTGGGAGGAGGAAGAGCCACGTCACTGCTCTCCACGGGGTCTCCCCTGGCAAAGTGAGGTGAGGGTGTCTCGCCCCTCCAGGAGTGTTCAGTCCTGTCTCTGCACTCGGTCTCTTCCCACAGTGCTCCAGCAGAGAGGACAAGGGGTCATGTGACCCCCGTGGGGGAGGAGAGCCCGTGGGGGGCTGGGCTGCCTGTTCAGCCCACGGGGTGGCAGGCCTGGGGCCTCTCTGGTGTGGTTGAAGTGGAGCCACAGTTTCCTTCCCCCCATATTGGGCTAATTTCCAGTCTTCTCAGGCTGCCCTTTCCTTAAGCTAGAAAGAGCAGATGTCTTCGGGGTGGGCTCTTTCTCTGTAGGGCTGGGAGTCTCTGGATGTCCAGATTCTCCAGCACAAGGCTGGATCTGAGACAAAGCCAAGGCCCCGGGGGGCCTCATAGCTCCTGGAGACACCGGCAAATCTACAGTCTTCTCTCCTCCACTCAGGGTTCCCTCTCTACCCATTTTATATAAAACATCCAGGATTTGGGTTGGACCTAAGGACCAGGGAAAAGTACATCTCCTTCCTCACCCCGGGCCGAGTCCCCGGATGCTCTTGGTTTAGGATTCCAAGGTTCCGCAGCTAGGGTACTCTTTGTCTCTGCTTGTGGCTGACCATTGGCACTTTTTATAAAATGTTTTAGCAGTTTCATTGGGGCTCACAATATGTGTTTCGAGGAACCTGTCCCCACCTTAAATAACGCAGCACACCCCTGCATGGCACAGGGACCTGTCCCCACCTTAAGTAACGCAGCACACCCCTGCATGGCACAGGGACCCAGCGGCATGGCCACTCCTCCGCCCATTGCTGAAGCTGCTTTCTTCTGAGAATGTCGTGAAGTCCCAGTGCCTTTGTTACTATCATCCCTTCAACGGATTAATCACTTTTAAAGAGATTATGAATAAGAAATAGGACAGGTGAAGATAGTATTTTACTGTCATTTATTTCTTCTCCGATTCTGCCACGCGACTTCATGAAGCGCTAGCTTCATGAAAGAAGGTTCGATTCATGAGCAAAGGCTAAGGAGTTTTAAATTAAAGAGACAAGACTCTTGTTACCTGTAATACCAGCTCCGGGACGGCTTCTCCTAGCTCCCGCCTCCAGCCACCTAATGTGGTAGCGAGGTTTACAGAAGAGACTAGCGAGAGAGAGAGAGAGAGAGAGAGAGAGAGAGAGAGAGAGAGAGACAACACGCCAGGGAGTGGGCTTTTATTGGGGAACAAAAAATTCCAGGGAAAATCCCATCCAATGAAGGTTAAGGGGGGCAGCATCCCAAGGTCAGGGGCGACGATTGGGTCTTCGGGGCAGTGGCCAGGCATGCCTCTGCACAGACAAGTCCTCAGACCTGGAGAAGGGTGGGGAAAGCTCTGACACAGCTGTGTCTAGGCGCCTCTCACCCAGCCAGGGAGGGAACTCGGATCACCTGTGAGGATGGCCTCCCACATGGATGATCTTCCTTGCGTAAGTTTTTGGCCAGGCGTTAGCATTTCCTTCAGGCAAGATCTGCTGGCCACTGACTCCCCCAGTTTTCATTCATCTGAGAGTCTTTATTTCTTCCTCACTTTTTATGGATAAGTTTGCTGGGTATAGACTTATAGGATGCTATTTTTCAAGACTTCACAGGTGGATCAAAAGGAGGACTGCGGAGCCATCTGCCCATGAGGAATGCTTACCTGCACTGCCAAATCACACACAAAACATTGCACCAGTTTACACTGGGACCAAATATCAGTTCTGCTCTTGCACACATCAAGAAGACTTGTTCAGAATTAATAATTTTTGCCATCTAATGAGGTAAAATTACATCTGATTGACCTAATTAGCATGTCCCAATAAGTAGAAACTTTAGGGATATTTTCATGTACCTACTGAAAAGATTTCCTTTTCTCATGGGAAAAAGATCCCATGGAGTTATCTGCTCGCCTTCTTACATCAGTGTGGATCATGTTGGGTTTTTTCTTCTTGTCCATTTGTATGTTGTCTTTATACATTTTACACATCAATCCATTGTCAGTCACTTGCACCAAGAGTACCCTTCTCCAGTTTGAAAACCCCCTTTCCCCTTGGCCTGGTGCAGTGTTACGCCCCTGGCACATTGCACTCTCACACAGTGTTTCTGTTTTCATGAGTCTAATTTTGCATGCCTTTGTGTGATGGCTTTTGCTTTATAACTCACTTAAGAAATTCTTTTCCCTGTAATGCATTCATTTTCACTTTTTGCCATTATTGATTTCATCAGCTTTCCTTAAGGGTAATTTGTTGTTTTGCTAAATTTTGAGTTTAATGCCTAGTTAACTTATGTTTATTCTTTCTTTCATTTTAGCAAAAGTTGCTTAGGAGGATTTTCATGGGGCAGGGTTTTCGATTCCACTTAGGTCATTACATTAATTTTATTGCATTATAGTCAGAGAATCTGAGCAGTTTCTCATGTCGACCTCAATAATGGGACTTTGGCATGTTCTGCCACCCACGTGGTAGAAGACTCACACTCATACCCAACATGTGTGTGTCTGCCTGCGTGAGAAAGAGAGAGTGGGCATCTCCAGATCCTCAGGGGAGTCACATGCAGCCTGCGGTTTCTGATGTTTGGTGTGGAAAAGGCTCGCGTATATATTTGACCTTGGAATTCACAGTAACCCTGTCTGGTTCAAATCAACCCAGCCTCTGTCTGGATTTCCCTGGTTGGTAATCGTCCTCAATGTCCCTTCCCGTGTCTCCGTGTGTGTGCTGCCAGTCCCTCTCTTCCAGCTTGGCCCCCAAGAAGCCTCCCGAGGGTTCACTGGGACCTAGCTTGGTCGCCTTCCACTCTGTCCCAGCTCTCCTCCGCGGCTGGCTCGCTGGCCGGTCTTGCCCATGGATTGGCGCTAGGAGCACCCCATATGGCAGAGGCCAGATATAGAAAGTGCTCCAAGTTGCACAATGTGGGCCTTCTCCATGGGTACGCTTCCCTACAGACATCTGGTGTCCCTGCAAGTCCCCCTCCCGGGGCCTCAGAGGAGTGAGATCCCTCCCCGGTCACCTCTCCTCCATTTCCCTTGTCTGCCTTAAGCTTGGCCAGTGGCCAGGCGGCTGTGGTGTCTGTGGGGTCCTCAGCTGGGACGTGCCAAGTTAGCAGCCCAAGGGAGGGTGCGAAGACTCAGAACTACCCTGAGTCACTCAGTGTGTTGCCACTGTCTCTAGGGGACCATGTTCCCCAGGCCCCGAGCCCGCGGAGCTGTCACCCATTGCTTCACGCACACTGGCCGGACGCCCATGATGGTGAGCAGCTGCTTCCCAGTGTCTGCCAAAGGAGGCGTTCTCAGAATTCTCTTCTGTTTTGAAAAGCAAGTTGTTCCTCCAAGGGAGACGTCCAAGGGTGAGCGTCCCCTCCTGGTGTGGAAGCCCACTTTCCCACCCCTGGCTTCTCTGCTTTACCCTGTCATGGCAGAGCCCAGGCCGCATCCTGGCCCTGCAGCCTGCGGCGGTAGGGAACCTTCCGGAGGTCGGGCTCCCACTGTGCCTCTCAGGACAGGAGCCCTGGGTCAGCTCCCTGCGAGGTCTCGGCCCTTCCTGGGCAGCCACGTTCTCCTCTACTCCTGCTCCTACACACACACACACACACACACACACACACACTGCCATTCACGTGCCACACACCCAGCTGCCACATGTACACATGTACACACACACCCCACATGCAAACACTTTACGCATCTGCCGTACTACAAACACACCACAACACACAAGACACTCCACACACTCACGTACACACATACTTCCCACACCATATAACACACACATAGATCACAGTTTCCACACACAAACACCATACACATATGCCACATCACACACTCAAACACACACACCACATAAATACCACAAAACATACAAAGTTACACATGCCACACAGAGACACACCACACCACTCACATCATCACACACACAACTCACATCACATATGCGCACATACGATGCACACGTAACATACCAGATACCACCCCACAGACATCCAAACACACACACACACACAGCACACTTCTCCCAGCATTAGCCATCTAGCCCAGACCCTGGCCCCCACAATAGGCCACATCTTCTCTGCTCTCAGCTGTAGTCAGACAAAGTCTCCGGCCGGTGTCAGGTCCTTGATCAGCATGTGGAGTCCGGTGTTGGGTGATGGACAGATGCTAATCACCGCACAAAAAATCCACAGGTATAGTACCACGTGCTGCGTGCCTCCACGAGCCCAGGCTTTCCCCAGAGGGTCCTTGGTGTGGTCACTTGTTCTTCCGGGGTGAGCGCCAGACCCCGTGGTCAATGGTTCAAAAGGGCATGTAGGTTGGAAATGCCCCTGGAGGTGAGTGACCCACTTAGCCCAGAGGAAGCTGCCAGTCCAAGACTGAGGGGGGCCCACTGCGGGAGGAGGGCTCGGTGTGTCCCCGTCCCCCAGGAGCACGTGGCTCCCACACGCCAGGGGCAGGGGGTGTGCTTCTACACTCCTTCCTCACCCACCTCTTACCAGACAATCGCAAAGGCTCCGTCTCAGCACACCTGGATCCGGCTCTGGCCGCCCCCTCAGCTAAGGTAAGGGAGAGCCTCTGGTCACTTAGCCACTCACCGACAGTGCGCAGCCGAGAAGGGGTCTGCCACTCGGTGTGCCTGCTGTGATACTGATAAAATGTGCTCACCGGATTGATAGAGGAAAACGAAGAGATATGCCTCAGACTGCATGGGGACCATGTCTGTGGGAGACAGATGAACTGGTTTTTGCCCCAAAAGATGCTCTGCTGAGGGCAAGGTCTGCTCATTGGGCCACTCTTCCTGGGTGCCAAGGATGGAGGCGGGTTTCCCCCATAGCACAGAGCAGGACTCAGTCGCTACTTGTGGCCTCCGTGGGATGGGGTGAAGGCCACGCCCCTCCCGGAACAGGAGGGGTGCCTGACCAGAGACTCGTGTTCTGGGAGACCTGATGGGTAATTCTGCTGAGGGAGACAAAAGAGGGTCTAGAGGGCACAGACGGATATAAATGTGCACGTTCTATTTACCCAGGATGGCGACTTCAGGGGTGACTCTAGCTCGTTTTCAGTCTTGTTTTGCTGTGTGTGAACTCTGTGACCCCTGTAAGTAGCGGGGTTGTCCTCCCTTCTAGTGTCTCCGTCTTCTATTACGTCACCTTCCTTATGTCTGTGGGGTGTATCTGGTATGTCATGTGTGTACGGCAGGGACTAGAACTTATAATGCAATATTCCTTACTAGTGAGAAGCGTCGATTTTCACTTGCTCCTGACAGCAGGAAATAAGGTAGCCATGGCCTCTCTTCTAAGCTCCGCTGCAGCTGTAGACAGTGCTCTGCGGGCTGCAGCCCTCTTCTCTCCCGTGGGCTGTCTCTCATGTGAGGAGCCCATTTACCTGTTTGCAGATCACCCCTGAAGAGTGGGGACGACTAGGAATAATCAAGAACAGGGGATGACATACCTCCCCTCGGACCCATGGGACCATTCTGAGTAGACTATTCCACTTGTATGGCTCACCTTTTCCTCCTCAATCTTTACACCCTTTTGTCAATTTTTCTTCCCTTATTACAGTGGCTGAGATCTCCAACACAGTGTCCAAGGGGAGTTGCAAACGGGAACCCTTGTCTGGTTCACCAGGGACCCTTTTTATGTTACCCCTTCTTTGAAGCCTTTTCTGACCTGCTTGTGTAGAATTCGTCCTTGTTAATCTCGGGTTCCACAGAGGACTGTGAAGACCTCTGCCCCTCACTACTGTGGGTTTCCTTTCTTTCTTATCGTGTATTTTGGAATTTATCTCTTCTTGCTGGTCTGCAACTTTCTTCAGAGTAAGTGGAGGCTGGTGGCTAGGAAAGACAATGCACTGACCCACATGCAAACCCCTCCTTCACCACATGGTATTTATGCAAAATTCTAATCTATATGAGCTTCTTGTGTTTTGTTTATAAAATAAGAATAACACATGCCTCACAGAATATACTTTACACTTTGTATCAAGGGAGTAGAGGCCAGGAGATGTGGGCTGAGGCTGGCAGCCTCCTTCCCCGCTGCTCTGGCCATGACTGGGCCTAACCCCAGTTAACATCAGCGGATGTTTGTTGAATGAATGAGTGACAACTTTGGCAGAGTCTGAACCGGAGAGGACCAGCATTGCTGGTGGCAGTAGATAGGTGACTTCGGCTGTCAGTGATGGCGTCTTCTCCCAGCACCATATTCACATGAGGATGGACTGTCTGGGCTTCATGGGTCTCTCCACTGGGCCTTGGGCTCAAGCTTGAAGCCCTGTTGAACTGAGTTTCAGGGAAACGAGAGGAGAGCAGGGCATGTCGCGGGTGAGATGGAAAAGATGTGTTCTAAACGATTAATTGGAAATGTAAAGGCATTAAGAGCAGCCTGCATGGGGGGTGGGGTGCCTGTGCGGTTACCCCCCAGCTGTGTGCCTGAGCTGGCATGTGCCTTGCACATGGGGAGCCTTCCTGCTGCAGATGGGCTGATCTGGGACGCTCCTGTGGAAGGACACTGCTGACCGCTGGGAAGTGCACTGCCCTGCGCTTCCTCCAGTCGTCCGCATCTGGATCTGGTCTCCCTGAAACGCTTCAGATCTGAACCAGCACCCACTCAAATGACTCACGCCTTATGTGCCCACAGATCAAGTTGTTCCTTAGTGACATCCTTGATTTACTCCACAACTGACCCAGAACCTGGTGTCAATATGCTTTAGCACAGAGGCCAGATTCTCTGTCCCCAGCTCGCCCCAGGTGTTACCCCTGCCAAGAAACTTCTCTGCCTTTTCAATGCCGTCCCACGTCCAGGACTGTCTTTGTTGAATTATCCTGTCCTGAAAATAGTCCCTCCCCTGCAGAGGGACAGTGTGCTTGTTTCCTCCAGAGAAAATGGGCTGTTAGGGTTCGGAGATGGGGTGTCTCCCAAAAGCTCACGTGAGATGAAGCAGCAATGTCCAGGGGCAAATGAGCCGTAGGGAGCTGTAACTCAGTGGGTCCTACTAACTGAAGTGGGCGAGGCGGGTGGCAACTGTAGACAGGTGGGACGCAGCTGGAGGAGCAGGTCTGGAGGTGGGTGTGCGTTAGAGATTCTGTCTCCCCCCGGCTCCTCCCTCTCCCTGCTTCCTGGCCACCATTAGCCAAGAAGTTTTCTCCTGCCATGCCCTTCCACTCCAATGATCTGCCTCCCAAAGCAACAGTGTCGGCCAGCCATGGATTACATCTCTGAGACCATGAACCCCAAGTAAACTTTTCCTTCACTAAATTGTCCTTGTCAGGTATTTTGGTCACAGTGACCAAAAGCTAACCCAACTGTATTTAATGACTTCCAGAGAAAAGAGGGTCAAAAGTTACATGAGGATCACTTACCATCTCTGGAATTAATCATCTTAAAAACTCAGAGAGCCCTCTTTGGGTTGTGTTCTCCTGAGTACACTATTCTGTTAGTCAGTTTTCCATTACTGCAGCAGACTACCTGAGATAATAAGCTTATAAAAACAAAAGGCTTATTTTGCCTTAGATCTGGAAGTCTAGTTCATAACCAGCCCCACTGCTTTTGGGCCTGTGTCATGCATGGCTGGAGCACGTGGCAGAACAGAACCTGTCACCTTGTCACAAGCCAGGCTGTGAAAGAGAGGGAGATGGAAGGGCTGAGGCCCTGCTGTTCCCTTCCAGAGCACACCTCTCAATGCGGTCCCACGTCCAGGACTGTCTTTGTTGAATTATCCTATCCCCAAAATTGTTTTTAGGATAGGATATGACCTAAGACCTAAGACCTCCCACCAGGCCCTGCCTCCTAAAGGTTCTGCACCAAGCTGGGGACCTCCTATAGCACTGAGCTGGGGACCAGCCAGGGATCCTGAGGGACATTCTAGATTCACACCACAGGGACCTTCATAGAGCACCCACCCGGCTTGGTGATTCACAAGGAGAGTACTGGACACCTGCTCCATCCAGCACCATCCTGGGTGTGGAAGACTCTGGCCTCTGTGATTTGTCTGTAGGAACGTTCTCCCTGCATGAAGTGCCTCCCTGGCATTGCGCCCTGTCCCTGTCCCTCCTGGGCCACCCGAGAGTTGAGCACATCAATTCCTCAGCTGCAGGCACAGGGATTGCCCATGAGTGCTCTCTGTGAGGGCACCGTGCTTTTGAGATGGCAGATGGCAGATGAGGACCTTTGCTAAAGGGAGATGGGGACCCAGAAGAGAATGGGGCTGGAGCAGCCTGTTGTTCTGAGAAGCCGCCATGACAAGGTTTTTGGGTTTTTTGGTTTTGGGGTTTTTTTTGCTCTGGGGGCCCCAGGATAACAAGAGGCAGACCCTCTCTGGGCCGACACTAAGATTTTTCCAGTCCCATAGAGAGGGAAATAAAATCAAAAGCTGAAGATGACATTAGTTTGGAGCATGTGTGTGACCACTAATCAAACCCAGGTGCTCATGGAGCCTCGTTACCGCTCAGAAAGACAAGGGCCTCCAGTCGGCTTGCAGAGACGCTCCGCGGTGTCGAAGCTGCCCGCTCCTTCCAAGGTGGCTAAGAGCTGGCATCACGGCTGGGGGCCGTGTGCGCACGCATCTCCCCTCGGCCCTGTCTGCGAACACTTGCAATTTTCAGAAACATTTCCTTTTTTTCGCAGGGAGTGGGTTTTCACAAGAGCTGCCTCTGAGGTCACTTTGTCCTGGGTCACATGGGAATCCTAGCAGAGGCTGAAACCAAAGCCGCGAGACCAGTCTGCAGATTTCCTGAATGTGGAAAGCCGCCAAGTGCGACAGGGAGTTCCTGAGTGTCAGGGAGCAGGACGGGGCCTCCTGTCCTGTTATTGCCGGTCCCTGCCAGGGGCGTTCTTTGATTGAACATGTTCACGGTACTTGATATAATAACGTGATCATTTTAAATGAACATTAAGACTCTTTTTTCGAATGTTAGTGGGGCCACGGGACCTCGGCTGTGTGTTCTGGGTGGGGACTGCCTCGGCTTCATCCCCAAAAGAGAGTCTGGAAAAGAGGGAGATTGAAGCCTTTTGTAAGGAGCGGCTTCACAAGCATTCGGCAAGGAGTCTTATGCCAGTTGTGTCTGGACTCGAGGGGCTGGCCATTCCGGGGCTTGCTGAGCGCAGGTCTGGTTTGTGCACTGTGATCGCCACCCGCTGAGCTGGCCTGCCTCGTGACAGTGACCTGCCCACTCCTCCACCTCCTGCCCAGGCTGGGTTCTGCAGCTCTGGGGAGCACTGGAGCACAAGGCACTGGGGCAGGAGTGAGCCTAGAGCTTCCTATAAAGACGGATGGGATTCACAGCTCCGTCGGCTGCCTTGCGAACGCCTCCAGGTGCCAAGTGTGCGTCTGCAGCACCATGTCCAGGGACCCTGTCCCTCCATCCTTCAGCCAGGCAGTGCCATCGGTCAAGTGCATTTGCTTGAGAACCTGAAGGTCCGGGCACCTTCCCAAGTCGGACTCCTTCTGTGTTTCTAACTTTAAGTTGCTTTTCTCTCAATAAGCCTCCCTGAAAGTGCACCAGCTTCATGCACCACACAGATCCCTCCCTCGCTCCCTCCTTCCCTCCTCCCTTTTTGTACTAGGGATTGAATCCAGGGGTGCTCTACCACTGAGCCACAACCCAGCCCGTTAGTTTTTCTTTTGAGACAGGGTCTTGCTCAGTTGCTGAGGCTGGACTTGAACTTGCAATCCTCATGCCTCGGCCTCCCAGGTCACTGGGATCACAGGCCTGCGCCGCTGCACCTGGCTCCACATGATTTTTTTTTTTAATTTTTTTTTTTTTTAAATTTTTATTGTTGGTTGTTCAAAACATTACATAGTTCTTGATATATTATATTTCACACTTTGATTCAAGTGGGATATGAACTCCCATTTTTACCCCGTATTCCACATAATTTCTTTAAGGCCATTTTATTTTGTTTATCAGAACCACTTACTTCACTTTCATTCTTTTTCTTTCCCTCTGCCATCAGGAAGCAAGTGTGCCAGGCCCTGTCAATCTTGACAGGCTGCCAGGGTGCATCTTAGTCAAACTATTCCTTAGTTCAAAACCAATCACTCCTGCCCACATGAACCAGCAGGGTCCCTGGGTGGCGCAAAGCCTGCTGACCATGGAGCTCCAAGGAAATACTGAGATGCCACATGCCCTCATCTCAGGCAGGTAAGAGCTACGGTGGCTCTGGTAGGAAAAACCGTGGACGCAGAGGCCCAGGATTGGTATCCTTTCCCCTGGATCCACTTGAGCTTGCCTGGGGTGGTTTACAAATCCTGCCCCCAGGTCCTGTCCAGACCAAGTGAACCAGAATTGCTGGGCCCAGGCCTGAGGCTGAGAGATCTAAAGGAGACCCAGGAGCAGCCTGGTAGCTGGGAAGAATGGGGAGGCTGCGATTCCCGCTGGGATCTTCACACCGAGAGCCCCGACTCTCTGTATTGTTGCCAAGCTTAGGATTTTCCTGGTTGTCCTCTCCGGCTCTTAACAGCAAGGCAGCTGGTCCCACCCTTTGGAGCGCAAGGCTGCCAGCCTCAGAAAACTCAGCCAGTTCAGACAGATTCCACTTCTAAATGGCACCAAAGCTGCTTCCCCACCCAGATTTATGGGTTTCTTCTTTAGGGTATAATTATCAAAATAGCTTCTGATGTGTTCTAGTCACCAAGGGCTGGAGGCTCCTGGACGGGCGGCCTCCCTGGGCCTCTGCCCCTGGTGGTCCTGAGCCACCATCTGGGCAAATTCCGCCGGCCCTGCCCTTCCTTCCTCTTGATTCCAGTCTCCCGTGAGCTCACGGACCAGGCCTGGCTGGAGGAGGGCCCTGCTCTGCAAATGAGAAGGGGTGCTCCACACTTGGATCTGTTTTGACTTTTAGGATCTTCAACAAAATAGAGCAGAACTCCTCCAGGAAGTGCACCCCCCGCCCCGGCGTGTGTTTGGGTTCTACTGTCGCCGTCTGCGGGGACCACTGCGGTCTCGGCAATGCTGCTGGGCCGGGCAGTTTCACAAAGCTTCAAACTAAAAGGTTTTGGTGCTGTTGTCACAGAAATAGGGGAGCAGAGAGGCCACCTGGGAGAGGACGTGGGGTGCCGCGGGAAGCTCTAAATGGAAACACGCGTGACGTGGGTGTCCCTCTGGCTCCGTGGTTTTGCCCATGAGGGGCTGGCTAGCTCCTGGTGGGCTCTGTGAACACCACCACAGACTTAGAAACCAGGAGTAGAGGAAGTATGGCAGCAAATGTTTGGCCAGGTTCATGAGAACTTTCAGGAGCAATCAAGGCGAGGGTCCAGGCGAGAGCTTCCCATTTCCTCCAGAGGCATCATTTGGTTCTTGCTGAATAAAAGAAAGCGCATCCGGGGCTGGCGGTGAAGCCCGGCTTCCCTCCGACGCTCATCTTGTAGGTTCAGAGGATTCCTGATGCTGTCGCACTCAGCTGTGGCTTCCCCAGGTGCAGCCCGGAAGTCTCAGCACACGCAAGCTTCTCTGCAGCCCTGAGACGGCTCCCACCCTGTCCGCTGTCATGGGCCCAGGGTAGGGCTGTCTGTGCCCTCATCCCGAGTCTCCACCCACAACTTGTCAGGGTGCAGAGTGCACTGACCTGCTCCTGGATGCTGTAGGCCAGCCGAGAGCCTGACTCTGCGGGGCCTGGCCCTCCCGCAACTTGTGAGAGGGCTGCGAGAAAGACACCTCAGGTGGCAGGGCAGCTGGTGGAGCCTGCGCCTTGGCCCTGAGGGCAGGAGCGATGGGGGAGCATGGCCTCAGCAGGGGGAAGGCGCTGGGGCCCCTCATCTATAGCCCTGTCCAGAATATTCTATCCATTTCCTCCAGGCCCCATCCCTCTGCTGACCCTCAGAAGACTGCCATGGAGCCGGGCACTATGGCCCATGCCTGTAACCCCGGAGACTCAGGAGGCTGAGGCAGGAGGATCAAAAGTTCAAAGCCAGCCTCGGCAATTTAGTGAGGCCCTAAACAACTTACGAGACCCTGCCTCAAAATAAAAAATAAAAGGGCTGGGATGTGGCTCAGCGGTTAAGCACCCCTGAGTTCAATTCCTAGTACGGGGATGGGGAGGGGGTGAAGAGGAAGAAAGAGGGGGAAATAAAAGACTGTTGTAGACCATGCCACCCAGGATCTTGCCCCCAGGTTCCTGAACGTGGCCCTGGCTGGCGCTGCCCTCACAGGGACTGCTTAGGGCTGGTGCTTCTTCGGTTGCTCAGGCTTTTGCAGCAAGATGGCGTTAACTACAAGCCCCCTCCACACCATGTGAGGGAGGGTGGACGTGAGGGGAGACCCAGCTGGGGGTTTCAGGCAACCTGCAGAAAGGGCAGAGCTGCGCTTTGAACATCTGAGCCGTGGGCCAGATCCTGTGGGATGGAGTGGGAGGGACGGAGGGGCTGGGAGTGGGGCTTCCTGTCTGAGCCTGTGAGCTGCAACAGGGCATCCCACCAAATCCCAGGCTGCTGCCCCAGACTCACGGAAGATCCCTTGTCCCTGCTCCAAGACAGAGCAGTCTGCACACAGCCTGCCAGTTCCCCTCTTCCCCGAGACTTGGACGGCTGCTCTCTGTCCCTTCTTCCCTGATGTTGAACAGAATGGCCAGGGAGCCTTCAGCAACAGAGCTGAAAATATTATTTGATTCCCAGAGCTAATGGAATAACCCATAATGTCCCAGAAGGCTGCGCAGCCCTTAATTCCAAGCCAACAAGATAAACACTTCCATTCTCCACTCTGAGAATCTTCAAAAGCAGAAATAGCCATTCCTGAGGTCAGCAGTCGGGACTCCTTGCGGTTGCCACCCCCGGTGGGAGGTGCCCGTCACTTGTGGAGTGGGAGGTGGTAAAAGATTAGGAACAAATGCTTTGGCTGTGTGGACTGTCAGCCCTGGGGGCACCGTGGCATCTGTGGGATTCAGAGGGTGACTCACTCCAGGGGCAGTGGCAATAGCCAAACGTCTGTGACCAAGAGGAGCAAATGGGGTGATTCAGCTTCAAGGCCCCCCACTGCCTGGAGTCCGCCCACGTCTTCCTGGCCCCAGGCCTCACACACAGAGCTGGGCTCACACTTCTCACAGTTCCCACCAGCACCCACGGTTCGGTCAGAGCAGGGCAAGCCTGGCGCTGAGCACTCTCTGGTCCTTCTTTCCCTGGTGGAGTGCTCAACGTTCTGTCCTGGGTGTGGGCAAATCAGCCCGACCAGGAGGAACCAGGCCAGTTGAAGCTCTGCTAATTTCACTCCTGTGGGCCAAATGCTCCTGGTTGCCACAGCCTTCGAGGCCTGTGTGGGAAAGCAGACCAGAGGACTTTGATGAAACTCAAACAACAGCTGTCAAAGCTGCAATAAGGGCCACGCTTGCTCTGGAGCAGGCTGGACATCTGGGGAGTCCAGGTCCCTGCTACTCACATGCACTGTGCTCTTCTGCAGGGCGGGACCAGGGAAGATTTTCCTGGAGTACCAGGCGAGGGGCGGAGCCAGCTCAGTCCTCTGAGTCTTGACAGGCTGCACCCTAGACCCAAGTGTGCACCTGTGTGGGAAAGAAGGGCGGAAGGACGGGAGGAAGGTGAGGGAGGAAGATCAGTCAACCTGCCCACCCCACCCCCGCCTGTGTCTCTTGCCACATCACGCTGTGGAAGGGCATGTTCCCGTGCCAGGAGGAACATGCCCACCAGGGCACAAGCACAGGCCAGGAGTTTGGAAATGCTGGAATGGTAAAGGGGGCCTGAGGGCACGTCCCCGTGAGGCCCCACGGTGTCAGCTTTCAACTTTGGAGCTGCTCCAGGCCCATTCAGGAAGAGAGCAGGGGACTCTGGGGAGCGCCAGGAGTCGGAGGGACAGTCTAGAGGCCAGGGCTTGACAGGACTCTCTGGTCGGGAACAGGCCTCCTGGTCAGGGTGGTGAGTGCCTTTCTGCTCTCCTCTAGGTCCTGGGAGATTTGGGATGGCTAGAGGCTAGTCTCCCTCCTTTCTCTGTTGTTGCCAACTGACTGTGGAGTACCTACTGCAGGCCAGGTACCATTAGTCACCAGGGAAACAGCCCCAGAGACGTCCAGAGTCCTGCCCAGCAGGCCTTCTGCTCAATGCGGAGAGACCAACATAAAGATAGCATGGTGGACTGGCACCCTTCTCCCCAGCTGCAGGCCTTTGTAAAAAGTCACACTCCGTGGACACTCCCTCGACTCACTGGCTGGGCCTCCAGGTCCCTTCCACCCTCAGCACTTGGAACTTCGGGATTAGTTCCTTTTCTAAATCCAACTCACACTGGGAAACAATCAACCAAGTTCTCCCATCTTCTGAGAGAAGGGGCAGGAGTGTGGCTCAGTCGGCCTGGGGGTGAGCTCTGTGCTGCCCGCGCTGGACGGGGAGCACCCTGAGGCCCGCATCCTCATACTTGGAGTTTCTGCTGCGGTGGGGGACAGGTGGCAGAGAGGCAGCAATGGGCTGTGGTCACTGTGGTGGTGAAATTTAAGTGGTGACTGAGTAAAGAAGAGAGAGGGCTGCTTGGGTGTGGTCCAGCGAGGCTGCTCTGAAAGGCGCCATCTGAGCTGAGATGCGAGGGCTGGCAGGGGAGGTGGGCTCGGGGCCACACAGGGTCTTTGGAGCTTAGATTTTGTTCTGAATGCAAAGGAGGGACTCTCTGATTTCCATGTACACCAAGCTGTGAGGTCGCGAGACTGTCCATTTGGACAATACACCCAGCTGAAAGTGACCAGCAAGATTATACCTGGAAACTAGTGCAACCAGCAGGCAGGACAGGGTCCATCTTCCACATGGAACGGCACTGAGCCGGGCGTGGATGGGCGAGTGCAGACAGGAGACACTTCTCACTGCCTCCTTGCATTTAGGGTTGCGGGCACAGTCCCTGTTAGAACCCTCTGTTCTGGAGTAGCTGTCATCCACACTCAGTTCTTTGATGCCCCAAGGAGAGGGGACAGTGGCCTTAGCTATGGTGAGAAGTAAGAGAGACGGGATTTGGGGATTGACCTAGAGTGTACCAATGCACTGGAGGTCAAGGATGGGAAAAGATACTCCAGAATAATCCTTGGGGCTTTTGCTTGGATAGTTGTAGATTCTAATTATATGACTAAGAAAACAGTGGTGTCAGAGTTGTTAGATAAAATGCCAAAGTGCTCATTTTCAGTTTGGGTTGCTGGTCTTGGCCAAGTCATTGGTGAGTCACTGTTGCTGCTGTTGACTTTGGCATCCTGCTGGGGACAGGGCATTATAGGAAATATCACATGTCCCCCTCAAGGCTGGAACAGTTCAGGTTAATCTTTAGAAGATGCCTTCATCATAATGTGGCTAATTCGTGAGTAACTCTCTTAATGAAAGGAAGACTAGGAGGAAAAAATAGATCTCCAACCTTCCATGACTACTGCTGGATTTCCTGACCCATGTGTCTCCTCTCTCTGCGACCAGTTTTCATTTGATTTCTTAGTAAAAGGCAGCCCTCTGTTCCAAAGCTGAGGAGCAATGAAAGAGGCCCCAGCTGAGGACAAAGGGAGGCAGAGGCCACCTGGGTGGGTCCTGAGGAGGGCTGCAGAGGCCCCTTGCTGGGGGTCTTGGCTTCACAGGAGTAAAGGGCATGGGGGAGGCCATCTGGAGGTGGGCAGCACCATGGGATTGGCCCAGACACCCTTGGGCCAATCCTGAGCTCCGCCACTTCTCAGTCATGTCCATGGCAAAGTAACCTAATGTCTAGGAGCATCACCTGCACAGGCAGGTCAGACCAGGACCTGTCACAAGGGCTAGTGGGTGCATACCTCACACACCCAGCACAGCACTGTCACATGTGGATAGCCGGCCACCAGTCAGCGCCCTCTTCAGTCTCTTCAGAGAACTGCAACTCCATGGCAGAAATCTAAAGGCAGAGCCCAGGAACGATTTTTAATTTCTTTTTCAGATGTGAAAACCCCTTTTTAAAAAAATTCATAGAATTCATGAAAATATGTGCACATAGCACTCACTGCCCAATGTAACAAAAAAGATGTCAAAGTAAAAGTTAAGGGACATCTGTTTCTCTGTCACAGAAATACAATGGATGTTTTCTAAATTTATATCATGAGCAGAGAACTTTACACAAAACAGATAGAAATGCAGATACAAGCTAGTTACTCGGGAACTTCAGCACAGTGAAATCTCTGACACCCACAGGTCCCCACACCTGTTCACGTTTTCCACTGCACACACTTTGATCCACCCGACACAGGGCCAGTCGAATGTGACTCTGTAGCAGGATAGATAGACCTTACATGGTGACAACCATGCTTGCAATTTCCAATTCTGCAAAACATTACTGTTTTTATCCCGAGGCTTGTGGATTTTATTTACAATGTTGAAGACGGGTATTTCTGCCCCGTTTAAATGCAAGAGGAGGTGCCCATTGAAGAATGAAACCTGTAGTAGCATGGATGCCATTTCTTGACTGAGCAGATTGAGTGGAAAAGCTCATGTGGAAAATCTCCTGGAAGCCTCAATCAGACATGTCAGCACACCCTTCTGCACAATGTCCTTTATGGCTTAGCTCTTCCCTCTTACCCACCTGCACTGCAGAGGTTTCTATTACCCAGAGTTATCCTGATTTTCTATCACCATATGTTTGCTCTATCCTGCATAAGACAAAAAATATGGGAATCAGTTACAGGCAAATTGGAATGCTCAGAATCAAGCTTGTCCTTGACTTTGGTAAATCTCTCAACCTTTCTGTCTCAACTAGTTGCCCAGCTAACAAATCATCCCAGGCTTGTGATACGCCTTGGCCCTCGTGCTGGTGGGTCTCCATGCCACCTGGCCAGGCTGGGTAGCAGGATGCTGCTGCAGGCTATGGATTCGCTGGACTTGCTTGAGCTGTGGGTTTGACTTATGTCTGTGACATACTTTGTTCTGAGGTCCAGGTTAAAGGGGTAGCAGCCACCCAGGGGAACTCTTTTAGCGTCAGATCTCAGTGCATAGGGGACGGTCAAACTGCTCAAGCACATTGATGGCTTGTGCTCACCACATCTGCTCGCCCTTGGTCGGCTGCAGCACGTCCCACAGAAGCCCACCATCTATGCAGTGAGGAAGCTGATGTGGGGGGTGGGTGAATACGTGTGAACAATAGTGCAAACTCTCAGGCTGCCAGATGCCTTCTGGAAGACGAGGGATGAAGCTTCCCCTCTGGGGCTGCTGTGCGGGTGTGTGGGTCCAACAGATGTGTCCATCCAGTGGGGAGGTCAGCATCCCACGGCTGGGTAGTCCCAACGCAGGAACAATGAATCAACGACACCTACATTCAGAGCTTCCATTAACATTGTCCCAGGGCCATCTGGAGGCTCCCCAGGCTGAGGACCACCCTCCCCGCCAGAACGCTCACCCTGCCTCGCCCCTGCCTGCCTGACTTTCGTGAGAGGAGGTTCACTGAAGCTGTATGCTCATTTTCCCTTTTGGATGGACAAGACCAGGGAAGACGTGGCTTCCTTCCCTCACTCCTTTCTTCTCCCAAATCCTCCTCAAGAACATTTCTTATCCAAACATATCTGGTAATTTGATGTGAACTTGGCACCAACAGAGGACTCCGGGAATTCATATCACCATGTGGCTAATGGAGCATTCCACAGCAGTTCCCCGGAGAATGTCTCATTTGATCAGTGGGTGGGAAACAGAAGTGGACCAGCTCCTGGTCAGCAGCCATCAATGTGACCACAAGGCTTTAGCCAGAAAGTATGTGCACCCTGGCTTTGGAGGACATTTGCCTGCTCCAGGTTACAGTGAATGGCCATGGAATCGGGGCTGAGCCCACTCTGAAGACTCTTGCTAAGCACTCTGGATCCGTGGCCATGAGGCTCACAGAGAGGCTGGGCTCCTGCCTTTGATGCGGCCTCTGTTCCATCTGAAGCCATTCTGACGAGGAGGCTCTGAAATCATCAGTGGACGTTTCAAGTCAAGACCGAGAGCATGGAGAGCGCTGTCCAGTGGAGATACCTCTCTGCTCCATCCTAGAAAGTGCTCTAATGGTCAAAAGAACAAGGTTATTGAGGCTTGCAAGCCATGAACCGTGGGTCCATCCTCAGTGCTGTGTGGTGTCCGGCCACTTGATCACTCCGAACCTTAACCTCTTCTTCTCTGAGTATACTAACACCTCACTCACACGGTCGCTGTGGAGATCTGGAAAACACAACAAAGCAACCAGCATAAGCTGCTGTCCCAAAAGGCCGTAGACCACAGGTGTTCACGTCCCAGCTGTGGTGTCGCCAATCTGGGATTGTCACAGATCCATCTCTCACTGGCCGTGTGGCCTCAAGAATGCTGCTTTGCCTGTGTGCCCCTCAGCCCGTGAGTCTGCAGGGTGGGGATGGTGACAGCTTCTGCTGACAGGTGTCTGGAGCTGAGTCGAGGAGGCAGTGCCTGGAAGGAAGTAGTGGTGGCTTCCATGTGACGCATGCCGGGTGGAAAGGGGGCACGCACCGTGTGCAGACCAGGAGGACACCCTTCCAGACTCACTGAAAGCCTCAGCATCCCGGGTGGGAGGTAAGCTCCACTCAACCTTGACAGGGACGGCGGTGCAGAGAGAGCTCTCTCCAGGTGGCACTGCCCGGGGAGATGGTGAGCGGGTGGGCTCTGCCCTGTGAAGCCGTGCTCGCTCTGAGTGCAGAGTCTCCCTCTGGATCAGAGCCCACGTCACAGAAGACAGGCCCGAGAGTGCAGGGCCCTGAGTTCATCTGCACACAGCTGCCCTGCAGCTCAGCTCTGGGAGCCCCTGGGAGCCAGGTCACCTGGAGCCAGAGTCCCCAGGTCCAGGGGAGGCACAGCACTGATTTCCATCGAGGCAGACTACTAAGCCCTGAAGTCTTATTTTGGAGACTTTTCCTGGTCTTCTACTTCTCTGTTGCTCTTGAAGAGAGACTGTTGTCTTTCCCTCTATTTATTATCTTCCCAGTCTTTGCACGTGGGCAGAGCACAGCCATGTGCCAGCAGCTCTGTCTCCGCGCTGCAGGCTGCCCCTTTGCTATTGGGGGAGGTATGTCCAGAACTGCCAGCCCCCCAAAGGCTGCAGCTGAAGCCCAGGAAGCCCACCCCAAGGGCTAGGGCAGGGTTCTCCAGAGGCCGTGTGCCGGAGCCTCCGTATCTCTCACTGGGAACTCTGCTTTCTAAGGTGAGACTCCTAGAGTGAGCTAACTCGGCCAGGACTGGGCTGTGGCTGGCGGACTCACTCACTCAATGAGTGTTTTCTGAATATCCACCGTGTGCCAAGACAGACCTGCTTAGCCCCTGCCCTCATGGAGCACATGGACTGGGACGACAATGAGAAGCAAGAGTCCCACAAAGAGCAAAGCAGTCAGTGCTGGAAGAAAGGCGTGGGGGCCACAAGTCCGTCTAACAGTGTGCGGATTTATGCCCAGGAGACGGAGGAACGCCTCTGGACACTGGGGTTCAGCTGGTCCCCCCAGTCATTCAGCATGTGCAGCTGGCCTCCCTGAAGACAGGCCTGAAGTCTCAGGTGCTGCAGAAGGTTTGTGGGCAGAGCTCCAGGAGACCTGCCAGGCAGACTGGACACAGGAAAATCTAGTCCACAAATGGCAGCAGATAAGACCAAGAAGACCAGCAGGTAGCACTGCAGTGGAATCGTTCTTCACAGCTATCCCAACTGAGAACAAGGGGTTGGGTTCCCTTTTCCCATGTCCCTGAGCCAGCCAGTCACTGGAGCACCTTTGGGAACAGGAGAACCCTGGGCCAGACAGTTCTCTGGGCCTGAGGGAAATGCAATTCATAGCAGCGGTACAGCGGCCATCAGCAGCCGTCTGGCCAGCAGCCGGGTGCACCCGGGGGAGAGCTCAGGGAAGGACCTTTATGCTCACATGGTCTTACTGAGTGCTCTGAGCTGGTCCTTAAGTCAACAGTGAGCCAGAGAAAACTCTCCTGCAGCCCGCCGTCCAGGGCTGACCTGAAGTGAAGCAGGGATGAAGAGGAAAGCACACCTGAGGGAGGCTCACCTAGAGGGAGGCTCACCTGGAGGGAGGTTCACCTGGAGGGAGGTTCACCTGGAAGGAAGCTCACCTGGAGGGAGGTTCACCTGGAGGGAAATGCACCTGGAAGGAGGCTCACCTGGAGGGAGGCTCACCTGGAGGGAGGCTCACCTGGAGGGAGGCTCACCTGGAAGGAGGCTCACCTGGAGGGAAATGCACCTGGAAGGAGGCTCACCTGGAAGGAGGCTCACCTGGAGGGAGGCTCACCTGGAAGGAGGCTCACCTGGAAGGAGTCTCACCTGGAGGGAAATGCACCTGGAAGGAGGCTCACCTGGAGGGAGGTTCACCTGGAAGGAGGCTCACCTGGAGGGAGGCTCACCCGGAGGGAGGCTCACCTGGAGGGAAATGCACCTGGAAGGAGGCTCACCTGGAAGGAGGCTCACCTGGAGGGAGGCTCACCTGGAAGGAGGCTCACCTGGAAGGAGTCTCACCTGGAGGGAAATGCACCTGGAAGGAGGCTCACCTGGAGGGAGGTTCACCTGGAAGGAGGCTCACCTGGAGGGAGGCTCACCCGGAGGGAGGCTCACCTGGAGGGAGGCTCACCTGGAGGGAGGTTCACCTGGAGGGAAATGCTCCTGGAGGGAGGCTCACCTGGAAGGAGGCTCACCTGGAGGAAGGCTCACATAGAGGGAAGCTTTCCTGGAAGGAGGCTCACCTGGAGGGAGGCTCACCTGGAGGGAGGCTCACCTGGAGGGAGGCTCACCTGGAGGGAGGTTCACCTGGAGGGAAATGCTCCTGGAGGGAGGCTCACCTGGAGGGAGGCTCACCTGGAGGGAGGCTCACCTGGAGGGAGGCTCACCTGGAGGGAGGTTCACCTGGAGGGAGGCTCACCTGGAGGGAGGCTCACCTGGAGGGAGGCTCACCTGGAGGGAAGTTCACCTGGAGGGAGGTTCACCTGGAGGGAGGTTCACCTGGAGGGAGGCTCACCTGGAGGGAGGCTCACCTGGAGGGAGGCTCACCTGGAGGGAGGCCATGTGCAAGCTGGGGCTTGGGGGCAGGGGCAGGGGAGCTGGAGCACTGAGGAGGAGGAGGGAGGATCACATGGGCTGGGCCATGGTGGGACAGGTCACTCCTGGCACATCTTCAGGTCTATCAGCATTGAAGTGGTCCCGGGGTTGTCCTGAGCCCTCCTCTCTTTCCATGGCCACAAACCCCTGGATGGCCCCAGCCAGCCTCGGGGCCTCGATAGCGTCAAGCTGGTGGCCCTGAGTTCTCCCTCCTGCTCCTCTCTGCTGACCCCCCTGGGTGCCCAACAGCCTCCGTGATTGGCTTCTCAGTGCCACACACACGGCAGACTCCACCTTTGGCTGGAGCCTTCCTGTCTCAGCTGAGGGAAAGCCGTTCCTCAGGGGGCCAGGCCAGCACCTGCCTCCCCTGGTCTACTCCGCCCTCACCGCAAGCCCAGGCTGTGGCCACTTCTCCGTGTCCACTGCTTGTGCTGGCCCCGCCCCACCAGTGCCACCTCTTACCTGATCCACAATCACCTGCTCGCCAGGTCCCCGTTCCCGCACTCGTCCTTCCGTCTGTCTCCACCCAGCGCTCACTGCGACCCTGTTAAGGCACTTGTCAGTTGATGGCATCGCCCTGCCGTAACCCTGCCGCGTCTTCCTGTCCCAAGGGTCCTTAGGGACAGTTCCAATCCTTCCGCCAGCCCCAGGACTTCCCTTCGCTCGCTCGCTCGTTCCAGCCATTCTGCTGACCTGGTACTTTGGGGCACGCTCCTCCTCAGGGCCTGCACCCTGGTGGCCTCCCAGAGCGTCCTCTTTCCAGCCCCGGGCAGGCACCCTTCCTGGCCGGGCCTGTCCTGTCCATGGGATCTGACATTCACACCTCAGCCCCTCAGCCCCTCGCCCGCAGGCCTACCTGTCCACTCGGTGGTTTAGCAGCCATCTTCCCAACAGAAGATACAGGTTATGGGGGGAGGGGCTTTCCAAATGCTTTGATCACTATTTTATTCCTAGTATCAAGAACAGCACTTGGCACTTAGTAGGCTCTCAATGAATGTTTGGTAAATAAAGAATAACTTGATTGCCTCAATCTTCACCCGAGACATTTCTTTGGGGGGTGTGGGGCCTTTGGATGGGCCCTGAGCCAGCCCATCCCCACCAGCTGACAGGGAGTGCCCTTCCTATCTTCCCCAGGCAGTGACCCACGGGGAGCTGGCCGGGCTGCCTGGCTGCTTTGGGTTGATTCTCTGAGTTGGCTCCCTGCGGAGTCCAGATCCTGTTGGAGTCAAGGCACAAGAGGCACTTATGTGGCCCTGCCCTGCTCTGGCCACCCTCCTGCTGCCCAGGTGTGGGAGACCAGCAGGCAGGGTTCCCAAGTCTGCTGACCACTGACCTCAGGCTGCAGCCGCAGGAGGAAGAGGAGGTGCTTCCCACAGCCGCCCTTCCTCCTCCCCCGGGTCACAAAGGCTCATCCTCACCGCAGAGACGGCGGAGGGGCCTGGAGAGGAAGAACAAGCCGCCCTGGGTCAGGGTGGGAAGGACCCCGCCGCACGCTTCAGGTCACAGTGAGGCCTCGTTGCCCCAGCCCCTGGCGTGGACTGAGACCAGGCGCTGCCTTCACCCTAAGTTTTAACAGCCATGAAAGCAGATTCCATTTCACAGCACGACATGCATGAGTTTTGCGTTAGGAGCAGGCTGTAAAGGAGACGCTTCCTCTAGTTAAGCGGAGAGGTGTTAGCCTTGAGCTGAGCTTTCCTGAAACAGCTGCGCTAGACCTACGTCTAGGAGGGCCAGTCACCAGGCCAGGCGCAGCGGAGGGGAAGGAGTCCTGGGGCTGGCCCACAACCGTCTCTCTCCTCTCCTGTTAACCAGGCACACGCCTAGTCTCGAATGCTTCTCAAAGAACATCACTCTGCAAACTTTTTATTCTCTGAGAATCTGTCACAATTACACATTTTATTCTCAAAGCCCAGAAAAGTAAAATTTTCCACCTTGTCTGACACCCTGAAAAGCAGAATTGAAATCAGACAAGGAGCCGGAAATCGAAGGCACTTAGAGAACCAGGGGAGCTGCTGCCTGGGCCTTGCTCAAGGTGGAGAAGGGCCTTCCCCCGGGAACCAGCCTGCGCAGACCGACTCAGTACAGGACGGCCGCTTCTCCACTGGCCCTCCGGCCTGGAGTGCCCGCTCTGGGCCCCAGGAGGCGGTGCCCTGCCCACCTGCCGGAGGACACAAGGCCATTTCCCAAGGGACCGGGGTCTAGAAGACCTCTCCTTTGGGTGGATCTATAGCCAGAGGGCGTGGCTCCAGGTCCAGCTGAAGGCCCTGGACACGGCCAGACACATCTCAAGTAATCCCAGCCCGGGGGGTTCAGAGGGCACCCACGGCCCTGCCCTCAGGGTGATCCCCACAACCTCCAGCCAAGCAGAGCCTCCTTCCCTGAGCTCCAGGTTCCGCGACAGAGCGATCCCGGGCTCCTTAGTCCCCGGGGGTGTCCCAGTGGACCCACGGGGCCAGTCTGCCTCTGGGCTCCTGGAGTCCTGATGTCCATGAGGGCAGCTGATGTCCAATTTCTGTGGACAGTTTGCAAACATGACTTCCAGACCCACCCCCCCCCCCCCCAACGGGAGAGGAGGCTTCTCTCAAAAGGCGAGAGGCCAGACGGAGAGACTCGCCCGCGATAATACGGCGACCAGCAGGAGAGGAAGGAACCCACCATCCTCAGGCTTGCCCCAGCTCTCAGCCCACGAGGATGTTTTCCTTTTCTTATTAAAAGAAAGGCTCAAATTAACAGCCGTCTCCATGATACCATAAAATCCACTGAGAATATCGCTCTGTACAAAAGCAGGCAGGGGGCCGTCTGTAGAGAACGTGACTATTTAAAGTATCACACAGAGGGAATTACACAGAGAATTTACACAGACTGGAGAGGCAGAGAAAGGTCTCACCTACTCAAAGACTGCTTACATTTTTTAAATGTATTTTCAACTGCCTGTCACACACCAAATATCATATACATAAGTAAGCATGATTTTTTTACTGAATTTTCTTTTTGTACCGGAGAATGAATCCAGAGGTGCTTAACCACTGAGCAACATCCCCAGCCCTTGTTAAATATTTTATTTGGAGACAAGGTCTTGCTGAGTTGCTTAGGGCCTCGCTAATTTGCTGAGGCTGGTTTGAACTTGCAATGCTCCTGCCTCGGCCTCCTGAGCGGCTGGGATTACAGGGGTGCACCACCGCGCTTGGCTCTTTACTGAATTGTTAATATCGACCTTCTAAATGGAATTCATGTAAGAGAGAACACACATAAACAAAATCAGAAATGAAAAGAGAAAATAACAATTTAAGGAGAAAAATTTTAAATCATAAGAGTATTTTGCACAATAAGCTGTGGTTAGTATGAGGTTTTGACCTGAGGATATTTTTTTCTGTTTTGAATAAAAACAGAAATAAGAGGCACAAGAGCACTGATGAATTTATTGGGAAATAGTTATTTTCAATAAGTTTTATTAGACCAATTGTAATTCCTCATCCAGTTTCCTATGTGTCAGAGCCCAGCACTCCTCCTGCCCCCTCTCCACTTGACTGCAATGCCTTTCCTTGGCCAGTTCTCTGTATGAAGAGCTCATGACGAAGACCACGGTCTTCATCGCAATCTGAGCTGCCATTGCGCCTGCCCTTGTCAGCTCTTCCTTGTGGCCAATATTCATCATTTCTAGTTGGTCCTGTTTTCCCATTAAATTCAGAATCTCTACATTTAGGAAGGAAGATTTGTTTCTATAAAATTTTAGGCAAAAGCAACTTTGATGCTATACTAAACCGATAAGGCTCAGTCCATATCAGTTTAATTTTGTATTGATTTTGTTCTTCAAATACCATTGACTGGACAGGACTGCTGTGATTCTGAAGATCTGACAACATTTTGAGCAAGGCTTTTTTTCTTTTTCTTTTTTTTAAGAAAGAAAGAAAGATAAAAAGAATATGCAAAGATGAGATAGAAGAAGGGAGAGGGAGGGGCTGAAAACAAGGGCACAAAGAGTCCATCTGAGGAGGACCGGAGGCTGGCAGCGGAGTCTCCAGGGCTGGAAGACGCGAAAGGGAAGGTTCCAAGGCTCGGCGGAGCAGGCCGGGCGGAGCAGTGCTTTCTGCCTCAGTTTCCCCCGCCTCCCTGTAGGTGGCTGTGATAACACATTCTCCGGGTTTTCAGTCTGTCCTTAGGGACACTTCTCACTTGCCTGTAGGCGCAACTTCTGCCTAGATTATTTTGTTTATATTAAGGGCTCAGAATACCCGGTCCTAGTTTCTCTCCTCTTCAAAATACAGTTGACATGGCTGAGCTCATTCGCACCCATGACCGTGAAACCACTGGTGGACTTGCTGGCTGCACTCTCCATCTCTATCTGTGCGCCTGCTGTTCCTATAACAAACACCTGAGACAAATCAACTTAGAGAGAATGAAGGTCCATTCTGGCTCACAGTGTTGGAGATGGACCCCCAGCCACTTCCCACCTGGCTCCTGCCATGTGTCTAATGCGCCCACCTGCATCTATTTTTGCTCCTTGCTCCTCTTCCTGGCCCCATGCCAAGCCTTTCTCCATAGGAAAGTAAAGTGAGTTTTCAAAAGTTCACTTTGGAGATTCCAATTATAGCGAAAAAGTATTTGAAAAAATATACTTGAAAAATGTTGAAAGTGGACTTTCTCAAAACGGATGAAAATTGAGATCCAAGAAGTTTAATAACCCCCCAAAATGAGAGTTGTGAAAAAGAAATATACCAAAAATGGCATCATCAGATTGCATTTAAGCCAGTGATTCCAAGTGTTTCAATTCAGCCGACTTTTCTCATCAGTCACACGATATTATGTCATTTTCCATCTCTTTCCCAGGATCTCAGTGAAAATTTACCCAACAAAGAGCACCTTTTCACTGAATATTAAATTGCCTCTTGAATAAATGGCAAAGTATCTTAGAAAATCAGAACTAAAATTTTCTGTGTAAACAGCAGTCCCCTGGATGTGAGGACAGTTGGGGTCACTTGGCAAGAAGTGCCAGTGGAGTCCCGGAGCTTGAGTCTGCGGGAGGCGGGAGCCCCCACGTGGGTGCTGACTCATCCATCCCAGCCTGAGAGGCCGGAGGGATACCGCTGTCCCCATTTCTTGGTGGTCAGAGATGACCCAGGCGCTGAGAGAGTCCAGCATCAACCTGAGGCCAGTGTTTTGAGGAGCAAGTTGGCGCACAAGCCTCTACGCGAATCATGTTCAGTGTCAGAAACAATGCTGGGGGGAAGGTGAACGCCCCGCTTCACAGAGGTCGGGTGGACAGACAGTGGTCAGGTGGAGCCTCGGCACGCTTGCGGAGCACCTGAAGGCAGCAGCCTGAGAGGCAGCTCTGTCTGGCTCCAGAGGCTCCACTCTGTGCCACTAACTCCGCTGGCACCGGGTCCCCCGGGTCTTGTGTTGATGTACTTCCCAGGACACTGGAGAGCTCACTGCTCTGGGGTACTTGGTTCAATCTCATTTGGGTAACAAAATTTTTATAGGACACCTCCAAGTTCAGCCTCTGAGAAGAAAGGCCCGGTGAACTCAAGAGCGACTCCCTGTCCGGATGCATCCAGCTCCTTCCTGACACTTTTCGGGTCTCCGATGTGGAATATCGAACCCACGTCCTGGTCTCTGTGGGACTGAGCGCCAGCAGCATTCCTGAGGAGTGGCCAGCTGATTTCCTGACTTGAAGCAAGCGTATCTTTCCCCTTCCTTTCCTCATGGAGTGTGCAGAGAAGGAGAGCAATCCATGTGGTGCAATCTCTTACAGAACAAAGGACCCAGAGCAGATGGAAGGGTTTGGTGCGCAGGCTGTGTGTCCCCGCGGGCAGCCCCAGGCCGTCCTTGGTGGGAGCATGTCTTTGGCATGTCCAGTATCTACCCCAGACCAGCCCGCCCAGCTCCCCCAACCACACAGTTCCACCCTCCAGCTCCTCTTAACTCCCCCAGGAGTTAAGTCTTCCCCTCCAGCTCCTGTCTTATCAAAATTGGTCTCAGAAAATAATGTTGACTCATGTGAATCCAAGAAAAGATGTCCCTGTTTCCCTTCTTTTAATTTGGCTATGGGGCAAAGTTTCGGGTCCAGTGTGAATGAGCTAGCTTTGAGCTGGTTGGAGGGGCTCGGGCGCTGATGGTGGCAGGCGCCAGCATTTCATAAGAGTCCTCGCTCCTCTTGTAGACATTGAAAGGAGAAGCCATCAGAGACCAGCGACAACTCACAATAGAGCTGTGTTCTAGGTCTCAAGTGCTTGACCTTGACCTCTCCAAGGGCAGGGAGCTGCGTCTCCTCAGCAGCACATCTCCAGAGCTGGACTGGGGCCCGGAGCGTGTGGAGCCTTAGGAGACCCTGCTTAGGGGAACCGAGCTCCCGGCCCTGAGAAGCCCTGGGAGTAACACAGGAGAGGCAGAGGGGCGAGGAAGCCGCTCCCTAGCAGCAGCGGGGCTGTGGGGGGGAGGCCGAGGTGCCCACCGGCCCCCTGGGGTCTCTTCTACGTGAGGGGAAATGTCATCTGGAAACCTTCCCTGCCTGGATCCAAGCGGAGATGGGATCTGGGGCTGCAGCTGACCCCGATGCTGCTGCCACGAGAGCAGCCTCCCATGGCTTCCCCCAGGACACCCTGGACACTCAGGAGGTTGGAGCGTGCAGAAGAAAGGAGGTGGGCGGTCGAGGGGATGTGACTTCTTTGGAGGCCATTCATTCTGCGTGCGTCACTCACACAGGCTTCAGCAGTGCATGCTGGGAAACGGCCCGGGCAGGTCCCACCACCCCACTGCAGAAACCCAAGGATTGCTCCTGTTCCCTTCCATGTTCCCCTGCCTCTTGGTTGGATTGCCCAAGGGGACAAGGTGCTGTGCGGTGAGGGGACCTGGGCAATGTCCATCAGCTCCATGGAGGTTTGATGGGGAAATGAAGGCACAGAATGGTTAGCTGGCTTCCCAAGAACACAGAGCAAGTGAGTGAGGAGCTGGGACCTGAGCCCAGGCATCCTGGCCCCCGAGCCCCTCGAGCCAGGCTCTTTCTGGACATTGGGTCACCCCTCCTACTGCAGGGACTCACACCATCCCTTCGCCCTCCAGGTGACTTCCACCTTCTTCATCCACATCGACCAAGAAAACATGGGGTTCCGTGCTCCTTTGCAGAGAGCCAGATGCTCCCTTGTGATTTATGTCCAGGCAGAGAGTTCAGAATACGCGAGTCACACACGGTAAGAACTCCGAGTCCCGGTGACCCAGAGCTAATGAGCTGGCTAACAGCTGTGCTACCAGGGCAGGGCGCCGCCAGCAGGGCACTGCTTGTCCTGGGGGGTTCCGCAGATGCAGTCAGCTCAGCCTTGCCCTCTCAGCCCGCCTCGTCCCCCCGCCATGCACGGCCTCCCACTGCAGGGACTCAAACCATCCCACCAGCCAGCGTCCACTGACCAGGAGCTGACCACAGGAAGAAGCCCTCAGCCATGGCAAGTGGGAGTGAGGGTCCAGGACTCCAGATTCCTCACCTCTAAGTGAACTGCACAGTTTACCAGAGGGACTGAGCTTCCAGTGCCCACAGTGGACACTTGCTCATGAACACGCCCCGTAATTCCTCTCCCCCGTATCTGGTCTGCAGCAGTTTGAAGTCCTGCCCGTTACGTGCCCTCCTTCCCCTGCTGCATGTACCTGCTTGGTGGATGGGATTGGAGGATCTTGCTAAGGTGCAGACATCCCCATGCAGATCATTCTAGGTGCTCGAACGCTCAGCCTACTCAGAAGGGACCCCAAGAGCTCCACTGACCTCAGAACGTGATCCCTCTGAAACCACAATTCCCTGAGTTTGGATCTGGATGTTCTGTTCTTCAAAGAACCAGCTCTAGACTTTCCCAGAAGCTGCAAGGAGGCTTTCTCATGCCATTCAAACTACAGCCACACAGATAAGTAACTGAACTACAAGAAACAAACCACATCTGCCAGGCTTCTCCCCACGCTGCCCCCGTCTCGCCCAGGCAGCAGCTGTGGGGGGTGACATTTCCCAGCTGGAGATGGAAAGTCTTCCTGACACTGGTGCCGGCAGAGCGGGCCCAGAGCTATCTTCTGCCCAGGATCAGGGGTCTTCCTGTATGAGCCTCATTGAGGTTGGGGCTTTCCCTCCTTCGAGAAGAGAATAAATCATGATAAAGCCCGAGGAACTCCAGAAATGACTCTAGGTTCTTTTTGGCTCAAGTCGTGGCCCAGCTGTTACTTCCTGACCTGGCTTTGAGAAAGAAGCCAGCCTCCTGGAGGACACGAGGGCTGTGGTCAGCTCCTGTGGCTGTCACCGGGCCCTGCTCCTTCAGTGTGAGACCTGCCTTAGCCGTGAGTCACAGGTGCGTACACTAGGGATCCTCACCCTGTGTTTCTGAAGCCTGTTGGCTGCTGAGCTCAAGCGCGGCTTGCCGGGCCCCTGTGGGTTTCCTCTCCCCCAAACTGCCCGGCCCCAACATGGCAGCCTGCGTGATGGAGACCACAACCTGCAGCATCCAGAGACTGAGGCCTCCCACCCCTGGGTTTTCTAGTAGCAGAGGCAATCTGCGGCTCAGCAGTGTTTGAGTCCATGTTACCTAGTCTGAGTAATCAGTTGTCAACCTCCAAGTGTCATTGGAGCATCACGGTGAGCCACATCCCAATGTGATCTTTTCCTTTCCACCAAGGGGCACTTCTTTTCCCCAGTGCTCATGGCAAGAGGGCCCGAGAAAGTGTTTTTGGAAGTCTGAGAAGATTCCATGAATTTTCTTTATTTGAAGATTTGAACTTTCTGACTTTGTAGGTTGAAAACCCTCTGGTGGTCGGTAACATTTTTCGTTCCTCCTGTCCAGAGTGAACTGTTTCTTCACCCCTTGAAGCTTAGCTTGTCTTGCAACTTGTTCTGGTCACTGTGTCACTAGCAAAGAGCACCCAAGCCGAAGCTTGCACAGTGCTTGTCTCTTAGAACGTGTGTCTCCTGCTGCCCTTGGGACCAGTGGCCCCGAGAAGATGGGGGGGCTGGTCAGGTAAACGCTGCACTCGCACAACTCACAGGCCACCACAGCCATGGCCAGACATGTGAGTGAGGCCATGTGGGGCCCAGTGACACCCAGTTCGCCTGCCAGCCAAGCACAGCTGCATCCAAGAGCCATGACCATCAAACTGCCCATTCACAGAATCATGAGCTAACAAATAACTGTTGCTTAAATCGTGGGGGTAGTTTGGTACTCAGTATAACCTGAGACAATGATAAAACAATGCAACTGATGTAGGTGTGTCCTGGAATACATGTATGACAGCCTTATGCTGACAGCGTCATGTGATTTCCTCTCTAGGCTGGTATCTGAGATCATGTTTATGGTCCTATTCGTTGTATTCAACTTATAAACAAATGAGAAAACAGCAGTGTAAACAGCGCATCTGCTTCAAGGGAAGGTTAACGAGGGCCCCAGCCTTTCTACAAATGGAACACGGGGGATGTGGGGAAATCGGGAACACTGGTGGAGAACTGTCCCGGGACACACATTCCTTCCCATGCATCATAAATCCGTCACCGTGATAGGCTTTTCTCAGTATGGTTTCACGGAGGAACCGGAGCCATTCAGCATGAAGAACTTACACTGATTTTTATGTTTCTGCATGTTAATGTGCTTGACTAACATGATAGTAAATGCGTGTTCAAATAACAGTAAAGTATCATTGATCTTGTTCTTCCTGGGAATCTGCAGACATTTTTCCTTTAAAAGCAGTCCATGCACTAGTCAGGAGTGAAGAGCCCAGCTATGTGGCGTAGATTAACTTGGGGAGGCCGAGAGGCGCCTGGGGTCAGCCATCTGTCTCTGTATTCACCTGGAGTCTGTCTTGGTTTCTCACTGGCCTGTGTAGTTTAAGATGCAAAATCCCTTGTGTCCAGCTCCTCGGGGTCAGCCCCTGATGAACCACCCTATCACGGCCTGAGCACACGGTCCTCTAGCCTCCCTCCCATTGAATCCAGCTCCTGATCCACCCACCTCACAGTTGGAGGCCGGATTTCCTTGCATGGGCACCACAGCTCTGGAATGCCCACCTCCAAAGCTCCCACAAAGCCTCAGTCCCCCTGGCTGCCTGCTCTGGTCAGCCCCGTCCACCGCATGCAGATGGCTTCTCTCCTGCTGCTGCAGCTGCCTGGTGTTTGAGCCTCTGGAGCTGCTGGGGCCTGTCCCAATCCATCAGTTCTGCTTCCCTTTGTGGTCACAGGGTCCTGTCCGCTCCGGGACTCCCAGGTCCTTCTCCTGGCCCTCCCCTGAGCTGAGTGCTCCTCTCTGCTTGGGGGCTGCTCCTGGATCCCCCTGATAACGCACTCCGTGGCCCCGCCTACTTTCCCTGGGCGCCTCCTCATCTCACATCGGCCTGCTTCACCCCTGGGCATGGGGCCTCGCTGCCGATCTTCCATTTCATTTTGGGCCAGCACATTGTTTTGACATGCACTTCAGATTTCTTTGTGTGAGGGTCCCTAAGTTATGGATATGAGACCAATGAGATCTGGGTCTTCCAAATTAATCATAGTTCAAATCATCATCTGGCTAACTCTTCTCCCTGAGTCAATCCAGTCTCCAACTCTGACCTGGACTTGACCTCTTCAACTTCCACCTGGAGTATCTCACCTTCTCGGGACCCTACCAAGTACCTGACCCATCAGGGGCAGGGACACCATAGGATTTATTGTAAAAATCAGGTCACTTTTGAGTGCAAAAGAGGATGCTATTGGTAATTATGCTGTGACAATAGGTATGAATGAAGAATGCAGTCACCTGGGTAAATAGTATCAATGTCAAGGTCAGTACTTAGGGAAGGGATGGGTCCTCAGTTATTTGTTTTTTTAGATGAGGATGTCGTCACAATACCTAAGTTACAAGTCAATGGCTCTTGACAAACATATAAACATCTGCGGAGCCAACACCCCATCAAGATAGAGACTGCCTCCACGCCTGCCACGGACAGCTCGTCTCCATCCCTCCCATCAGATCTCCATCCCCAGCACGACCACAGCTCTGGATCCCATCTGCGCAGGATCGTTCTGCCAGTTTGGGGGAATTTGGAAGATTTCTTTGGATCTTTTATCTTCATCAGACTCTAATTCGATTCTGTCGGGGTCACCAAGCAGGCTCCGCGGCTTCACTCTTTGGGATTTATTCCGACATCCTTCATGGCGCAGTGTGGGGCCTTTCCTGGTAAAAGTCCCACGGGTGCTAAGAGCCATGTGCTCTCCATTAAGCCAACCCCCACGATGGAGTCGCTGGACGGTGTTGAAATAATCTATAGCTCACTGCTGCTGAGTCTATTTTCCCTTCCTGTCAAACTTGGCTCACAGAAGAGCAGCTGTGGCGAGCTCCGGGTCCTAAGTGAGTCAACGGGCTCCCACTCCCTGTGCTTGTGTTGGCTTACCTCAGGATGGCGCCAGCCTCAGTCACGTCGGCTGGGAATGAGTGCGCCAGACGGCCAGCAGTGAGAACTCCCGGCTCTGGACCACCTGTTGATACAGACGGGCGTGTCAAACGACCTACACGCCCGTCCCCCTGTGCACCCGCCCTCCAGCCACCCTCCCGGGTTGGTTCACATAGGACCATCTTCAGCGGGAGGTAGCACGAGGTGCTTCCCTGGCTGACCTGAGCCGGAGGATGTGACCCAGGGGAGGGTCCCCCCGTGGCCTCACCCCGGGTCTGCAGGCAGGCTTGACGTGCACCTCACCAGCTGGCAGGTGGACCCCAGCTGAGGTCACTGGTGCTTCCCTCACGAAGCAGGACTGCCTCAGGGGGAGCTGGTCACAGCTCCACGGCTTGCACACCCCTGGCCTGCCTGGGTCAGTAGTCTCCTACGACCACATCACCACAGACTGGGTGCCTGAAGGGCAGCGGTCACTCCTCACAGTTCTGCCAACAGACTCACCTCCTGGTGGGCCCCTTCCCGACCTGCTTCTGGGTGGAGGTGTGGGGTGGTGAGCAGCTCTCTGGTGTCCCTCCTCTTAAGAATCCTGCCACGGGAATTCCAGAACCTTCTGAAATAAGCCCAGGGGAGGTATGCGTGGATTCTGTGTCCAAACTGTATCCCAAGCCCAGATGCCACCCCTCTTCCCTTTCTCTGCCATGTCACCCCTGGTCCACTCTGTGCCCTGCCCACCTCCCAGCCTGCCTTCTACTTGCCCTTCTGTGGGGGTGGGCCTGCTCAGGTGGAAGCTGTCTTCCTCGGGCCGCACCCCGCTCGCTTGGCTTTTTGCCCAGGGCTTCTCTAGCCAATGTGTGGGCGCCTTGCATTTGCCTTGGCCTCAACCTGGGAGGGCATTGGCTTCTCAGGAGAGTGGGGTGAGGTCTAGTCCCACTTTCCCCTCGTGGTGACCGGCTCACTGATTGCCGCTGCCCTAGCTTCCCTCCTTTCCGTTCCTGCCACCTGGCCACTAGTCCTGCTCCCTGGACTCACGTCCCTTATGTGACCACCTGCATGCAAGCGCTGGCCTTAGCTCTGCTTTCCGAGGAGGACCCAGGGGAAGTCATACAGTGGTGCCAAATAACCGCAATACAACAGAGAACGTTCCAGATTGGAGTCATGAAGGTGTCCCCTGGTTACCATTCTCCACAGGGAAACCAAATCAGAATGCAGCTCCTTTACCTTGTGGATTAAAAAGCAAAGAAGTGAAAGTCTGAAATTCCCCTTCTGCCCTGTTGGGGAGGAGACTCCCCCCAGGGAAGGGAGTGGAGTGCTCTTCTGTGAGCTCACCTGAGCACCAGCCACAGCAATGGCCTCCCGGCTGTGAGTTGGGTTGACCCCGCAGGCTGTTCTAGCTACGTCACACCCCATCGTGCAGCTGTGTCTGGATCACAACAGACACAGCCACGGTGCACGCATTCCCTCCCTGCCTTCTCTCTAGGAGCCAGTTCCTGGGATTGCCGTGTCTTATGTCACAAGCAGACACTTTATATTGAAAATATACATAGGGCATCCAGGAAGGGTTCTTGCAGGGAGCAGACGGGACACTATTGTGTGCCCACTCTTTCTAAATTTCAGAGTCAACAACAACAAATATGAAACCAACAGAGTGAATGCTGAATACTTAAATAGTACAAGTATTGAAATTCAATACAAATATTTAATATTCCACAACATGAAACCATGATTCAGAACCAAAATTAAACTGTGAATTTTCTCCAAGAAATTATATTCACCTATCGTTTTTCCAGCCATGAATAATAACAAAGATGGATGATCATCAGAATAGGAGGGTAGAATCTGTATTCAAGGCCAATGTTCACAGTCAGACTCTGCAAGAAGAGACAGCCCTGAGAGGGTGGTTTTGGACACACTGCCTCCCAAACACCACAGAGGGAGACAGCACCTTGCACTCTGCTTCCACTTGAGCAAGTAGCACGTGGAGAGAATCTGAGACTGCTTCCTGCCAGTCCTTGGCTGCAGCCAAAACGTCCAGCCCTGGCCTTCTGTAGCCCTTTCAGTACTAGGGGTCATTGCTGTTTAACACTGACCTGCTCTCCAGGTAAAGAAATATCACAAAGGAAAAATGTCAGCAGGAACTGTTTCACCCAGCACACCTGAATAAGCCATACAGAAGCTTCTAGTTTTGTAAATGAGCCTTCACAGGAACTAAGTCTGTCATCCTGACAGTCACACACCAAGTGCGACCACTGAAGTAAGAGACCTTGCAAGACAGCCCCATGTGCCCCTGCATGCCTGACTAGAAGAAAGCAGGAGTGAATACACTAATATCAAACAAAATAACTTTAAAGGAAAGGGTTACAAGAGACGATGCAGCATGTTAATATTAACAAAATGCTCTGTACTACAAGGAGATACAACGTAATAAACATTGACTTACCTAATGGCAGGTCATGGGAACACATGAAACAAGACCCAACAGAATCAAAGGGGAAACAGTTCTTCAATAATAGTTGAAAACTATGGCACCTCACTCTCAATAGTGGGTAGAACAAGACAGAAGACAGGTGAGGAATCAGAAGATTTAACACACATGATTAAATCAACTAGATCCTGCAGACGGACATGGGGCACTCGACCCAGCAACAGCATAAATATTCCTCTCAGGGGCACAGGGGCATTTTTCAGGGTATGTCATATTTTAAGCCACAAATCAAGTTATCATAGATTTAAAAATATACATGAATACAAATTATCTTCTTTGCTCATAGATGGATGAACTTAGAAATCAGTAACAGAAGTAAAATAGTAAACTTCTCAAATTTGTGGTTTTAAACAACACTCTTGGACAACCAGAATTAGAAAACACTTAGACTAATGGACATATCCATCACTCCAAAATTACCATTTCTTTGTGGTGAGAACATTAAAAATCTATTCTTTTGAAACATATAATGTATTAATATGAACTATGTTCACCAGTAGAAATCATTCTTGTCTATTATAATTTTCAACTAACAATAAAATAAAATGGAAATGTACATAGTGTTTAATGAAGACACAAATACAAAAATTATGGAATACAGCAAAACCACTTCCAAGGGAGAGACATAGCTCTAAATAGTTCCTCTCTCTGTTTTGGTTACCATTTGCATCGAATATCTTTTTTCTCTTGATGCTTCATTTTAAATATCCCTCCTCTTTCTGGGGGCAACCACAATGAGTATGTTAATCCATTTGATGCTGTCTCAGAAGTGTGAAAACTCTCTTTTCACTTTATTCAAATATTCTTTTGTTTCCTGCTCCTCAGACTCAGAATCCCCATTGTCCTATTTTCCTATTTTCAGGTTTACTGATCCTTTCTCCTGCCTATTCACATCTACCATTGAATCCCTACAGCAGAATTTTTATATCAGTTACTATAGTTTTCAGCTCAGATTTTCTTTTTAGTTTTTCTCTTTACTGATATTTCCATTTTATTCATAAATGGTTTTCTTGATTTTCCCCATCTTTTTTTAGTTCTTTGAGAATCTTTAAAATGTTCTGGAGTTTTTGTTTAGTAGATATCCCATCAAGTATTTTCTCAGGAACAGTTTCCACTGATCATTTTCCCCCTTTGAATGAGCCATATTATCCTATTTCTTCAATATGCCTTGGTCTGCAATAATTAGGCAAGAAAATGAAATAAAACACAAATAAAAATAAATTAAAGTTGGAAAGGAAACATGTAAAATTATGTCTATTAAAAAATATATGAACTTAAATGTACAAAAAAATCTAAAATTTAGCACACTGTATTAGTCAGTGTTCTCTAGAGGAACAGAATTAATAGGAAGTGTAATTGTAAGTAGGGGATCATCAGGTTGGTTTATGCAACCAGAAGCTGTGTAGTCCCCAATGGCCATCTGCAGGTTAGAGAGCTGGGAGAACCAGTAATTGCACAGTCCAAGAAGCTGAAGCCCCAGAACAAGAGGGATCAATGGTGCTATCCTAATCCAAGATCAATGGCAGAGTCTGCTTTAGAAGAGTGAAGAAGCAAGAGTCCAATATCCTCAGATGACCACAGCAGCAATCAAGAACTCATTCAAGAATCAAACCTGCATCTGCTGCTGCTTCCTTGTTCTTCCAATTTTTATTCCATCCAAGCCATCATCCTATTGGTCAGTGCTGCCCTCACTTGGGGAGGGTCTCCATTTCAATTGGCTATCCCACATGCCAATCAATTCTACACACACCCTCATGGATACCCATAATCCTCTTAATCCATGACATCTCTTAATCCAGTTAAGTGGACAATTCATATTAACCATTACACACACACAGCTAATAGTTTAATTCAGCAGAGTAGAAGGAGACCCAGTCAATGTCAAAATTCAGAAGCATTTTATACACTAATAATGAGTAGTATGAAAGGACATTATTAAAAGAATTCCATTTATAATAGCATCTAAAATGCTAAGGAATTTATCAAAGAGGTAAAATAAGTGTACACTGAAAACCACAAGACATGGTTAAAGAAATAAAATAGATATTGGTAAGTAGAAATACATCCTATGGCCAGCGATTGAGAAACAGTATTATTTACATGTCAGTACACCCCAAAGAGATTTACATATTCAAAGCAATCCCTATCAAAAGTATAATGACTCATTAAAATAAATAGAAAATCTCATCCTAAAATGAACATACAATCTCAAGGGACCCCAAGTAACATAAACACTATTTCAAAAGAATACCAAAGCTAAAGCACTTGCACTTTCTGATTCCAAAACTCATTACAAATATACATTAATCAAAACAGTGAGGTACTGGTTATGAAAATAAACATACAGGCCAACAGAACTAAACAGAGGTCCTAGGAATAAATATTTGGAAATACGGTCAAACGATTTTCCACAAGAATTCTAGAATTCTAAGTCATTCAATAGGAAAATAATAGGGTTTTTTTTTCAACAAATATTGTTGGGAAACTATATACATGTGGAAAAAAAAGTTAGACCCTCATGTAACACCATATACAAAAATTAACTCAAAATGGATCAAAGACCTAAATGTAGAACAAAACCCACCAAACTGTTAGAAGAAAATGTGTCAAAAACTTCATAACATTGGATTTTTGGGGCAATGATTTCTTGGATAGGATCGAAGCATAAGCAATAAGAAAATTATATCAACTAAACTTTATAAAAGTCTAAAAATTTTGTCCATCAAAGACAATACCAGCAGAGTAAGAAGACACAGAGAATGGAAAGAAATAACTGCAAATCACACCTGATATGGAATTGATATCTAAAGAATATAAAGAATTCTTCAAACTCAACTACTTAATGGGTTTGGTCCAAAGAGAAAAGACAAAACAAAACAATTTAAAAATAGTTTACAATTAGGAAAGGACTTGAATCACTAAAGAAGACATAAAAATAGTTAATTTAGATCACTCTAGAACACTTTGTCAAGAGAAGGCTGTGCTCTAAAAAGGAACCACACATTAGAGTGGAAGAGAAACTCATCCCAACAGATGTATAAAACCCAACACAGAAATATAAGAAATACAAAAAAACAAAGTATCATGTTGCCACCAAAGTTTATAATTCACCAGAAACTGAATCCAAATATATTGAAGTGTATGAAATATCAGATAAAGAATTCAAAAAAATCATTATAAAAATGATTAATGAATTCTAGGAGAATACAGAACAGCGGCATGAGTTAAACAAGTCAGTACAAAATATGAATGAGAAATTCAACAAGGAGATACACACATTGAAAAGAATTCAAGCAAATCTCAGAAATAAAAAAAAAACACAATAAATCAAATAAAATGTTCAGTTGGAAGTCTCTCTGATAGATTAGACCATGCTGAAGACAGAATCGCAGAACCGGAAGACAAAATGGCTGGTCTTGAAATTACAGACAATATTAAAGAAAAGGAAATAAGTAATCATGACCAGAATATATAAGAACTCTGAGGCACAATTAAGACTCCAAATTTAAGAATCAATGGAATTGAAGAGGGTTGTAAAATGCAGGCTAATGGCTTAAATAAACTCTTCAGGGAAATAATAACAGAAAAACGTCCAAAACTTGAGAACACAGGAGGCATTCAGAACCCCAAATAAAATATTGAGTATCACAGATTATGAAGGAAATAGGAATCAAAACTATAATTAGTTACTCTCTCATACCCATTAGGCTGGCTATTGTCAAATCTTAAGTGTCACCAAAAATGTAGAGAAATTGGAACTCTAGCATCATGTTGATGGGAATGTAAAATGGTATGGCCACTGTGGAAAACAGTATGATAATTCCTCAAAAATTAAAAATCAAATTACCGTATGGTCCAGCAATTCCACTTCAGGGTACCTAGCCCAAAGAACTGAAAGCAGGATTTTGAAGAGATGTATGTTTACCCATGTTCACAGAAGCATTGTTCTCAATAATCAAAACTCAGAAACAACCCAAGTGTCCCTTTGTGGGTGAATGGATAAGCAAAAAGTAGTATATGCACATGTTGGAATATTATCCACCCTTAGCAAGGAAGGGGATTCCAACATAAGCTACAACACGGAGGAAGCAAAGTGTTCAGGAGGGGCTTGATGCTCAGTGAATCAGTCCAACCACAAAAAGAAAAACACCGTGAGATTCTTCCTGTACGAGAAGACGCTCTGACCTAGAGCAGTCAGAATCACAGTCAGAAAGCGGAACGGTGACTTCCAGGAACTGCGTGAGGGGAGAAGGGAGAGTTCTTGTTTAATGGGGACCGCATTTCCATTTTACAAGAGGAAAAGAGTTCCAGAGAAGGATGGGGTGATGGTTGCACAACATTATGAATGTATTTAGCGTCACTGAACTGTAAACTTAAACAGAGTTAAGGGGGCAAATTTGGTGTATCTTTACCACAGCTATTTTGGAAAACAATTTGGCACTTCCTTAGAGTCAAAATAACTTACCAGAGGTTCCAATGAGGAGTAGTTTTTTTTTTATCACAGCTGCATTCATAATTGCCCCAAAGTGGAAATGACCAAAATGTCCCTCAACTGGTGACTGAACAAGATTCTACACCTCCTTACCATTGAGTACTAGGCAGCCACAAAAACTAACGCAGTACCAATAAATGCAGCAACACGCATGGTCCAAAAGCATCGTGTTAATTGCAAGAAGCCAAAATGGAAAGGCGCAAACCTGATTCCATCTGTGTGACCAAAAGGCAGACCACAGGACAAGACCAAACAGCAGTTGGTAGGACCCGGGGATGAGGTGAGGAGAGACTAGGGGGTCTCGAGGGGACCTGGCTAGTAAGAATGCTCCTCTCTTGATTGTGGCTGGTCAATTCCATGTGTTGTTTAGAACTGTGCGACTGAATGGAAGGATCTACCTACCATGTTGAGCTAACCTCGGTAAGCCTGACTTCAGAAAAACCAAAGGAGTCCTTATTTTTGTTTAATTGTTGTAGTGATGGAAACAATAATGTAAATATTACTGTTCAGAACGTTATAAATGTAAATAGTGAGCAGTCCTTCATTTCTTACTTTAAGTTTTGAATCTACACGGGCTGCATGAAGAGAATTTGAACTGATAATTTTCCACAAGAGTGAAAAGGAATAAACATGCCCAATGTGATTTTTATTCCACTTCCCGGAAAGGGGTCTATTATGAAATATTTCAACTACTGGCATGACGCCATCAAGATGTGAGGTTAATTTTCAGCAAAGTGCAGTGACTTCTCATAAAAATAATAACTTTTGAGAATCTAGGAAATAAACACCAAATATTTCTTTAGGGTATCAAGTAGATACATTTGAAACTAAAGACAGAGAAGACTAAAGGCCAAGAGGTGTCATTCAAAGCTGCAGTCTTGTGGCCAAACAGATGCTGATTCTTCAGTTCCCAAGACTCTTAGGCCACCAGCCAAGAGATGCTGACATTTTGCTTAGAGGGGGTGAAGTTTCCATTTCCCAAGTCCTGTGCCCAGTGACGCCCTCCGGTGTTGCATATCAATGGTGGGCACAAGTGAGGACTTCGCTTTACCATTCCAAGCCTGTGACTTGCAGCCATAGACTGGCTCTGGGCTGCTGTGTGGGACAGAGAAGTCCAGGAAGATCCATATCACTGAAACCTTGAGGAGGTGCCAGCCTGCTGTGACCTGGAGATTACTGCGTGCCCTGTCTGTGGCAAGGGTGGCACAGCTCACTGCTGCAGGAGGGGGTGCTGAGCCACAAGCTCCTGAGCTCACACTTAGTCTAGTGTTGGATGAGAAAGGGTGAAATTGGAAAAAAAAAATCCATGTCCTATCACTAAGCTCTTAGAGATGGGCAGAGAGCAGCGAGTCTGCTTTCTCAGTCTGAATTACCGGCATATTTCGAGAAGTAAGTTATTCACAGAATTTTTTAAAATGAGAGATATTTAAAACTCTGCTTTCCTTGCCCTAGCAGAGCAGCTCTGGGCGTTCAGCGGTGTCAACTGGCTTGAATTGATCAAGCAGCGTATTTCAGCAACACTTCAATGTCTGGATCAGCCACAGTCCAGCACCTAGGGCTAGTACTTAAAAAAGATAAGGTGTCAATGTTTGTGAAGGAAAGCAACAGGCAGATGGTGGACACTGATAGTTTGACTCTGCTCTTCATTTTCTTCACTGTCAGAATGAAGTCTGTGGGGAATTATTAAACATTTAAAACCACATCCAAATTCTCAACCAAAATGTAGCAACTTCCCAGAACTGAAGGCAACTGTTGAGTGGATGTGGAGTTATTACAACAGTAATGCATGTTCTTTGGAAATGTTTTAAACAGAATGTAAAATAAAAATGAAATCCCTCCCCAAAGTCCCTTGCTCTCCGGCATAACCATTCCTAAGGGTTTCAAATGTTCCATTCAAACTTTTCTTCCACACGTATGCAAATACTCTCACAGGCCCAAGTTCACACACATACAGACATGAAAACCAGATGTCAGATGAGGTAATTCGCCTTTGAAGATTCAAATAAAACTGGCTGGGACTCACCCCACATGTGGTGGGAAGTCTGTGTTCTTCCCAACCAGTCTGAGAATTCGTAAGTGAGGGGGAGGGATACCCCCCTCCCCCAGCCCCCGCTCGTGCCTCCTGCTTCTCAGCTTCACCAAATTAGGTCACAGGATAACTCCATTGGTATTTCAAGCAGACTAATTTTTTCTTAATCTTTGGGTGCAAACAGCTGCATTGATTACTCTTTAGTTCAGGGATCATTATTACCAAGGACACACAGTAGGCCCCCATCTTTATATCTGTCTGTCCATCCATCCATCCATCCATCCATCTATCCCTACTTCCCTCCTCCCTCCCTTTTTCTCACTACACATTTTCCTATGGCCCTTCCCTGTGGGTCAGATGACTGCTTTCGCCCTTAATCTGCTCTGTTAGTTTGCATGCATTATTATAGAATTGTATATTTAATATTGTGTGTGCATTTTAATTTGCATAAACGATCTTATATTAAATATGCTACAGTTTTCCCCTGTGATTTCCACTCAACGTCACTGAAAGAGCACCGTCCCAGGGCACTTGGTAGATCAGCGAGCTTACTAACACACAGCACCTGGGCAATTATGCATTCACCTGTTGCTCAGCCCTGAGCCCTCCAAAAACTTTGCTCTTTCCTTCTGTTGAGGTCCCTGCCCCTGAGTTCAGCTGCAAAGCTCTCTAACTGCCCATCTGCTGGACACACGTGTACTGTGAAGCTATGTGTGCATTCAACATCCCTTGTGCTCTGCCAAACACAGTCCACCTAGGTCCCACTCTGGACATCTGGAAGGTCCCCAACCTCTTGCTCCCTCTTGCAATCTCAGTGGAAGGGAAATAATTAGAGATCTATGTCCCCACAGGTGTGGATGTTTCTGCTTTTATATGAATGAATAAGTGACTGCAGATAAATTTTCACATTAAATGCTAATATTTTTTTACCTAAACACAGTCATACATTTATTTCACAGAAGTGAATGAGTACAAGTGCACTCTGGTTTTGAACATATTTAGAACTACAGAGAAGAGCCCCCAAGTCATGGCTTCCTGATGGGATGCAGGGAACGGTTGAATAAGCAAAGCAGTATCATCCCAGACAGGAACCTCGTCGCCTACCAACAGAGCATCCTCAGATGAGACTGAGGGAAGACACACAGACACAAGTACAATTATGTCACGTCAATACAGTGGATCTTTGTCATTGGCACAGTTAACCCTGAACACCACACACTTCAGGAGTCTTGAGACAGGTCTTAGGTGGGACTCCACCTCGCCCCCCGGCGGTCAGAGAGGGGCAGCCAATCAGGTGGCTTCACAGGGGAGCCTGCTGTGAGCTGTTCAGGTGGTGCAGGGCAAGGCCACCTCAGCAATGCCAGGTGCCTGCTGTCCCCCAGCCACCTGCAAGCAGACAGCTCCTGGTGAGAAGTTGGCTGCTTGCAGAGTTACAGGTTTCTGCCTGAGTCCAGTTGTGCAGGCTTTGTGGAACCAAGAGCTGCCTGACACCCGTGGTGCCAGAGTGGGCTTCTCATGGGAATCCTGAGAG